>NC_052085.1:13470078-13791864 GCF_015852505.1 Tachyglossus aculeatus | reverse complement strand
ACCTCCCCAGGGCTTAGAACAGTGTTTTGCACATAGTAAGCACTTAACAAATACCATCACTTTTTTTTTCTGTGCCTCAGTTCCCTCATCTGGAAAATGGGGGTGAAGACTGTGAGCCCCCCGTGGGACAACCTGGTCACCTTGTAACCTCCCCAGCGCTTAGAACAGTACTTTGCACATGGTAGGCCCTTAATAAATGCCATAAAAAAACACACACACAAAAAAAAACCCTGGACTAAGCGCTTAGGGGAGGACAGTTCGGCAACAGGGAGAGCCTCCGCCCCCATCCCCATTCCCCGGAGGACAGGACTGAGGCCCAGGGAAGCCAGGGCCCAGTCGGGATTAAAACCCACGGCCGACTGACTCCAGGCCTACACTCGAACCACAACAGCAGGCTGCTTCTCGATAACAATAATAATAGTTTTTTTTAAGCGCTTACTATGGGCCACACACTGTTCTAAGCACTGAGGGAGATACAAGGTAATCGGATTGTCCCAAGTGGGGCTCACACTCTTCATCCCCATTTTACAGATGAGATCACCGAGGCACAGAGAATAATAATAATAATGGTATTTGTTAAGTGCTTACTATGAGCCACACACTGTTCTAAGCGCTGGGGAGATACAAGGTAATCGGGTTGTCCCACGTGGAGCTCACAGTCCTCATTCATTCATTCACCCGTATTTATTGAGCACTTACTGTGTGCAGAGCACTGTACTAAGCGCTTGGGAAGTACAAGTTGGCAACATATGGAGACGGTCCCAACAGATGAGGTCACAGGCACAGGGAATAATAATAATAATAATAATAATAATAATGGTATTTGTTAAGTGCTTTCTATGAGCCACACACTGTTCTAAGCGCTGGGGAGATACAAGGCAATCAGGTTGTCCCACGTGGGGCTCACAGTCTGCACCCCCATTTTACAGATGAGGTCATTGAGGCACAGAGAATAATAATAATAATAATAATAATAATGGTATTTGTTAAGTGCTTACTATGAGCCACACACTGTTCTAAGCGCTGGGGAGATACAAGGCAATCAGGTTGTCCCACATGGGGCTCACAGTCTGCACCCCCATTTTACAGATGAGGTCATTGAGGCACAGAGAATAATAATAATAATAATAATAATAATAATGGTATTTGTTAAGTGCTTACTATGAGCCACACACTGTTCTAAGCGCTGGGGAGATACAAGGTAATCGGGTTGTCCCACGTGGAGCTCACAGTCCTCATTCATTCATTCATTCAATTGTATTTATTGAGCACTTACTGTGTGCAGAGCACTGTACTAAACGCTTGGGAAGTACAAGTTGGCAACATATAGAGACGGTCCCAACAGATGAGGTCACAGGCACAGGGAATAACAATAATAATAATAATAATAATAATAATAATAGTATTTGTTAAGTGCTTACTATGAGCCACACACTGTTCTAAGCGCTGGGGAGATACAAGGCAATCAGGTTGTCCCACGTGGGGCTCACAGTCTGCACCCCCATTTTACAGATGAGGTCATTGAGGCACAGAGAATAATAATAATAATAATGGTATTTGTTAAGTGCTTACTATGAGCCACACACTGTTCTAAGCACTGGGGAGATACAAGGTAATCGGGTTGTCCCACGTGGAGCTCACAGTCCTCATTCATTCATTCATTCAATTGTATTTATTGAGTGCTTACTGTGTGCAGAGCACTGTACTAAGCGCTTGGGAAGTACAAGTTGGCAACATATAGAGACGGTCCCAACAGATGAGGTCACAGGCACAGGGAATAATAATAATAATAATAGTATTTGTTAAGTGCTTACTATGAGCCACACACTGGTCTAAGCGCTGGGGAGATACAAGGCAATCGGGTTGTCCCACGTGGGGCTCACAGTCTGCACCCCCATTTTACAGATGAGGTCACTGAGGCACAGAGAATAATAATAATAATAATGATGGTATTTGTTAAGTGCTTACTATGAGCCACACACTGTTATAAGCGCTGGGGAGATACAAGGTAATCGGGTTGTCCCACGTGGGGCTCACAGTCTGCACCCCCATTTTACAGATGAGGTCACTGAGGCACAGAGAATAATAATAATAATAATGATGGTATTTGTTAAGTGCTTACTATGAACCACACACTGTTATAAACGCTGGGGAGATACAAGGTAATCGGGTTGTCCCACGTGGGGCTCACAGTCTTCATTCCCATTCATTCATTCAATCGTATTTATGGAGAGTTTACTGTGTGCAGAGCACTGTACTAAGCGCTTGGGAAAGTACAAATCGGCAACATATGCAGTCCCTACCGAACAACGGGCTCACTGAGGCACAAAGTGAAGTGATTTTGTCACACAGCTGACCAGTGGCGGAGCTGGGATGAAAACCCACAGACCTCTAACTCCCCTGTACACACTACATAAATTATTCATTCAATCGTATTTATTGAGCACTTACTGTGTGCAGAGCACTGTACTAAGCGCTTGGGAAGTACAAATCGGCAACATATGGAGACGGTCCCTACCCAACAGACAACAAAACAAAACAGGTGTCAATACTAAGGGGGGGGGGGGGCAGATTAAAAACACAAACCGAACACAAAGGAGGGGGGCAACTTATCAGAGCATCTACAAACTACACAAAAGAGGGGCCAGCTTAACAGCAGGTCACCAAAACTTATCCCAAAATGCTCACTCTTCTATCCTAGCAGATCTGATCTGGGCAACCTGATCACTTTGTATCCCCCAAGCGCTTAGAACAGTGCTTTGCACATAGTAAGTGCTTAACAAATGCCAACATTATTATTATTATTATTATTATTATTATTATTATTATCTACAAAGAGCTCAGTGGCTAGCAAACCTTACCTTCCCGGTAGCCGGCCCCAAATCACCGTCTGTATTACAGACGGATGAAGGGAGGATAATGTGAGTCTTCGCTTCTGTAATATTTCCTTCCTTGAAACTCTCCTTCGGATTTGAAAACTCCCTAGAAATAACTACGCGCACTGAAAGTCGAAGTTACTCTGCCTCTCCCGCTTCCTCCATCTCTTCCAAAGCAAGGAGCCGCGGGCCAGGCCTCTTGAAAAACTGAACCGAGAAGGGAGAAGGAGGAATAAATCTTCCTTCTCGTATTTCCACCCTCTTAACTGGGTCCTGACTTTCCTTGGAAAATAACAGCCCCCCAACCAAAGAAACAAACTCAGCAAGGAGTGAGAGCCTGAAAGACTAGGGTCTCACAAAGGAGACCAGCAGTTAATTCATATGGCAAGCACAGAGAGAATAATAATAATAATAATGTCACTTCACTTCTCAGTGCCTCAGTTACCTCATCTGTAAAATGAGGATTAAGACTGTGAGCCCCCTGTGGGACAACTTGATCACCTTGTAACCTCCCCAGCGCTTAGAACAGTGCTTTGCACATAGTAAGTGCTTAATAAATGCCATTATTACTATTATTATTACCTGTTTAAGTGCTTACTATGGGCCACGCACTATACTAAGAGCTGGGATAGGCAGATCCAAGGTAAGCGGGTTGGACACGTGGGGCTCACACTCTTAATCCCCATATTTTACAGCTGAGGGAACTGAGGCTCAGAGAAGCGAAGTGATTTGCCCAAGGTCACACAGCTGACATGGTGGGGCCGGGGATTTGAACCCAGGTCCTTCTGATATCCAGGTCTGTGCTTTATCCACTAAGCCAGGCTGCTTCTCCACACCGATGTATTCCCAATCAAATCAATCGGATTTATTGAGCGCTTACTGTGTGCAGAGCACTGTACTAAGCGCTTGGGAAGTACAAGTTGGCAACATATAGAGACAGTCCCTACCCAACAGTGGGCTCACGGCCTAAAAGGAGAAGCAGCATGGCTCATTGGAAAGAGCCCGGGCTTTGGAGTCGGAGGTCATGGGTTCGAATCCCGACTCCGCCACATGTCTCCTGTGTGACCCTGGGCAAGTCACTTAACTTCTCTGAGCCTCAGTTACCTCATCTGTAAAAAATGGGGACTAAGACTGTGAGCCCCACGTGGGACAACCTGATCACCTTGTATCCCCCCCAGCGCTTAGAACAGTGCTCTGCACATAGTAAGCGCTTAACAAATGCCATCATTATTATTATTATTAAAAGAGCTCTGGGGGCTGAGGAGCTGGAGGAAAATATGCTTCAGTCCTTCATGGGTGGTCTCAAACCTGTTTTATCTTATTTTAGTAGTGCTAGCACAGCTCTTTCCTCTACATAATGGTGTGGAAGCTAAAACTCCCTTCCCTGGGGCTATTGTCCTTTTGTGCTGAGGCCTAATCAATCAGTCAAGCAATCGTATTTATTGAGCGCTTATTATGTGCAGAGCACTGTACTAAGCGCTTGGGAAGTACAAATTGGCAACACATAGAGACAGTCCCTACCCAACAGTGGGCTCACAGTCTAAAAGGGGGAGACAGAGAACAGAACCAAACATACCAACAAAATAAAATAAATAGGATAGAAATGTACAAGTAAAATAAATAAATAAATAAATAAATAGAGTAATAAATATGCTATTCTCCCCTGGCTTGCCCTAGGGATCAATCCGTCAGTGGTATTTACTGAGCACTTATTGTGTGCAGAGCACTGTGCTAAGTAAACACTTAGGAGAGTACAATATAACAGCCAGTCAGTGAATAATAATAATAATAATGGCATTTGTTAACCACTTACTATGTGCAAAGTGCAAAGCAAGTATTTATTGAGTGCTTACCGTGCAGAGTACAATACTAAGCGCAGGGAGGAGTACAATGGACTGTGAGCCCGCTGTTGGGTAGGGAGTTCAAATCCCTGGGTTCAAATCCCCGACTCTGCCATGTCAGCTGTGTGACCTTGGGCAAATCACTTCGCTTCTCTGAGCCTCAGTTCCCTCAGCTGTAAAATATGGGGATTAAGAGTGTGAGCCCCACGTGTCCAACCCGCTTACCTTGGATCTGCCTATCCCAGCTCTTAGTATAGTGCGTGGCCCATAGTAAGCACTTAAACAGGTAATAATAACAGTAATAATGGCATTTATTAAGCGCCTACTATGTGCCAAGCACTGTTCTAAGCGCTGGGGAGGTTACAAGGTGATCAAGTTGTCCCACAGGGGGGCTCACAGTCTTAATCCTCATTTTACAGATGAGGTAACTGAGGCACAGAGAAGTGACATTATTATTATTATTATTCTCTCTGTGCTTGCCTTATGGATTAACTGCTATATGTTGCCAACTTGAACTTCCCAAGTGCTTAGTACAGTGCTCTGCGCACAGTAAGCGCTCAATAGATACGATTGAATGAATGAATGAATACAGTAGAGGAGCAGCATGCTCAGTGGAAAGAGCACGGACTTGGGAGTCAGAGGTCGTGGGTTCTAATCCCAGCTCCGCCGCATGTCTGCCGTGTGACCTTGGGCAAGTCACTTCGCTTCTCTGAGCCTCATTTCCCTCATCTGTAAACTGAGGATTAAGACTGTGAGCCCCACGTGGGACAACCTGATCACCTTGTATCTCCCCCAGCGCTTAGAACAGTGATTTGCACATAGTAAATGCTTAACAAATGCTATCATTACTATTATTATTACAATGCAAAAATAACCAGACACTTTCCCTGCTCAAAGTGAGCTTAGAGTCCCGGGGGTGTGAACTGTAAACTGTAAACTGTAAACTGAGGATTAAGACTGTGAGCCCCACGTGGGACAACCTGATCACCTTGTATCTCCCCCAGCGCTTAGAACAGTGATTTGCACATAGTAAATGCTTAACAAATGCTATCATTACTATTATTATTACAATGCAAAAATAACCAGACACTTTCCCTGCTCAAAGTGAGCTTAGAGTCCCGGGGGTGTGGGGATGTGGAGGGGGAGACAGACATTAATATAAATAAATAGTAAGTGCTTAACAAATACCATCATTATTATTATTATATGGACATAAGTGCTGTGGGGCTGGAAGGGAGGAATGAATAAAAGGAGCAAGTCAGGGTGACACAGAAGCATTGGTCTAGGGGCAACCTCCCCGATTTTAGTTCAATTTGATTCAGTCGTATTTATTGAGCACTTAGTGTGTGCAGAGCTTGGGAGAGTACAACAAACCAATAAACAGACACAATCCCTGCCCACTTCGAGCCTAAAGTCCAAAGGGGGAGAAGGACATGAATAGAAATAAATAAATGCAGATAGGGACCTAAGTGCTGTGGGGCTAGGAGCAGGGGATGGATAAAGGGAGCAAGTCGGGGAGTTGGAGTGGGAGAAGAGGAGAGCTTAGTCGGGGAAGGCCTCTTGGAGGAGGTGGGCCTTCGATAGGGCTTTGGAGGCGGGGGCAGCTGAACTGACAGCTTCCTTGGCTGTTCTGAATCTGATCATCATCATCATCAATCGTATTTATTGAGCGCTTACTATGTGCTGAGCACTGTACTAAGCGCTTGCAGTCCTCTTGGCACCATTCTGGTCTTGACCCACTGAGGGCTTGTATCTTGCCTCTGGGGGCTCCGGGTGGTTGCCCTAAGCAGGAAGGCTACCATCTTTCCTGTCCCTTCCGTTGTAGGATCCGATGATTGGGAAAATCCTATGGTGAGAAGCAACTTGATCTATACAAAGAGAGCAGGCCTGGAGGTCAAAGGACCCAAGTTCTAATCCTGGCTCCGCCACTTGTCTGCCAGGTGACCTCTGGCAAGTCACTTCACTTCTCTGGGCCTCAATTTCCTCATCTCTACCAGGGGGACTGAATACCTGTTCTTCCTCTTTCCTAGACCGTGAACCTCATATGGGACAGGAGCTTCGTCCAACCTGATTAAACTTGTAATTACCCCACGACTGAATACGGTTCTCAGTGCCGAGTAAGCGCTTAACAAATGTCACAATTACTAACCATGTTTTCTCGTCGAGGAGGAACTCGTGTTTTATATTCGAAGATACTGTCAGAATAATCCCACCTCTGGAACTTTAGGGCATGAACACCGATTATGCCCTGGTCTTACGTAATGAAAAGTTGCAGAACCTGAAAAACCGACGGTGCGGTTCTGCTGAAACAGCATGAGGAAACGGTGAGCCAGAAAATATTCTCCCAGCTCTGATGATGCCACCTTTTTCCACGTGATGGTATTTCTGCTCAGAGAGGCTGATTCCCAAAGCGGAAGAATAAAGTCCTTTATGTTTACATCCTTCTCCTGGATTAGAGTCTCTCCACTTTGACTTTCCAGGTGCACTGAGTGGTATCTAAGTGGATCAGCTCTAAGGAAAATGGCTCCTTCTTCCCAGATTTGACAGTATATATAATCGGCATTTGTTAAGCACTTACTATGTGCAAAGCACTGTTCTAAGCACTGGGGAGGATACAGGGTGATCAGGTTGTCCCACGTGGGGCTCATAGTCTTAATCCCCATTTTACAGATGAGGCCCAGAGAAGTTAAGTGACTTGCCCAAGATCACACAGCAGACATGTGGCGGAGGCGGGATTCGAACCCATGACCTCTGACTCCAAAGCCCGGGCTCTTTCCACTGAGCCACGCTGCTTCTCTATCCTCAGCTGAGTAATATTCTCAACTCAAAATCTATACTACTACGACCCATGCCCTCAGGAAGAGAAAGAACATGGTCTACGGTCCCTCAGATAAAATGGAGGTGTTGGGCACTGCAATTCTGATCAATTAATCAATCATGTTTATTGAGCACTTGCTGTAACAATAATAATTACTGTGTAAAGCGCTTACTATGTGCCCAGCACTATATTAAGCACAGGGGTAGATACAAGATCATCGGGTCCCACATGGGGCTCACAGTCAAAGTGGGAGGGAGAACAGGCACTGAATCCCCATTTTGCAGATGAGGAAACTGAGGCACGGAGAAGATAAGTGACCTGCCCAAGGTGACTCAGCAGGTGTACAGCAGAGCGGGTATTAGAACCCAGGTCCCCTTTCTCCCAGGCCCGAGCTCTTTCCACTAGGCCACACTGCTTCCACGCTGCTAACTTTGCGCAGAGCACTGCACTAAGCTCTTGGGAGAGCACAGTACAACAGAATTGGAAGACACATTCCCTGCCCACAAGGAGGGCACTGTACTAAGCGCTTGGAAGAGTCCCGTACAATAGAGTTGGTAGACATTTTCCCTGCCCACAAGGAGCTCAAAGTCTAGAGAGGGAGGCAGACATTAAAAGAGATTACATCCAAACCCGAGTTTACTCTGTAACAATCAGGTTATTACAGCACTCATCTCCTCCACTTACCTTCCCTTCTAGACTGTAAACACACTGTGGGCAGGGAATGTGTCTACCAACTCTGTTATACTGTACACTCCCAAGTGCACACAGTGAGCGCTAAATAAATATGATTTATGGATTGACTTTGCAACACACCCTGCCCTGGATCACATCTATAAAATGGGGGTGAAGACTGTGAGCCCCAGGTGGGACATGTGCTATGTCCGACCTGACTACGTTGTATCTACCCCAGTGTTTAGTACAGTGTGGGGCATATAGTAAGCACTTAACAAATGTCATTTAAAAAATGAGTTAGTTACAATTATGTGGGAGGATTTTCAGCAAGAAATTCAATGGCCTTCCTCCAGGGCCTCGTCCAGGGATTCCACCTTCTACAAGCAGACTTTAGGTTTTAATAATTTTCACGTTTCTTCCCATCTTTTGCTATGTGCCCAGCACTATACTAAGCACTGGGGTAGATACAAGATCATCGGGTCCCACATGGGGCTCACAGTCAAAGTGGAAGGGAGAACAGGCACTGGTATTTGTTAAGCACTTATGTAGTAAATAAGTAATAAATAAAGCACTTACTATGTGCAAAGCACTGTTCTAAGCGCTGGGGAGGACCTGGCCGTCTTATCTCCTGCCTAGGACGAAGACGCCGATACCAAGAAGCAGAAAACTGATGAGGATGACTAGACAGCAAAAGAAAAAGAGTAAATTAAAAAAATAAAATTAAATTAAAAAAAGGCCACAGTGACCTATTCACCCTCAACTTCCCATCTCAGAAACTAAACGTGGTCACCTTCAGGTTGTTCCACGTGGGGCTCACAGTCTTAATCCCCATTTTACAGATGAGGTAACTGAGGCACAGAGAAGTGACTAAGTGATTTGCCCAAGGTCACACAGCTGGCAATTGGCAGAGCAGGGATTTGAACCCATGACCTCTAAGCCCGTGCTCTTTCCACCGAGCCATGATGCTTCCCTTCTGCTGAGGGCAAGTTGCCCCCACCCACTCCAGGAGACCTTTAAGGATCAGGTGCTACATATCGGATTTCCTTCCCTCCTGATCAAAAGAGTGGAAAAAAACAAACGACCCCCTGGGAAAACTGGGGAAAACAGGGGAAGCAGTATGGTTTAGTAGACGGAGCACAGGCCTGGGAATCAGAAGGTCATCATCATCATCAATCGTATTTATTGAGCGCTTACTATGTGCGGAGCACTGTACTAAGCGCTTGGGAAGTACAAATTGGCAACATATAGAGACAGTCCCTACCCAACAGTGGGCTCACAGTCTAAAAATCCCGGCTCTGTCTTTGATCTGCTGTGTGGCCTTGAATGAAGTCACTTCATTTCTCTGTGCCTCAGTTCCTTCATCTGTAAAATGGGAACTATGAGCCCCATGTGGGACAGCGAATGCTTCCAACCCAATTTACTTGTATCTACCCCGGCGCTTACTCCGGCGCCTGGCACATAGTAAGAGCTTCACAAACACTATTTTTTTAAAATTTATTTATATTTTTAAACTGGTCCTCAGACCAAACAGCCGCTTGTCCAACCGGGGCCTTCCAGCGGCCTGGATTTTGAGGTCCGGGCTTGCGAGGGAATAATGAAACGAGCACTCTGGAGGCAGCGGGATTATTTTTAGCAGCGGTCTGGCTGGCATGTATCAACAACAACCCGGGCAGGTGGGCAAGTTGCCCATGCCATCGGGTTTCTCCCAGGGCTCTGAGAATTGCAGCTGCTGAACTTCTTGCTGGCACTCTAAATCTGCTCCCGCAGACTATTTTTTTTTTAAATGGTATTTGTTAAATGCTTACTATGTGCCAGGCAGTGTACTAAGCGCTGAAATAGATACAAGATAATCAGGTTGGGCACAGTCCGGGTCCCACATGGAAAGGGGGGGGGGGTCACAGTATTAAACTCCATTAATCCCCCTGTAGACTGTATACTCCCCTTCTAGGGATACCGGTGGTGGATTAATGGATTAATTCGGGAGAGAGTCCCAGCTGTCTAGACGTGAGGAGTGGGTCCTGATGTTAAATTTTCACCCACTCTGAGCCGGCTTTCATTATGCCCTTCCCAGGCTCTATCAATGACTCACTCAATCAATTATTCACTCATTAAATCGTATTTAGTGAGCGCTTACTGTATGCAAAGCGCTATACTAAGATCTGGGGTGGGTACAAAATAACAATAGACACCTTCCCTGCCCACAATTACAGCCTAGGTGATATTTGTGATATCTGTTAAACATTTATCAATGTTTATCAATGTTTATCAATATCAAGCGCTTAGTACAGTGCTCTGCACATAGTAAGCGCTCAATAAATACGATTGATTGATTTATCATGACTGATGAGTAGTATTGCTAATTCAAAGGTATGCTCCCCAGGGCTTAGTGCAGTACCTTGCACAGAATAGATGCAAAATAATACTGACTGATGATTGATTTGAATTTTTTTCATGATATTTGTTAAACACTTAATTTTTGCTAGGCACCGTACAAAATGGTAGATACAAGATAGTCTGGTTGGACACAGTCCATGTCCCACATGGGGCTCGTAGTCTTAATCCCCATTTCACAGATGAGGGATCGGAGGCACAGTCAAGTTAAGTGACTTGCCCAAGGTCATAGAACAGACGAGTAGCAGAGGCTGGATTAGAACTCAGGTCCCTCAGACTCGTAGGCCCGTGTTTTAGTTCTGCTTGGCGTCAATCAACCGCCTGTTTACTTGATTTGACGTCTGTCTCCCTCATTCTAGACTGTGAGCCTGTTGTTGGGCAGGGATTGTTTCTATTTGTTGCTGAATTGTACTTTCCAAGTGCTTAGAACAGTGCTCTGCACACAGCACAGGCTTGGGAGTCAGAGGTCATGGGTTCAAATCCCCACTCCACCAGTTGTCAGCTGTGTGACTTTGAGCAAATCACTTCACTTCTCTGTGCCTCAGTTACCTCACCTGTAAAATGGGGATGAAGACTGTGACCCCCACGTGGGGCAATCTGATCACCTTGTATCCTCCCCAGCGCTTAGAACAGTGCTTTGCACAGTGTAAGCGCTTAACAAATGCCATCATTATTATTATTAATAGCACCTCCACTAGAGAGGGTGGGTAGAGAAAGCAAAACGAGACTCCAAATCAACTGCTTCAGGAGCTGCTCTGATGAAAGATTTGGTGGCCGGCGTGGGAGGAGGGAGCAGAGCTGTGGCTAAAACGAGGTTATGGCATTTTTGGTGGATTTCCATTAGTTTCACTGCTTCTGAGTCTTATTAATGAGTAATAAGTCATTAAAAACCATCCACGGACTTGCTGTTCTTTCCCTCTCCCCACACTTTGTACGAAGGGTTGAGGGGGAAGAAGAGGAATTGGAGTATTTGTTGAGCATTGGAGCAGATATGAGATAATCAGGACAGACACAGTCATCATCATCATCATCATCATCATCATCATCAATCGTATTTATTGAGCGCTTACTATGTGCAGAGCGCTGTACTAAGCGCTTGGGAAGTACAAATTGGCAACATATAGAGACAGTCCCTACCCAACAGTGGGCTCACAGTCTAAAAGGGGGAGAGAGAGAACAAAACCAAACATACTAACAAAATAAAATAAATAGAATAGATATGTACAAGTAAGATAAATAAATAAATAAATAAATAAATAAATAAATAAATAAATAAATAAATAAATAAATAAATAAATAAATAAATAAATAAATGAGTAATAAATATGTACAAACATATATACATATATACAGGTGCTGTGGGGAAGGGAAGGAGGTAAGATCGGGGGGATGGAGAGGGGGACGAGGGGGAGAGGAAGGAAGGGGCTCAGTCTGGTCCATGCAAGGCTCACAGTCTAAGGGAGAGAGAGAATGGAAACGGCGTGGCTCAGTGGAAAGAGCCCGGGCTTTGGAGTCAGAGGTCATGGGTTCGAATCCCGACTCCACCACATGACTGCTGTGTGACCTTGGGCAAGTCACTTAACTTCTCTGAGCCTCAGTTACCTCATCTGTAAAATGGGGATTAAGATTGTGAGCCCCACATGGGGCAACTTGATCACCTTGCATCCCCCCCCCAGCTCTTAGAACAGTGCTCTGCACATAGTAAGCGCTTAAATGCCATCATCAGTGGATTTTGAATTCTCCTTTCTCCGTTTGAATGAATTAAAGTGCACTACTGGGCTAGAAGTGAGTTGGAAAACACACATTTATTAAGGTCACTGTCCCAAACGCTCAGTACAGTGATCCACACACAGTAGGTGCTCAATAAATACCATTGATGATCAAAGCTGAAAAAATCAACCATAGCATGTTATTAAATCCATTGAGAAAGATCCGGGCGCCCTCTAGCGGCGGACAAAAATCGGATCGCTTCCAAAAACTATTCCAAAAAAAAATCTCCATTTCTGCCCCTTTTCCAGAGAGAAAGAAAGAAAGAATGGGGAAGAGGCGACTCGTTTTCCTGGGGACCCATCAACTAGGAAAGACATAAGATCCTGGGAGAACGGTGGATCTTTTTCACCTGTAGATATATGTATATATGTTTGTACATATTTATTACTCTATTATTACTATTACTAATTATTACTAATATTACTAATTATTAATTACTAATTACTAATTAATTACTAATTATTATTACTAATTACTATTATTACTAATTATTATTATTACTCTATTACTCTATTTATTTATTTATTTATTTTGCTTGTACATATCTATTCTATTTATTTTATTTTGTTAGCATGCTTGGTTTTGTTCTCTGTCTCCCCGTTTTAGACTGTGAGCCCAATGTTGGGTAGGGACTGTCTCTGTACGTTGCCAATTTGTACTCCCCAGGCACTTAGTACAGTGCTCTGCACATAGTAAGCGCTCAATAAATACGATTGATGATTGATGATTCATTCAATCGTATTTATTGAGCGATTATAATAATAATACTAATACTAATAATAATAATGATGATGATGGCATTTGTAAAGTGCTTACTATTTGCCAAGCACTGTTCTAAGCGCTGGGGAGATACAAGGTAATCAGGTTGTCCCACGTGGGGCTCACAGTCTTAATCCCCATTTTACAGGTGAGGTAACTGAGGCACAGAGAAGACAAGTGACTTGCCCAAAGTCACACAGCTGATCAGTAGCGGAGGCGGGATTAGAACTCACAACCGCTGACTCCCAAGCCTGTGCTCTTTTCACTATGCCATGCTGCTTCTCTATTATAATTAGTATTTGTTAAGTGCTTACTATGTGCCAGGCACTGCTCACAGTGCTGGGGTAGATACAAGAGAATTGGATTACTGTTTGTAAAGAACTGTACTGAACGCTTGGGAGAGTTGAAAAGAACAACGAACTGACACATTCCTGCCCACAAACAGCTCAAAGTCTAGAGGGAGAGACAGCCATTAATATAAATATTATATATTTACATATGAGCCCCCCTTCCTATCCCCTCACCCTACCTCCTTCCCCTCCCCACAGCACCTGTATATATGTTTGTACAGATTTATTACTCTATTTTACTTGTACATATTTACTATTCGATTTATTTTATTTTGTTAATATGTTTTGTTTCGTTGTCTGTCTCCCCCTTCTAGACTGTGAGCCCGCTGTTGGGTAGGGACCGTCTCTATATGTTGCCAACTTGTACTTCCCAAGCGCTTGGTACAGTGCTCTGCACACAGTAAGCGCTCAGTAAATACGATTGAATGAATGGATAGATAAATAAGTACATTTTAATAATAATGATGGCATTTATTAAGCGCTTACTATGTGCAAAGCACAGTTCTAAGCGCTGAAGAGGTTAGGTGATCAGGTTGTCCCACCAGGGGCTCACAGTTTTAATCCCCATTTTACAGATGAGGGAACTGAGGCACAGAGAAGTGAAGTGACTTGCCCAAAGTCACTCAGCTGACAATTGGCAGAGCTGGGATTTGAACCCATGAGCTCTGACTCCAAAGCCCGTGCTCTTTCCACTGGGCCACACTGCTAATGGCATTTTATTTTATTTGTACATATTTATTCTATTTATCTTATTTTGTTAATATGTTTTGCTTTGTTCTCCATCTCCCCCTTCTAGACTGTGAGCGCACTGTTGGGTAGGGACCGTCTCTATGTGTTGCCAACTTGTACTTCCCAAGCGTTTAGTACAGTGCTCTGCACACAGTAAGCGCTCAATAAATACAATTGATTGATTGATTGATTAGTACAGTGCTCTGCACACAGTAAGCGCTCAATAAATACGATTGAATGAATGAATGAATGAATTTGTTAAGCACTTACTACGTGCTGGGGGCTGTATTCAGTGCTAGGGTGAATCCAAGCTAATCAGGTTGGACACAATCCATGTCCCACATGGGGCTCTGAGTCCTATAACCCCCATTTAACGGATGAGGGAACTGAGGCACAGAGGAGCCAACTTGTTGCCAACTATGTTGCTGACTTGTACTTCCCAAGCGCTTAGTACAGTGCTCTGCACACAGTAAGCGCTCAATAAGTACGATTGATTGATTGATCAATCATATTTATTGAGCACTTACTGTGTGCAGAGCACTGTACTAAGTGCTGGGAAGTACAAGTTGGCAACACATTGATTGATTGAGTAAAGTGACTAGTCCAAGGTCACACAGCCGACATGTGGCGGGGTCAGGATTAGAACCCAGGTCCTTCTGACACCCAGGCCCAGCCTCCAGCCCCTAGGCTAGTCTCCAATGTTAGCCTTCCTCTCCTCAAGCTTGAGGCCTGGTTGGAGAGGTGAGGACCATGGATGGATGGAGGCTTTGCTGCCTCAGGGCATCCCCAGGCTGCCTCTAACATATTGGGGGGTTCTTTCTCATTGCTCCTTCCCCTTCCCTGGGCTCCCAGTCATGTTGTGGATTGAGCCTGGCCACGCTGTGGGGAGGGAGAGCCAAGCTGCCATGTTGCCCCCGGCATCCAAGATGGCGCCCAGTTGGCATTGTCCCTTCCCCATCTCCCTCTAACATATTGGGGGTTCTTTCTCATTGCTCCTTCCCCTTCCCTGGGCTCCCAGTCATGTTGTGGATTGAGCCTGGCCACGCTGTGGGGAGGGAGAGCCAAGCTGCCATGTTACCCCCGGCATCCAAGATGGCGCCCAGTTGGCATTGTCCCTTCCCCATCTCCCTCTAACATATTGGGGGTTCTTTCTCATTGCTCCTTCCCCTTCCCCGGGCTCCCAGTCATGTTGTGGATTGAGCCTGGCCACGCTGTGGGGAGGGAGAGCCAAGCCGCCATGTTGCCCCCAGGGTCCAAGATGGCGCCCAGTTGGCACTGTCCCTTCCCCATCTCCCTCTAACATATTGGGGGTTCTTTCTCATTGTTCCTTCCCCGGGCTCCCAGTCATGTTGTGGATTGAGCCTGGCCACGCTGTGGGGAGGGAGAGCCAAGCTGCCATGTTGCCCCCGGCATCCAAGATGGCGCCCAGTTGGCATTGTCCCTTCCCCATCTCCCTCTAACATATTGGGGGTTCTTTCTCATTGCTCCTTCCCCTTCCCCGGGCTCCCAGTCATGTTGTGGATTGAGCCTGGCCACGCTGTGGGGAGGGAGAGCCAAGCCGCCATGTTGCCCCCAGGGTCCAAGATGGCGCCCAGTTGGCATTGCCCATCTACCTCACTGGCAACACCCTCCTCACACATACAATCAATCAATCAATCGTATCGTACACCCCACCACTAAAGGGGGCCCAGTGACACCTGGGACCCCCACCCTGTCACATCTTGGGATTGTCCCCAGTTCCCCAACACCTTGACGTTTTGGGGGTACCTCCCCCCAACTTCCTGTCAGCCCCCTGTCTACTTGTTTTGTTGTTTATCTCCCCCCCTTTAGACTGTGAGCCTGTTGTTGGGTGGGAATTGTCTCTATCTGTTGCCAAATTGTGCTGTGCACACAGGGAGCCCTCAGTAAATTCGACTTTATGAAGAAATGGCTCTTCCCCGCCTCAGGCCACACAGTTCCAAGATGGCGGCCCGAGCCACGAGGCGAAGAGCAACGGCAGGTAGGAGGCGGGACTAAGAGCGATGAACGGAGGCCATTGGACAACAAGGGCGGCCAACTCCCTGCCCAACCGCCAATGAGAAGCCTGGGAGCCTGATGGACAGCACGGGGGCTGGGGAGGAGCCTCTTCGGGAGGGCCAATAGGAGGGCTGCTGAGTCATCCTGGGGCGGGGATATGCAAATGAGAGGATGTGTTAAAGGAGGGCGTTCAGTATGTTGTCACTCATTCAGTCGTATTTACTGAGGGCTTACTGTGTGCAGGGCACTGTACTAAACGCTTGGGAAGTCCAAGTTGGCAACCTATAGAGACGGTCCCTACCCAACAGTGGGCTCACGGTCTAGAAGCTGCTCAGTACGTAGTCCTGCGGTCGTATGTTGCACCCTCCCTGTTAGGGGATGGGATTAAAGGTATGTGACTTGGAGCGAACTGTGCTTTTCCATTCATTCTTAATAATAATCATGTTGGTATTTGTTAAGCGCTTACTATATGTCAAGCACTGTTCTAAGCGCTGGGATGGATACATGCTAATCAGGTTGCCCCACTTGAGGCCCACGGTCTTCATGTGAAACAGTGTGGCTCAGTGGAAAGACCACGGCCTTGGGAGTCAAAGGTCATGGGTTCTAATTCTGGCTCTGCCCTATGGCTGCCCTGTAACCCTGGGCAATTCATTCATTCATTCAATTGTTAAGCGCATAGTACAGTGCTCTGCACACAGTAAGCGCTCAATAAATAAATACGACTGAATGAATGAGTCGTATTTATTGAGCCCTTACTGTGTGCAGAGCACTGTATTAAGCACTGGGGAAGTCCAAGTTGGCAACCTATAGAGACGGTCCCTACCCAACAGTGGGCTCACAGTCTAGAAGCTGCTCAGTACGTAGTCCTGCGGTCGTATGTTGCACCCTCCTCGTTAGGGGGTGGGATTAAAGGTATGTGACTTGGAGCAAACTGTGCTTTTCCATTCATTCTTAATAATAATCATGTTGTTATTTATTAAGCGCTTACTATATGTCAAGCACTGTTCTAAGCGCTGGGATGGATACATGGGAATCAGGTTGCCCCACTTGAGGCCCACAGTCTTCATGAGAAACAGCGTGGCGCAGTAGAAAGACCACGGCCTTGGTAGGCAAAGGTCATGGGTTCTAATCCTAGCTCTGCCCTATGGCTGCCCTGTAACCTTGGGCAATTCATTCATTCATTCAATCGTTAAGCGCTTAGTACAGTGCTCTGCACACAGTAAGCGCTCAATAAAGAAATACGAATGAATGAATCGTATTTATTGAGCCCTTACTGTGTGCAGAGCACTGTACTAAGCGCTTTGGAAGTTCAAGTTGGCAACCTATAGAGACGGTCCCTATCCAACAGCGGGCTCACAGTCTAGAAGCTGCTCAGTACGTAGTCCTGCGGTCGTATGTTGCACCCTCCCGGTTAGGGGGTGGGATTAAAGGTATGTGACTTGGAGCGAACCGTGCTTTTGCATTCATTCTTAATAATAATCATGTTGGTATTTGTTAAGCGCTTACTATATGTCAAGCACTGTTCTAAGCGCCGGGATGGATACATGGTAATCAGGTTGCCCCACTTGAGGCCCACAGTCTTCATGAGAAACAGCGTGGCTCAGTGGAAAGACCACGGCCTTGGGAGTCAAAGGTCATGGGTTCTAATCCCGGCTCCGCCACATAGCTGCCCTGTAACCTTGGGCAATTCATTCATTCATTCAATCGTTAAGCGCTTAGTACAGTGCTCTGCACACAATAAGTGCTCAATAAATAAATACGATTGAGTGAATGAATCATATTTATTGAGCCCTTACTGTGCGCAAAGCACTGTACTAAGCGCTTGGGAAGTACAAGTTGGCAACATATAGAGACTGTCCCTACCCAACAGTGGGCTCACAGTCTAGAAGGCTTTTCTGAGCCCCAGTTACCTCATCTGTAAAATGGGGATTAAGACTGTGAACCCCAAGTGGGACAACTTGATCACCTTGTATCCCCTCCAGCGCTCAGGACAGTGCTTTGCACATAGTAAGCGCTTAACAAATGCCATCATTATTATCATTATTCATCCCCAATTTACAGATGAGGTAACTGAGGCACAGAGAAGTTAAGTGACGTGCCCAAGGTCAGACAGCTGACTTAGTACAGTGCTCTGCACAGAGTAAGTGCTCAGTAAATACGATTGAATGAATGAAGTGGAGGAGTAGGGATTAGAACCCATGACCTCTGGCTCCCAGTTGGCGCTTTTTCCCCTAAGCCATAATGCCATGCTGCTCATTCATTGTTGTATTTACTGAGCACTTACGGTGTGCAGAGCACTGTACTAAGCACTTGGGAGAGTACAATATAACAATAAACAGGTACATTGCCTGCCCACAACTAGGTTAGAGTCTAGGGGGGAGACAGACGTTAAATAAATGAATGACAGGTATGGACGTAAGTGGTTTGGGGCTGGGATTCATTCATTCAATCGTATTTATTGAGCGCTTACTGTGTGCAGAGCACTGTACTAAGTGCTTGGGAGAGTACAATAGGGAAAGAACAAAGGGAGCAAGTCGGTGAAGCAGAAGAGAAGAAAGGAGGGTTTAATCTGGGAAGGCCTCTTGGAGGAGGTGTGCTTTCAATAAGGCTTTGAAGTGGAGGAGAGTAATTTTCGGATTTGCTTTGCACCCAGTAAATGCTAAATAATAATAATAATAATAATAATGATGGTATTTGTTAAGCACTTACTATGTGCAAAGCACTGTTCTAAGCGCTGGGGAGGTTACAAGGTGGTCAGGTTAAATAAATACTTCTCCAAGTACATTAAAATGAATTACAGCTAGGAGAATGTCAGCACCTCCAAATGCTCTCCTCTGGCTCCTCTATTTTTGTTTTTTGTTAGGTTGGTTTTTGGTTAAGCGCTTATTATGAATCTCAAAGTTTCGGGAGTCCAAAGAAAGAGGAAACAGTCCCCAGGTGAACGAAGTGGACAGAATGTGTCTCTGGCCTTTGACATCCCTCCTTCCTCTTTATTTATCTCCCCTCTCACAGCACTTTTGTCCATGTCTGTAATTTATTTACGTCAGTGTCAGTCAATCCTATTTATTGAGCGCTTACTTTTGTCCGTGTTTGTAAGTTATTTACGTCAATGTCAGTCAATCCTATTTATTGAGCACCCACTGTGTGCAGAACACTTTACTATGTGCTTGGGAGAGTACATTACACCAATAAACACAAACATTTCTTGTCCACAACAAACTTACAGACTAGAGGATGTGGATGTAGGGAAGTTGTCTACCAACTCTGCTATATTGTTCTCTATAGAGAGCTTAGTACAGTGCTTTGCACACACTTGGAGCTCATTAAATACAATTGATCGTTTGATAATGTGTCAAGTCAAGGAGATGTTTTGCGTTTCTCTAGCACTGGTCAGTGGAGGATTGATAAATGTCCCAGGCTTCAGGAAATATGCTTGTTTTCTCTAGGGTAAATCCTTATGAAGCAGTGTGGCCTAGTGGATAGAGCACTGGCCTGGGCGTCTGAAGGACCTGGGTTTTTCGCTCTGTGACCTTGGGCAAGTCATTTCTCTGTGCCTCAGTTACTTCATCTGTAAGATAGGGATTTTTTTTAATGGTCTTTAAGTGCTTACTATGTGCCAGGCACTATTCTAAGCACTGGGGAAGATACAAGCTAATCAAGTTGAGACAGGTTAAGGTGTAAGCCCCATGTGAGCCCCTTCCTTCCTCTCCCCCTCGTCCCCCTCCCCATCCCCCCCATCTTACCTCCTTCCCTTCCCCACAGCACCTGTATATATGTTTGTACATATTTATTACTCTATTTATTTATTTTACTTGTACATATCTATTCTATTTATTTTATTTTGTTAGTATGTTTGGTTTCGTTCTCTGTCTCCCCCTTTTAGACTGTGAGCCCACTGTTGGGTAGGGACTGCCTCTATATGTTGCCAACTTGTACTTCCCAAGCGCTTAGTACAGTGCTCTGCACACAGTAAGCGCTCAATAAATACAATTGATGATGATGATGTGGGACATGGACTGTGGCAACCTGATTAGCTTGTTTCTAGCCAGCACACAGTACAGTGTCTGGAACAGAGGAAGCACTCAAATAACAGTGGTTAGTACAGTGCTTGACACATAGTAAACACTCAACAGATACTATTATTATTACCACAAAAACAAAAACTGGCCATCTCTGGTGCCACAGGTTTCCGGCTACACCCCCCCCCCCCCCCCCGGGGTGTGGGGCATTTTTTAGGCCTCAGTTTCCCTAGGGGGCAGGATCTTTTTTTCATGGTATTTGTTAAATGCTTACTGTATGTTGAGCACTGTATTAAATTATACTCAGGGGTAGATACAAGATAATCAGCCATGTTGAACAGAATGTCTGCCTCACGTAGGGTTCACGGTCTTAATCCCCATTTTACAGATGAAATAACAGAGGCACAGCCAAGTTAAGTGTCAAGGTTCCACCAGGGACAAGCGGCAGAGCTGGGATTCGAACCCAGGCCCATACTCTTTCCACTGGGCCTTTCTGATTCTCAGCGTGTCTTAGTACTATTTTATGTTCTATGTTAAGCTCTCTTATTATCTGTCAAGCACTGGGGTAGATACAAGTATTTCAGTTTAGACACAGTCCCGATTCCACACTGAGTTCACAGTCTAGGAGGGAGTAGGATTAAATCCCCACTTTACAGTTGAGGAAACTGAGGCACAGAGGTCTACCTGCTGAGGGGGAGGGGAGAAAGTGACAATATGATTTGTTTTTTTCAGTTTCTCAGCATCCTCCCCATCCCACTTCTGGCCCCCCCGGCTACGGTTGCTAGGGAGATCAGAGGGGCATGGTGTTTCCTAATTTTGCCAGCCCAGGCCTGGGCCTTCAGAAATCTTTTTCTCTGGCCTTCAGAAATCTTTTTCTCTGACCCAACCAGAACCAGTACCTCCCCTGGAAGCCCCCACTAGACACCCAACACCGAGCCAGACTCTGGGGATGACACCACTGTAGGCTTTTAAGGGACAAGATGCTTTATTTCCTCTCCACAAAGTTCAGCAGCAAATCCAGTAAGTGAATCCCAACGTCGTTTTCCAAACCCTGTAACCTCATTTTCAGGGAGGTTTAAGACAATAGCAAAGGCATGAGAGAAGAGCTTTCCGCTCTCCAAACTCTGCAGAAAAAAAATACCCTTGCATTAAGTATGCTTTCCATTATTTTTGACTTTTCATTCAATCGTATTTATTGAGCGCTTACTGTGTGCAGAGCACTGCACTAAGTGGGAGAGTACAATGTAACAATAAACAGACACACTCTTATTTCAAGCAGAAATGATACATGATGGACTAAATTTTAAAACTGCTCGTGCAGTCTTGCTTTCATTTACACAAAGATGATTATTTGATGAGGGTTAAAATTGTCACCATGGTGTGTGTCAATTTCCTGTGGTCAGTGCCATAGCTTGTATGTGGAATAAATTAATGACCTGTAAGAAACCTGTAAAGTTTACTGTAGAAAAGCAGTACTGCACCTGTAGGTTATTAAATAATAAATTAACCATTCAAATATACAAAATCAAATGCATAGCATAAAACTATCAAAAAATAAATATGTCCAAGGGTTTATTTGGTAAAAAACACTTACTGTTCCTTTCCACGTATTTTATCAACTGTTGTTTCAACCAAGTTTGACTTGTGGAAGTTTCACAGTTATTTCTGCGGTTGAAATAACTGCATGTTTTCAGTACAAATGTTCATGTCACCTGCAAATATACACTGAACTATCAACTATCATTAATGTGTTATAAGCTTGAGCCAGTAATGACTGTGAAAATCAAAAATTATACACCCTCAAATCAAAAGCAAACAATTTATATTAATCTAGAGAGGAATTGATGAGCCATTTAAGTAATTTGGAAGGAAGAGAAAGTGTGGTACTGTGTTTAGCATTAACAGCACAAATTCACCTGTCGGAGTAGTCCAGTGAGACTTTTGAGCATTCTTGTTTAATGATCTGGAAGGTTATGACCAGAAGTTATAAAATGAACCTTTGTATGCACCTTTTCTCACTGGTAACCTGAGGGAGGCAGACCCTTATTTTTCTTTAGAAGAAAAATAGGGACTGCAAATCAATTCTCCCTTAGGTCTCAAGCCAAATTTTTGTTATTATTATTACCCATAATAATAATGATTGTGGTATTTCCTGTATGCCAAGCACTGTACTAATAACCGGGGTATATACAAGATAATCAGGTCCCACATGGGACTCCCACTACAAGTAGGAAGGAGAACAGGTATTGAATCCCCATTTTGGCGATGAAGGAACTGAGGCCAAAGGAAGTTATGTGACTTGCCCAAGATTACCGGGATTAGAACCCAGGTCCTCTGATTCAGGCCCGGGCTCTTTCCTCTAGGCCATGCTGCTTCTAACGGCAATTTAACAGCAATAAAAAAGGGAGCACCCTGTTTATTCTCCATCTTCATGACCCCTGTCCACCTGTCTTATGTACCAAACAGGTTGTGGAAGCTATCTGATAGACGTTTACAGAGATAGCCACATTTTTTTCTTAAACACCAGTCAAAAGCTGCCAGTTGTCCCAGTACTAAAATAAACCCAAGGACTCCTTTTCTGATTAGGGCGCAGAGGAATTTGTGCTGGGAGAAAATGTCAGGAGGTGAAAGATGGTTCTGGGAGTCAAATACGATTGATAAATACGACTGATGATTCACGGATGAGCAGTTTTTACAGTTGGTTTCTAGAGGCGAATATTAGATGCGTTAGAAAGACTGTAGGGGATTTTTGAACACTAGAGTTCTTAGAGGAGAAATGTCTAAGCTTGAGGAGGGGTATCCAGAAAGGCAGTCGTAGTCATGATAACAATTGTCTTATTTGCTACATGTTTCCTATGGGCCAAGCTCTGGGGTAGATACAGGAAAATCTGGTCAGGAACACTCAATAGTAATAATAATTGTGGCATTAGTTAAGTGGTTATTCTGTGCCAAACACTCTGCTAAGCACCGGGGTAATCAGATAATAAGATAAACAAGATAATCAGGACCCATATGGGGCTTTGTAGCCTAAGTAAGAGTTGGAGAACAGGTATTAAATCCCCATTTTGCAGATAATAATAATGATGGCTTTTATTAAGCGCTTACTATGTGTAAAGTACTGTTCCAAGCGCTGGGGGAGATATAAGGCAATCAGGTTGTCCCACGGGGGGCTCACAGTCTTAATCCCCATTTTACAGATGAGGGAACTGAGGCACAGAAAAATTAGTGACTTGGCCAAAGGCACACAGCAAGCAAGAGTAGAGTGGAGATTGGAATCCAGGTCTCCAGACTCCCAGCCCTGTGGTCTTTCCACTAAGCGACACTGCTACCAATCATCATACATTTCCATCAAACATCCTAGAATCAGGGTCGCCGAAGGAATACTGGGTTAGAGCATCACCTGAACCAGAAATTACTTTTTTTAAAACGGTATTTCTTAAGTGGCAGGCACTGTAATAAGCACTGGGGTGGATTCAAGGTTGGACGCATTCCCTGTCCCACATGGGGTTCGCTGTTTTCATCCCCAGTTTTACAGATGAGGTAACTGAGGCCCAGAGGAGTTGAAGTGACTTGCCCAAGGTCACACAGCAGACAAGATGCGGGGCCGGAATTGGAACCCAGGTCTTTCCACTAGAATACACTGTTTCAACATTTTTCATGTTGTGGAATTGAGACCAACTCTCAACACCGTAATAAAACAGTTTTATCTCTGCCCTCCCATTACATCGCTATGAACTTCCTGGATGTTGTAAGCCATAGAGACCTTTACCAGATCTTCAAACGAAATACATATATATTTTTATGGTATTTGTTAAGTGCTCATTATTTGACCAGCCCCTTTCTAAGCGCTGGGGTAGGTGTAAGTTAATTAGGTCAGACACTGTCCTTGTCCCGCATGGGGCTCACAGTCTAAAGAGGAGAATGGGTAGCCCCATTTTACAGTTGAGGAATCTGAGGCACAGAGAAATGAAGTGACTTGCCCAAGGTCACACATCAAGCATAATATTTTAATATTACTCTATCTTGTACATATCTATTTTAGTTATCTTATTTTGTCAGTATGTTTGGTTTTGTTCTCTGTCTCCCCCTTCTAGACTGTGAGCCCGCTGTTGGGTAGAGACTGTCTCTATGTGTTGCCGACTTGTACTTCCCAAGCGCTTAGTACAGTGCTCTGCACACAGTAAGTGCTCAGTAAATACGATTGATTGATCAAGTGATTGGCAGAGTTGGAATTAGAACCCAGGTCCTTCTTACTTTCAGGTCCGTGCTCTGTCAGCTAGGCCACGCTGCTTCCCTCATATCTGGCCAACACGCCGCCTTGTATCATCATCAACCATCATCAATCGTATTTATTGAGCGCTTACTATGTGCAGAGCACTGTACTAAGTGCTTGGGAAGTACAAATTGGCAACATATAGAGACAGTCCCTTCCCAACAGTGGGCTCACAGTCTAAAAGGGGGAGACAGAGAACAAAACCAAACATACTAACAAAATAAAATAAATAGAATAGATATGTACAAGTAAAATAAATAAATAGAGTAATAAATATGTACAAACTACATATATACAGGTGCTGTGGGGAAGGGAAGGAGGTAAGATGGGGGGAGGGAGGGGGGAGAGGAAGGAATACTTGTAGTAATACTAAAAACTATCACACTCCTTGAGGTCATTAACTCGATGTCCCCAGCCCAGCACTTAATTGCCCTAAAAGCACACAGTCTCTGGAGTTCCATTCAGGCCACTAGCAGAAATTATAAATAGATTAATGAGAGAGAAAATCAGCCAAAGACTTCCCAGCTCAGCCGAAACACTTCAGATTAGGAAAGCTTTTCCAAGTGGCTTAGGCTGCGATGTTGGTGAACCATGAAGCTCTTTCTCAAAATAGGACCTCTGTCTGAAGGGCAAGTAATAATAATCATAATAACTGTGGAATTCGTTAAGTGCTTACCATGTGTCAAGCACTATTCTAAGCGCTGGGGTAAATACAAGTTAATCGGGCCAGACATAGTCCCCGTCCCAGATGGGGCTCTCAGTCTAAGTAGGAGGGAGAACAGGTATTGAATCCCGATTTTACAGATGAAGAAACAGAGGCACAGAGTGAGCTGTGTGACTTTGGGCAAGTCACTTCACTTCTCCGTGCCTCAGTTCCCTCATCTGTAAAATGAGGATGAAGACTGTGAGCCCCCCCGTGGGACAACCTGATCACTTTGTGACCTCCCCAGCGCTTAGAACAGTGCATAGTAAGCGCTTAATAAATGCCATTATTATTATTATTATTATTATTTGACTGAAGTCACACAGCTGAGGTAGATACAAGCTAATTAGTTTGGACACAGTCCCTGTCCCACAAGAGGCTCACAGTCTTAGCCCCCATTTTACAGATGAGGTAACCGAGGTACAAGAGAAGCGAAATGACTTGCCTAAAGTCACACAGGATTAGAAACCAATCAATCAATCGTATTTATTGAGCGCTTACTGTGTGCAGAGCACTGTACTAAGCACTTGGGAAGTACAAGTTGGCAACATATAGAGACAGTCCCTACCCAACAGTGGGCTCACAGTCTAAAAGGGGCAGACAGAGAACAAAACCAAACATACTAACAAAATAAAATAAATAGAATAGATATGTACAAGCAAAATCTTGCCGACTTGTACTCGGATCCAGATCCTCTGACATCCAGGCCCGTTCTCTATCTACTAGGCCACACTATTTCTCTAGGAAAAAAACCACAAAACGTTTTTTTCCCTTTAGAAAAACACCTTTATCTGTTGGAATTTGGATAAAAAAAGTCAATCTTTGTGGGCCGGGAACTCTGTTGCAGTGTACTCTCCCAAGCGCTTAGTGCAGTGCTGTGCACACGATAAGCACTCAGTAAACACCACTGATTGATCGACTGACCTAGGCCCCAAATCTAAGAATAAAACGGGGGAGACAGAAGCATAAGGAGGCAAGTCTAGCACACTCGTCACTGGCGTTAGCGGCTCTTCTCATCAAGTTTTGTTCCTCATAGGAGAAAACACTCACCCAAGGTGACGGGCAAGTGCCAGGGAGATAATTCATGATGTCACCTTCATGGGGACTTAACAGTGTCACCTTCTGCCCCATCCCTGCGTGGACCTGATAGGACGGAGGCCCAGGGGAAGGCAGGTGCTATTTTTAACAGCAGCAGTTCCAGACGCTCTTAACGTCGCTTCTGCAAAAACAGCTTTCAGAGGACGCTTTGCTTTCGATCCTGTCAGTTTAGCCCTGGTGGAAAATGGATGGGGCGGAGTGACGCGTCCAAACTGAGGAGGACAGCGAGAGGAAGCAGTGTGGCCTTGTGGCTAGAGCCTGGGCTCCAATCCCAACTCTGCCACTTGTCTGCTGTGTGACCTTGGACGAGGCACTTCACTTCTCTGGGCCTCGGTCACCCCATCTGTAAAATGGGGATTAAGAGCGTGAGTCCCATGTGGGACAGGGACTGTCTCCAACCTGATGATTTTGCATCTACCCCAGCACTTAGAATAGCGCCTGGTACATAGTGGGTGCTTAACAAATATTTTTTTAAAAAAGCGAAGTGACACCCAGGGGCCATAACTGTCATGATTATTCATTCAGTTGTATTTATTGAGCGCTTAGTATGTGCAGAGCACTGTACTAAGCGCTTGGGAGAGGACACTACAACAATAAACAGATACGTCCCCTGCCCACAACGAGCTTACAGTCTATCTTCTCTCTACTCCAGCACAGGGCTCGGCTTCTAATAGGAGCTTCAAAAATACCAATCGATCAGTGGTATTTAGTGAGCGTTCACTGACCCTGGCCAGGGTCAAGCAGCATCTGTAGCAGTGAGTGGTCTTGAGAGGGCATCTCTTGTTAACAGACATCAACACCGACAAACTATAGCAGAGACATTGAAATAAAATAAAATGAAATAAAATAAAACATGAGAAGCAGCATGGCCTAGAGGAGAAAGCACAGGCCTGAACGGCGGGAGTCCTGGCTTCCAGTCAAGGCTCTGTCACTTGCTTCTTGGGTGACCTTGGGCAAGTCACTTCTCTTCTCTGTGCCTCAGTTACCTCATCTGTAAAATGGGGATTCAATACCAGTTCTCTCAATAAATCAGTGGTATTTAAAAATTTTTAAAAAGTCAGTGAAGTGACACCCAAGGGCCACAAATGTCAAGATTATTCATTCAATTGTATTTATTGAGCACTTACAGAGTGCAGAGCACTGTACTAAGCACTTGGAATAGTACAGTTCTCTTCCTTAGATTGTGAGCCCCATGTGGGACTGATTTTTTTTTTAATGGTATTTGTTAAGTTCTTATTATGTGCCTGGCACTGTACTAAGTACTGGGGTAAATAAAAGATAACCAGGGCCCACATGGAGCTCACAGTCAAAGTAGGAGGGAGAACAGGTATCAACTCTCCATTTTGCAGATGAGGGAACTGAGGCACAGAGAAGTTGCCCAAGACTTGCCCAAGGTCACCCAGGAGACAAGTGGCGGAACTAGGATTAGAACCCAGGTCCTTCTGATTCCCAGGCCTGGGCTCTATCCATTAGGCCGTACTGCTTCGTCTGATGGTAGTCATTCATTCAATTGTATTTATTGAGCAATAGAGAAGCAGTGTGGCTCAACGAAAAGAGCACGGGCTTGGGAGGCAGAGGTCATGGGTTCAAATTCCGGCTCCTCCACTTGTCAGCTGTGACCTTGGTCAAGTCACTTCATTTCTCTGTGCCTCAGTTCCCTCTTCTGTAAAATGGGGATTAAAACTGTGAGCCCCCCATGGGACAATCTGATCACCTTGTATCCTCCCCAGCGCTTAGAACAGTGCATTGTACATAGTAAGCGCTTAACAAACGCCATCATTATTATTATTATTATTACTGCTTGCAGAGCACTGTACTAAGCACCTGGCAGAGTCCAAGAGAACAGTAAACAGACGCATTCCCTGCCCACAATGAGCTTACCGTCTTGTATCTACTACAGCACTCCACACAGAATAAGTGATTAATAAATACTCCAATTATTACAGTGCTCTGTGCACAGAACAGTGCTTGGCATGCAGTAAGCGCTTAACAAATACCACCATTATTATTTACACAACACCTCTGTTCAGGGTTTACTATGTGCTGGAGATCTACAGAGTTCAACCTGCCTCCCGAGCGGGGACCCAATAATCCAGTTATTCATTCCATCGTATTTACCGAGCGCTTACTGCGTGCGGAGCACCGTACTAAGCGCTTGGGAGAGTACAAAAGAACAATAATCAGACACGTTACCTGCCCACAACAAGCTTACAGTCCTTTGGAACAGACCCTTGATCCGTGTCCTTGGTTTCAGCGCAACCTTTAAGTCCACACCAGTCGGAGTCCTCTTCTCACTTCAGCTCTTGATCCCGGAATTCAGCCCTTCATCCCCCTCCCAGGATGGCAGTGTGAGAGATCAGACCACGTATAAGCTCAGCACTACCTGTTTGGGAGTTGAGACTCTCTGCTGTCGTTTCTGTTTGCAAGGAGACTGATCGGCAAAAATTTCTACGGGCCTCCTACAGCCAAAAATCGGGAAGGAACCTCAAAAAGCCCTCCGGTTTAGCCCGTGTATCTGTCCAAGTCTGCCCCAAGATCTCTTTTTTTATATATATGTTTATGTTGAAGCTGCAGCAGGAGGGTTTTAAGTTAGATGTCGGGGAACATTATGAGTTGAAGAAACCCTTTGGTTCAGGCCACGCTTCTGGAAAAGTCTGCACCTAGACCTCACGAAAAGAATATCTTTCTGCCGTTTTATTGAAAATATAATAATGGTAATAATGATGGCATTTATTAAGCGCTTACTATGTGCAAAACACTGTTCTAAGCACTGGGGGGATACAAGGTGATGAGGTTGTCCCACGTGGGGCTCACAGTCTTCATCCCCATTTTACAGATGAGGGAACTGAGGCACAGAGAAGTTAAGTGACTTGCCCAAAGTCACACAAGCTGACAAGTGGCAGAGCCGGGATTTGAACCCATGTCCTCTGACTCCAAAGCCCGTGCTCTTTCCCACTGAGCCACGCTGCTTCTCTATAATATGCAGATAAGACACATCCCCATCTTGATGTAGATCCCTTCCTAGCATCTCACGACTCATAATGTTCCCCGACATCAAACCTAAAGCCCTCCTGCAGCGGCTTCGGCGTAAATTTAATATATAATATTCTAAAAATCCATACTAAAATCCACTCGGTTTGGGGGTCAGAAGGCGGCCCCCATAAGTCACGTTAAAATGAAGGATGCTGAGACGATCCTTGGTTATAACGTAATTCTTTAGCTGCACAGAAATTCTAGTGAGACTTCTTTGTGTCTTATTCTTGTTTGGGAATCTTAAAGGTATCCATCACCTTAACAACCATCGGTTTGAAGGATAAATCAAAAGATTCTTGGTCACTGAAGCTTTCTGCTTTATATTTAGCTAATTCTTTCAACTTCTTGTGTTCTTTGACCTGCAGTGACCCGTCCAGCCTGCTGCCTGTTCGACTCCAAATTTCTTTCTCTTCTTCTGGGTTGTTTTTATACCTCTCCAGGTCACTAGACGATGGTATTTTGTACTTTCCGGATTCCTGGCATGATCTTGTGCCTTCCACGGGGCTCGGTCTCTCTGAATCTTTGCTTGGCAATCCATAGTGCTTGCCTGTATTTTCTGAAATAACTTTCTGTTTGGTTCTGGGGGTTTCAGTGTTGCTTGAAGTGGATCCTTGATATTGCTCCTTCTTATCCAAGGTGTCTCTCGCTGCTGAAACGCTGTTGATGGGCCTCCCCAAATCTTTGGTAGGTGGGGTGTGATTCTGGGGTGCCGACGTCACAGATTCCGTGTTCCCCAGGGACGGATCACTTCCAGGGCTTTTGGTATTGCTCGAAGGGGCCGAATGGCTCTGAAAGGAAGTCAGCCCTCTCTTCCTCTGTGTTGGATTAGCTACGGACTCCCCCAAGTCACTGGGCAAAGAAAACTCCAAATCAGGACAGACGTCCCTCACCTCTGAAAGTTTGTTTTTATGATTCCCCAAATCCATTGACAGTGGCGTCCGATTTCTTTGAGAGTAGCCTGAGGAGATGGTCTCCCCTGCAAAATCGGTTCTGTTCTCCCCACCAATACGTGGTGAAAGCCACTTACAAACGGGATTCTCCCGTCCAGAAGGTTTTACCAGCTTCCCCGAGACCTCGGGTAGGGGGATCTGCCCTCCTCCCAAATTGGCTGACACATTCCCTTCTCGTGGAAGGCTGGATTTGGGCTTTGAAAATCCACTGGGTTGCGGATTGTTCTTCTCCCCTTGAGTGATACCAGTTCCGGGTCTCAGTGCTGGACCCGGATGTGACTCGGGATTCCGTGAGATCCTCGCTGTTGAGGGCACGTTGCTTTTCTGCTCTGCCCGGTCATCCGATGCAGGCCATGGACCGCTGTCCAGCTCATGGCAGGTGTCCTTGCTGACCAGATCTTTTCTATGCCTCTCCTCGACTCCTGATAGAGGCCTTCTGTGTTCCTTCGTGCTAGAAAAGAGACCCTTTGCCGCCTCGGTAGGTTTTTGGCTCTGCCCCAGTTCATTCGGAGGCAGTGATTGTTTTTCAGAATTCCCTTTTGAAACATTTTTCACTCCAGCGGAGCGATTCAGTGCCAAAATCTGGTATTTTTCAGAATTCCCTAAAGACTTGGTCTCCTCTGTCGAATCGTCATTGTCCTTTAGCGATACAGCGGACGAAAGCAGCTTCTTCTCCCATTTAGGATAGGTATCATCTTCCAGGTTGCCAGTGTCACGGACCACCGGGCGATCTAATACGGAAAGCTGGTTCTTCCTGTCATCACTCAAGTGTCTTATTTCTGCCGCATTATTGGTTTTGTGCCTCACCAACTGAACGGACGAAGGTAATTGTTGCCCCTCGAGTTTCAGAGAGGGTTTCTGTTCAATAATACCCTTTCCATGAGCCACCAAGTAATCTGGGGATGACTCCTGGCACTCAGACATGGTCCCAGAATTCATCTCTGCGGCAATATTATTGTCACGGCTCCTGGTGGCAGGCATTGCTATACCAAGGGCTTTCTTCAAGTTGCTTTCAGGCTTCGTCTCTGAGGTGGCTGTCCTGTCAGACCCTGCCAAGGTGATCGGAGTGAGAAATTTGTAGCCACCCATGTGATGACCGGCACTTTCTTCAGTCATGTTTGACGTCTCGGCGAAGGCTCTCCGGGGTGACACATCACACCCCTCTTCATTCCCCAAGCCTCCACTGAGGTTCCCTCGCTCTGTGAGGCCTGTCGATGGTGCATGTTTCACCCTCAGGTGACCTGCGAAGTCCCCCTCATCTGAGGCCCTGGACTTCGATTTGGCCTGTCTTTCTGGTGCCAGCAACTGGTCCTTCTCCAGATCCAGACATGTGTCCTGCTTCCTCCCAGATGTGGTTTCCTGTTCCTGGCCCTCAGTTGACAGCGGCCTGTGAAACGTCTCTTCAGGAGGTGATCTTCCCAGTTTCCCCGTAGCTGGTGGATGACCAGTGGGAAACCCAGGGGCCAAAAGTCTCCCTGGAGCACCAGGATCCAGTCCACTCATTTGGGTAGGCACTGGATCCCATCGGGTTTCTCGGGCCTTCGGTTTGTTTTGTTCGGGACGAGGGCCCGGCTGGGCTTTCCATCGAGTGTGGTTGTCTGGCGCCGCTGCTGCTTCGCAGTGATTTCTGGGAGTGCCGGGAATGGATCCCTGGGTATTTTCCAGTTTTTCTTCCACCCCCCGAGGACGTTTGCTTTCCAGACTGGATGTGTTTTGGGGCCTGACCGGAGGCGGTGGCATCTGGTAAACGACAGGGAGACTGATGATGACTTGTGGGGGGTCGATGGTGGGCTGGACATTCCGCGAAGCCCCGAAGGCGGGGTAGTGAAAGGGTGGGATCTCTTCCGAGATTTTCTGTTCCAGCAAACACTCTTGGGTCGCAAAGAAGGCATCTCTTTCTGAGCCCGGGCTCGCCATTTCCATGTCCTCGTCTGAAACGCAGACGCTCATTGTAATTTGGGGAATCTCCCCACCTTCCGCACCCCGGGGAACAGCCGGTGCCTCATTTGAGCAGGACAGCAGGGCCAGGGGGCCAGCCTTCCCACAGTGTCCTATGGTGCGGCCATCTCCCGATCCTGACCCTTGGCTCCAGACAGCTCCCACACTGTCTGGGCCAAGAAGCGGGGGAACTCTGGCGTCCCAGATGGCAGGTGGGACGTCCGGCTTGGGAAAGAGGTCTGGTTCCGAGTTGGGAAAAGCTATTTCAGGCCGGGCTGGTGGCCCCTGTGTGGGTACATCTGAACCAGGGGCTTCTGGGGGGCAGGAGCTGCAGGGCGCTCCGTCTCCTGGCTTCTCTTGGTCACCCGCCTCTGGCTGGCCTGTGACAAGAGCCTTGTGCGTGGATGCCCGTGGGGCCTCGAGGGCCCGCGTTGGACCGACGCCCGCCCTGGGTGCCAGCCACCGCCAAGGGCTGCTGACCACCGTCGCCAGGCTGAAGGCCGGCACGGGCTCGGCCGCGGGGGCCAGCTGCCGGGCGGGCGGGCGTCCCAGGCACGTGCCGGCCAGAGACACCAGCTGCAGCACCCGAATTTCCGGCTTGTGGACTTTCCTCTTCTGCACTCCTCTCGCCTTCTGCCGGTCCCCTCCGGCCTTCCGGACAGGCGGGGCGGCCAAGCAGAGCAAACTGCTTTGCTCGAACTTCTCCTTCAGCTTGGACAGGACCGAGTTCTTTTTGCCCACCAGTCTGGGCAAGATGCCCGGCTTCTCCTTGGCTTCCTTCTCCTCGGCCGCCAGGAACACCTTCAGGATGTTCTTCACGGTGCCCCGTCCGGTGGGGTTCATCCACCTGGGCTTCTCTGCCAAGAGGGGCTTCGGCTCCGCCCCCACTTTCTCCCGAGTCTTCTCCAGGAGTTTGTTGATGGTGGCCCTGACGCGGCCTCTGACAGGGGAGGGTTTCTCCTTGAAGATCAGCCTCCCCACCTCCCTCGTCCTGAACCCGGCGGGCTCCCGGTGAGGGTTCATGAACTTGGACCGCAGGAGCTGGAACTTGCTGGGCCTCCGTTGGGCCTCGCCGTCCTGGGGGTCCACGCTCCCTCCCGGCCTCCCCCCTCCACCCGGGGGACACCGGGCCTTCTCAGCAGGCCCCAGGGGGGACCCGGCTTCGCGGTCGGTGATGTAGAACAGCAGGTTGCTGAGGAGGGCGAAGACCCCCGGGTGGGTGGCCATCCTGTCGATCTTCTTCTTCAGCACGTTGAGGTCCATGGGCATCGCAGCATCAGCCATTTTAGCTCCCACGAACCTGCGGGAGAGGAAGCGACATGGTCTTCTATGACTGTAGACTAGACTGGACCGAAAGCACCTTGTGGGCAGGGATTAGTCGTTCAGTCAGTCAGTCCGTCAGTCAATCATATTTATTGAGCGGTTACTGTGTGCAGAGCACTGTGCTAAGCGCTTGGGAGAGTCCAAAACAACAATGAACAGACACATTCCTTGCCCATAACGAGCTCACAGTCTAGAAATTGGTTCAGGATAAGCATTGGGAAGTGACATCCGGAACAATAAACAACTGAACTACATGGCCCAGTGGATAGAACACAGCTCTTTATGGGCAGGGAACCGTGTCTGCTAATTCTGTTTTACTGGCCTCTCCCAAATGCTTAGTACAGTGCTCTGCACACAGTAAGCACTCAGTAAATACCAGTGACCGATGGACTGGCAGTCAGAAGGCTTGAGTTCTTGAGCCTGCTGTATGACTTTGGGCATGTCATTTAACTCTATGTGCCTCTGTGTAAAATGGGGATTCAATACCTGTTCTTCCTTCCCTTTTGACTGTGAGCCCCACGTGGGACGGGACAGTACTTGACACGTAGTAAGCATTTAACAAATACCATCACTATTATTATTATTGATTTTACCGTATCCAACCCAGAAAGTGATTAACAAATACTGACTTTCTACTCAGGAAAATGGAAAGTTTAGAAGCAGCATGGCCTAGTGGATAGATCCTTGCCTGGAAGTCAGGAGGACCTGGGTTCTAATCCCGGCCCTGCTGCTTGTCTCCTTTGTGCCCCTGGGCCAAGTCACTTCACTTCTCCGTGCCTCAGTTACCTCATCTGTAAAATGGAGATTAAGACCCCGAGCCCCATCTGGTACATGGACTGTGTCCGACCTGATTGACTTGTATCTGCCTCAGTTCTTAGAACGGTGCCCGGCACATAGTATGTGATTAAAAAATGCCATTAACAACCACAAAAGAGTTACCTTATTGTCCAGAAAAAATCTCAAAAGGAATGGGCCCCAGCTGATGTGGTAGGAGTGTTGTTTTTTTCTATCTCTGTCTAGGCGTGCATGACCTCAAAGCCCGGTCAACACTCTGAACTAATTTTCCATCCAGGCCAATAACATCCACATGGCCCATCATGGGAATGGTCTCCAAGCTTCCCCTCCACATCAGGATCCTCTGCTCTCTCATAAATTGTCTGTGGCGGTAGGGGGTAGAAAGCTGAGACACCGAAGAGTTCTGTCAAACAGCGGGAGGTGAAGTCTAGTTGCCCTGGTTTCCTTTTTAAAAGGCCCCCACACCTGTAGTGAACAGCTCATCGCTAAAGCGAGAAATGTTGCCCTCGCTCTGCTTTAATAGAGGTTTACAGTTTCAGCAGAGAACAGGTGCGTTTTAAGTGGAGTATCCTCTCGCAGAAAAAACACCCCCAATAAGGAAAGGAGCACAGCATGACAGGTTTTTGATTCGGAAGAAATGGAACTCTCCCAGAAGGGGTGATGAGGATTGATTCCTTCAAAATGCTAAATGTTAGACCTCCTCCCTGTTGTCTAATTTTAGCACCGAGTGGTTATCCAGGCTCTGAAAGAATTAATTCCCCACGATAGCTCGGCCTAGCAGAAAGACCACACTCCAGAGTCGGGGGACTGGGTTCTAGAAACATGCCTGCTGGGAGATAGTTGGACAAGTCACTTCTCTTTGCCTTGGTTTTCTCATCTGTAAAATGGGGATTCAATACTTGTTCTCCCTCTCAGACTGTAGGACAGAGACTGTGTCCAATTGGCTTATATCTACCCCAGGGTTTAGTAATAATAACAATAATAATAATGTTGGTATTTGTTAAGCGCTTTCTATGTGCCAAGCACTGTTCTAAGCGCTGGGGTAGATACAAGGTGATCAGGTTGTCCCACGTGGGGCTCACAGTGTTCATCCCCATTTTACAGATAAGGGAACTGAGGCCCAGAGAAGTCAAGTGACTCGCCCAAAGTCACACAGCTGACAAGCGGCAGAGCCGGGATTTGAACCCATGACCTCTGACTCCAAAGCCCGGGCTTTTTCCACTGAGCCACGCAGTACAGTGCTTGGCATATAGTATGGGCAGGAGACGTATATGCCGATTCTGTTGCATGCCCCCAAGAACTTAGTACAGTGCTCTGCACATAGTAAGCACTCCATAAATACCAATGATTGATTGATTGATTGTTAATAGGCACTTAGCACGAAGCAGAAGCAGTGTGGCCTAGCTGAAAGATCACAGGCCTGGAAGCCAGAGGACCTGGGTTCTAATCCTGGCTCCGCCATTTGTGTGCTGTGTGACCGTGGGCAAGCCACTTAACTTCTCGGTGCCTCAGTCGTCTCATCTGTGAAATGGGGATTATGACTGTGAGCCCCACGTGGAACATAGACTGTGCCCAACCTGATTACCTTGTATCTACCCCAGGACTTAGTGCCTGGCACATAGGAAGTGATTAACAAATACCATTAAAAAAAAATTCTGTTCTTTTTCTCTATTGGATTGTGAGCCCCACATGGGACGGTGAATGTTTCGGATCTGATTGCATTTTCCCCAGTGCTTGGCACATAGTAAGCACGTACCAAATGTCACGATCATTATTATTATCTATGAGGGAAGTTTCTGTTTTCTCAAAACTTCCCTCGGGTCAGAAACACTTCGGTAGTGTCCTGGATTCCAATCCCTTTGAATCCCAGTTATATAATGGTGAACATGTATCCTGGGGGGTATTTAGATTTTTGGCAAATCCCAGCTGAGAGTCGGGTGACGATGAGATCATCACTTTGATTCAGGGTTCGGGAGAGATAAATGACGAGAGGCAAACTGAGGAAAGTTTCTGGGAGCCACACAGCTAACCGTCAGCCCAAACTCACCGGAACGTGTCTCCCCGCACCTTCGTGTATTAGGGGTTGGGGGTGGTTTCAGTTTCTGAATGGTTTCATAATGGTATTTGTTAAGTGCTTACTATGTGCCAGACACTGTACTAAGCACTGGGGTAGATACAAGATAGTCAAGTTGGATACAGTCCCTGTCCCACATGGGATGCCAATCTTAATCCCCATTTTACAGATGAAGAGAGTGAGGTCCAGAGAAGTGAAATGACTTGCCCAAGGTCACACAGGAGACCAGTGGCAGAGCCAGGACTAGAACCAGGGCCTTGAGTCCCAGGTTCTTTCCACTAGGCTACACTGCCTGAGAGTCCTTTCACTCACAGAGAAGTGCAGACCATTTGGCCAAGATTTCCAAGCCAGTAACAGGAGCATGGAAAGCAGTGTGGCCCAATGAAAAGAGCAAGGGCCCAAACATCAAAAAGTCCTGGCTTTTAATCCTGGCTCTGTTAACTTGCCAGCTGTGTGACCTCGGGCAACTCCTGTAGTGTCTCTGTGCCTCAGTTTCCTCATCAGTCTAATAAAGATTCAATACCTTGTTCTCCCGTCCCTTTAATAATAATAATAATGGCGTTTGTTAAGCACTTACTATGTGCGCACACTGTTCTAAGTGCTGGGGGGGAATACAAGATGATCAGGTTGTCCCACGTGGGCTCACAGTCTTCATCCCCATTTTGCAAATGAGGGAACTGAGGCCCAGAGAAGTGAAGTGACTTGCCCAAGATCATACCGCTGACAAGTGGTGGAGCCGGAATTCGAACCCATGACCTCTGACTCCAAAGCCCGGGCTCTTTCCACTGAGCCACGCTGCTTCTCTAAAGTTCTAACCTCTGAGGTTCTTTAGATTGTGAACCTCATGTGGAACAGGAACTTTGTCTAGTCAGATTATCCTGTATTCACCCCAATACTTAGCACAGTGCTTGGGTAATTTTTTTTTATAGTATTTGTTAAGCACTTATACTACTTACTGTCACGGACCAGTGGATGTTGTCAAGTGGCTCCTTGGTCGTCTTCTTTGCAAGTGAAGTCTAATTCTTCCCAACTCTCCTTAAATCACCCATTTTCCCACTCCCTTTTGTGTCTCTCTGTTTCACTCCCTTTATCCTGCCCTCCCTCAGCCCCACAGCACTTATTTCCATATCTGTAATTTCTCTCTTTGTATTAATGTCTGTCTCCCCCTCTAGGCTGTCAGTTTTTTTTTGTTTTAATGGTATTTGTTAAGCGCTTATTATGTGCCAGGCACTGTACTAAGCACTGGGTAGGTTCCAGCTTATCAGGTTGGACATAGTCCTTGTCCCACATGGGGCTCACACTCTTAATCCCCATTTACAGATGAGGTAACTGAGGCCCAGAGAAGTGAGGTGACTTGCCCAAGGTCACACAAATGATACGTGGCAGAGCTGGGATTAGAACCCAGGTCCTTCTGACTCCCATGCCTGTGCTCTATCCTCTAGGCCCTGCTGCTTCTCACTTTGGGCAGGGAATGTGTCTGCCGACTCTGCTGTATTGTACTCTCCCAAGCGCCTGGCACAGTGCTCTGCACACGGGAAGCGCTCAATAAATACAATAGATTGATTGAATTCAGTATTCAGCATTCCCTCGAATTTCCTTTCCAATGATCCACTCCTTCCCTCCCCGCCCTCCTTCTTTCCACAGACACCGCCCCTGCTGCAAAGGATGAGGGAAGATCCGTTAAAGTCACCTTACAAAGAAGGAATCCATTTGGGCTCCTTAGGACCTTGAAAAACTGCTTCTGGGAGAGAGAGAGAGAGACTCCGAAGAGTCAAACCGTAGAACGGGATGGAATGGATTCTCCCAGATGGCCGGGAGAAGCAGCAGGGGTGCTACACTTTCCAAATTTGTTGTCCACTGGACATAAGTTTGGCAGGCCAGCCAGGCCACGACGCTTGAAAACATGAGACTGTGGAAAGGTGCCATTTTGGAAGATATTCAAGAGTCAATCTCACCGCCCGTTGGCTGTGAGGTCTCTGGGGAGATCTCTACGTCGGGATAAGGTAGGATTGATGGCTGTTTTTTTATCTCTATTTCTCTGACGGAGAGCTTCTGGGCATTGTGGATTCGCTTTCAGAGAGCGACGCAGGGCGGTTCTGTTCAATCTGTGGCATATTCCGTCTCCTTGTTCCTTGTTAATAATAACTACGGTTTGCCAGGAAGTACAAGCAAATCAGGTTGGGTACCTCCTACATGGGGCTCATAGTCTTAAACCCCATTTTACAGATGAGGTAACCGAGGCACAGAGCAGTGAAGTGACTTGCCCGTTAACTCAGGGAGCCTGTTGCCCACTTCTTTAGTACCCCAAGGGGACAGAGAAAAAAAGATTAAAGCTAGTTTGCACATGATAGACCAGGACTGTGATCCGCACGCAACAGATCAACATTGCTGTTGTCAGTGCTGTCAGCGAGTAAAGTAATCAATTTCAGGGATTGAGCCTTGCCTTATCAACATCACTCTAAATTAGGACTCTTCCTCTTAACTCAGAGAAAAAAGATTCCGTCTTTATCTCCTTTACATTTTGGCAGAGGGGCGGTTTACCCTGCTGCTTCTCCCGGGTTAAAATATTTCTGAAATAACTGACACTGTCGCTGTCTATCATGTCCAACATTGGATTAGCAGATTCAGTGGCTATGTTAAGAACCAGTGTTTATGGTTACTGGCTAGGTCTGTATGAAGTTTAGATAAGCTTTGCCAAAGTTTGCTTTTTTCCATTACCCTGAGGAATTATATGCATTTTGTGGGCACTTCCTTCTTAGGATTCTAAATGAATGTGCCACACTTCAACTCCTCTGTCCCTTTTTTCCTTCCAGCCATCTGTCCGTCCTATCTACCCACATGAGACGCTGTCATTCTCTGGGTGGCTGGGAATCATTTCCTAGAAGGCCCTGGGAGAATTCTAGAATTTGGTCTTTGAATCCTAGTATTGTTTTGAGATGGACAGAACATAAATAGAGGCAGTAGGCATGGGCTCAAAACCCCCTTTTTTGTTTCCAATCATGTCTCTCATCTGAAGTTTTCATCAAGGGACGCTCGCTCACTGAAATTGTCCGCGAGACGATTCGTCTGCTGACAGGCTAAAATGTTGTTTAATCTCCCGTGGCAGGTGTCAGTTTCAAAAATCCAAGACGATCTGTCCTGAAGCTTCAGTGTGAAAATTTTGGAAGCGGAATCTGATTCCTATTATGTAGCGATTTTTAGAAGTCAGTCGGGACAATCGGAATTATGCGGAACAGTGCCAATTCACTCGATTTACATATTTACACTGCCATCCTCATTGTACACATGACAACATGGTCTTGTGGCTATTTTCATTCTTGTTCACTGGTGAGAGTGAAATCCGGGGGCGGGGGGAGAAGGTGGCAGAGGGACTACCTCCAGTCACTGGCAAGGGGCATCAGAACAGTGCTTTGCACATAGTAAGCACTTAATAAATGCCATCATTATTATCAGAAAAGTTTGGGTGAAAGGGGAGGGGATGTCTCTGCTATGGGGCCACTTTCTACCCAAAGGACCATGTGCCTTCTCCAAAATGATGTGCCCTTTCCCGCCTCAAAGGAATCAATGAGCTTAAAAGGGGATCTGTGGCAGTGATTTTATGCCTACCCACTTTTAACCAGTTCTAAGAGGTTGGGGTGAAAAGGCGGTTTCTACTTCAGGGAGAATAGAGTTATTCTTTGGGAAGTGGTGAATGACGAAGTTTGATGAAGAAAGGAGTTCTAATAATACAGCTGTTGAGAAAGACAGAGATCGAAAGCAGCCAATAATGCTCTCAAAGGATCGATCGGCTTGGAAAATTTGGACTCGATCGTTGTTCTGTTCCGTGAGGGTATAACTGAGTGGGAGAATCAGACTCAAAGAGGGGGTCTTTCGGTGGCACGAGCTCAACTCTGGGGAGATGTGCAGAGTTTTCTTCGATACCTTTAGCGAGAGCTCGGCAAAGGGATCGAGAGGAGGCTTACTAGACTGCTGATGCATTGAATTCACCAGGATGGCTAAAGCCCTGGAACACGGGGGCAAAGTAAAAAGAAAAAGGTCCTGCCGAAATCGAATTAAAATCCAAAGAGTTGAACGTAAATCATTGAAAGTTCCCCCAAACCCAGCACAAATGTCATATGGAACATTTCTACCAACTCTGTTATATTGTCCTCTCCCAAGTGCTTAGTACAGTGCTCTGTACACAATAAGTGCTCCATAAATACCACTGATTGATTGATTGTTTGGATGGGAAAAGACTATGCAGACACTGATACAGCAAAGGAAGACCTGATTGATAGAGTAGGGTTGGGATTTTTCTTTCCTTCCTTCTTTCATTCATTCAATTCGTCAATAAATCAATGGTATTTATTGAGCACTTCTTGGATGCAGAGCACTTTACTAAAGAGCTTGGGAGAGAACAATACGATAAAGTTGATAAACATGACCCCTGCCCTCAAGCGTTTTATGAATTAATTAGGTCATCTGTTCATATGTATTGAGGGCATTCTGACGTGCAGAGCCTTGTATTAAATACTTAGGGGATTTCAATAGACATAACGGACATGGTCTCTGCCCTCAAGAAGCTTCTAATATAAATCTGATTTGGGCTAAGGATGCAGCACCCCTCTAGACTGGAAGCTCGTTATGGGCCGGGAACGTGTCTACCAGCGCTGTTGTATTCTCCCAAGTGCTTAGTACAGTGCTCTGCACACAGTCAATGCTCAGTAAATACCATCGTTTGATTAACAGGGGTATCATTCTCTCTATAATTCTGTTGAAATTCTGTCTTAAAATGTGTGACTTAGAATTGTTAAAATGCTGTTTTAAACGTTGGGGGAGGTACAAGTCAATTAGGTGAGACATAGTCCCTGGGGGCTCCCAGTCCTAAGACTTGCACTTTCCGAATTGCACTTTCCAAGCGCTTAGTACAGTGCTCTGCACACAGTAAGTGCTCAATAAATACTATAGAATGAATGAATGAAGGGCCCTGACCAGAAATAGTCCATCAGAACAGGGCTTGCTTGAAGGCCAGAGACACAGGGATGACTCCATTAAGAGAACAAATTCTCCAGAAAACCTGTAATGCACACACAGTAAGCACTCAATAAATATGATTGAATAAATAAAAGTATGATTGAATCCCCATTTTACAGTTGAGGAAACTGAGGTGCAGAGAAGTGAAGCGACTTGCCCAAGGTCACACAGCAGACAAGCGGTGGAGAACCCTGGTCCTCTGACGCCCAGGCCGGTGCTCTTTCCACTAGCCCATGCTGCTTCTCTGCCAACTCTTTTGTACCGTGCTCTCCCAAGCGCTTATTACAGTGCTCTGCACCCTATTGGCACTCAAGAGCAAGGGCTTGGGGTCAGAAGTCGGGGGTTCTAATCCCAGCTCTGCCACTTGTCCGCTGTGTCATCTTGGGCAAGTCACTTCATTTCTCTGTGCCTCAATTACCTCCTCTGTAAAACGGGGATGAAGACTGTAAGCCCCACGTGGGACAACCTGATTACCCTGTATCTGCTTCAGAGCTTAGAACAGTGCTTGGCACATAGCATTTGACAAATACAGTAATAATTATTAGTATTATTATTGATTGATTGTACGCTCCCGAGTGTTCAGTAAAGTGCTGTGCACATAGTATGCGCTCGATAAGTACCATCGATGATGAAGATGAGACTGTTGGAAAGAGATGTTCCCCAAAGATGACGGGCAAAGTCAGAAGTAGCAGCGGTGCCAGACACAGGCAGAGACACGCACACGCTTAAGGGCCCGTTGTTGGGTAGGGATTGTTTCTCTGTTGCCGGATTGTACTTTCCAAGCACTTAGTACAGTGCTCTGCACACAGTAAGCGCTCAATCAATACTATAGAATGAATGGCCCTGACCAGAAATAGTCCATCAGAACAGGGTTTGCTTGAAGGCCAGAGACACAGGGATGACTCCATTAAGAGAACAACTTCTCCAGAGAACCTGTAATGCTAGGACGGTGAAGTTGAGGGGAATGAGGATGACGGACGGTGAAGACGGAGGCGGTGAAGGTGACAGCCACCGGCTTCTCCACCCGAGGCTCCTGGGGATGCAGAAGGGCACCCTCGGGAGCCTCAAAGAGAAAGGAAGATCCCTGTTACCACCGGACAGTTACTTCCAAAAGAGGCGGTGCTTTCTCCCACTGTTGGGTAGGGACTGTCTCTATATGTTGCCAACTTGTACTTCCCAAGCGCTTAGTACAATGCTCTGCACACAGTAAGCGCTCAATAAATACGATTGATTGATTGATTTCTGCCTGCAAACAGTGGCTTCTCCAGCCCGGCACTTTGAGCTCCTTTGAGAGGATGTTCAGATCAGAAGAGGAGCAGAGCGCTCAATAAAGACGATCGAATGAATGAAGGGTGGATAGAAGGCGGGCCTAAGAGGCACCTGGGTTGGAATCCCGGCTCCGCCCCTTGTCTGCTGGTTGACCTGGGCCAAGTCACTTTACTCCTCTGGGCCTCAGTTCCCTCATCTGGAAAATGGGGACAAAGACCGTGAGCCCCAGGAGGGACACGGACTGTGTCCCATCTGATCAGCTTGTATCTATCCTGGGGCTTAGTAAAATGCCTGGCACCTAGTAAGTGCTTAACAAATACGATAAAAATAAATCCAGTGATTCGGGAGGTTTTTAATTGTTCTGCTAAAGCTCCGTGTGGTGTGCCCATTTCATTCATTCAGTTCAATCGTATTTATTGAGCGCTTACTGTGTGCAGAGCACGGTACTAAGCGCTTGGGAAGTACAAGTTGGCAACATGCAGAGACGGTCCCTACCCAACAGCGGGCTCACAGTCTAGAAGTCAGGGGGAGGACAGGGTTTGGGTGGGAAGATAAGGGGCTCTGTTTAAGACATGTTAAGCTTGAGGTGACGGGTGATGGGAGACGAGAGATTTCCATCTCTCACAATTTTTAAAAGGATACCTCAGCTAAGAGCAAACAGATTGCCAAATTGGACTTTCCATGTGCTTAGTACAGTGCTCTGCACACAGTAAGCGCTCAGTAAATACGATTGAATGAATGAATGAACGGGTCTGGAAGTTTAGGGATCTGACTTCCAAGCTCCACCATTTGCCTGCTTTTTGACCCTGGGCAAGACACTTATCTTCTCTGTGCTTCAGTTTTCTCCTCTGCAAAACAGAGAAGCAGCATGGCCTTGTGGAAAAAGCGTAGGTCTGTGAGTCAGAAGGCCGTGGGTTCTAATCCCTGCTCTGCCACTTGCCCGCTGTGTGACCTTGGGCAAGTCGCTCAGTGGAAAGAGCACGGGCTTTGGAGTCAGAGGTCATGGGTTCGAATTCCGGCTCCGCCACATGTCTGCTGTGTGACCTTGGGCAAGTCACTTAACTTCTCTGAGCCTCAGTGACCTCATCTGTAAAATGGGGATTAAGACTGTGAGCCCCACGTGGGACAACCTGATCACTTTGTATCCCCCCAAGCGCTTAGAACAGTGCTTTGCACATAGTAAGCGCTTAACAAATGCCAACATTATTATTATTATTATTATTATTCTCTGTCCCTCAGTTCCTTCATCTGTAAAATGGGGATTAAGATTGTGAGCCCCATGTGGGACAGGGACTGTGTCCAACCCCATTTAGAGAAGCAGCGTGGCTCAGTGGAAAGAGCCCGGGCTTTGGAGTCAGAGATCATGGGTTCAAATCCCAGCTCTGCCAATTGTCAGCCGTGTGACCTTGGGCAAGTCACTTAGCTTCTCTGTGCCTCCGTGACCTCATCTGTAAAATGGGGATTAAGACTGTGAGCCCCACACGGGACAATCTGATCACCTTGTATCCTCCCCAGCGCTTAGAACAGTGCTCTGCACACAGTAAGCGCTCAAAAAATACGATTGAATGAATTTACTTGTATCCATTCCAGAGCATAGGACAGTGCCTAGCACACAGTAAGCGCTTAACAAATACCAGAATTATTATTATTATTATACCTGCTCTCCCTCCTATTTAAGCCGCGGGAGCCCCGTATGAGACAGGAACTGCGCCTGACTCGAACTTCACCCCAGCGCTTAGAACAGTGCCTGACACATACTAAGCGCTTAACCCATACCGCAGTTATCACTGTTATCATCGCTATTATGCCCTGACACAAACACCCCCGACATCTCTCTGGCATAAGCCCCTCCGCCACAGTTTCCCAGAAAACCATTTATATAAAACCAGCGAGCACAGACACGGAATGAAATGAAAACGGAAATGAAACCCAGCAATGAAATCATCCTGAAACCCCCAAGAGACCAAACTCTCCAGAAAGAGGGTCCTGATTCCACGCCCTGACCGCTCAGTCTATGCCCAGAACCCCCTGAAGGACAGGTAAATTGCTAGACGTCTTCTGATTTGGCTTATTTCAGTTGAAGGCCTCGGGTTTCTGTTTATTGCTACATTGAACTCTCCCAAGCGCTTAGTACAGTGCTCCGCACACAGGAAGCACTCGAAAAATACGACTGGCTGAATGAATGACTTCAGCCGGCGCTTTCTCGACTGTGAGCTCGCTGCGGGCGCGGAACGTGTCCACGCAATCCGTTACACCGTGCTCTCCCAAACTCCCGGCACCAAGTGCCCGGGAAATACAACCGATCAACAGTCGCTGTTGGGGTGATTCTAGATCTCGGCTTCACGTCCTGTAGTTCCAACCCACATTCAACTGTGCGAAAGGAGGGAGTCGGGATTTGGAGGGTTCAAGTGGCAAAGCGCAGGGTTAAACTCAGTCTCCGGCTTTTTTAATTCACACCAGCTACCACCCCGCTGAGCGAGGCAGTGTCCGTTTTCTGGCTGGAGAAACCACCCAAAATACGGGGTTACCTGAGCAGTGAAGCCTAAATGGGAACGGACAGCTGCAGCTTGAGAAGCCAACTGCCGATCTGTTTCCTCACCCAGCGTGGCTTAGTGGAAAGAGCACGGGCTTGGGAGTTAGAGGACACGGGTTCTAAATCCACTGGTCTGCTGTGTGACCTTGGGCGAGCCGCTTGACTTCTCTGTGCCTCGGTTACCTCAGCTGGAAAATGGGGAGCCAAACTGTGGGACCACCTGATGACCCTGTATCTACCCCGGCGCTTAGAACAGTGCTCGGCACATAGCACTTAACAAATACCATAATGATTATTACTGTTAGTGCATGGTGAGTCCAGAGTTGGGTGGCATTTTTTCCACAAGTTCTCTCCAAAAGCTGTCCGATTTCTTTTTTTTTCTTTCAAAAAATAAAAAAAAAAGTGTTTGGAAAGATCTAGTGTGATTAAAAACGCAGGCTGGGAAGGTTAAACACATGTGTTGTGCTTGATGTTGAAAGGCCAAAGCACGACTTTTTCTTTTCCATGTAGAAGTCTCCTCAGTCTCGCTATAAATGCAGCTTTGTACCACCAAGAGAGTAACGTTTCATTAATGGATAATCCGAGAAATATCAGAATCGCCAGTGTTACGGAGGCACTGATCTCAGAGGGAGAAGGGGAAAAGCGAGAGGTTTAAGGATCAGAGGAAATAGCCCATTAGATGAGCAACTGCAGTTAGTTTTATTGGAATAAGTGAGCCAGTAGCATTAGTTTTGCATTCGACTTACATGATTGTCCAAGAGATTACTCGAAATGAATGCCCTTGGAAGTTGTGGCACGGAAAATGAGGCGAAATTCCAAGAGTAAACTACCTTTGGAAGAGTGAAAAAATAGTCTCACTGGACAAAAATGTATTTCAAGAAGCAATTAGGATCGTCCGATCTCCCTGAAAAGTGGAAAAAGTTCCATGTTGCGTGAACTGTTTCGCTAAGCTCTATCCCTCGGAATAACCTGTGGCCTAAAACTCATTCGAACCTAGCCAACTCGCTCTGAAAAACCACTAGATCACCTGAGGGCCTTGGAAGTGGCCTCTGAGGAAATGGGAAAGAAACGACAGAAACCGCTTTACTTTTCCGCTGTGGATACTTGATAAAGCGCTTCGCCCAAGTTTTCTAGCTTCTCCTTGTGCTCCAGGTCTTGGTATAGGCCTTTGGGAACGTTGTTTAGGCCGTAGAGCAATCCATAGAGGCAGCCGGCAATTGATCCAGTCGCTCCGCTCTCGCCTGCAGCGGGAAGCCAAAAATGGGCATCAGTAATCAATCAATCAATCGTACAAATTGAGCGCTTACTGTGTGCACAGCATTGTACTGAGCGCTTTGGAGAGTACAGCCCAACAATGTAACAGGCACATTCCCTGCCCACAACGAGCCTACACTCTGGAGGTGGTGGGGAGGGAGAGACGGAAAGATTTCACAATCAATCTGTCAATCGACGGTATTTATTGAGCGCTTCCTGGGTGCAGATCTCTGTACTATGTGCCTGGGAGAGTAAAATATGAGAGCGTTAGACCCGCGAGGAGCGTAGAATCTCTTTTTTTGGGTAGGGAACGTTTCTGCTAACTCTGCTGTATACTCAAGTGCTTAGTACAGTGCTCTGCACATAGCACTCAATGAATACCATTGATTGATTGACAGACAATAAAATAATAATTATAGCACTAATAATAATGATAGTATTTGTTAAGCGCTTACTATGTATCAAGCACTGTTCTAAGCACTGGGGTAGCTACAAGGTAATCAGGTTGTCCCCTGTGGGATTCACAGTCCCCATTTTACAGATGAGGTAACTGAGGCACAGAGCAGTTAAGTGACTTGCCCAAAGTCACACAGCTGATAAGTGGCGGAGCCGGGATTAGAACCCATGACCTCTGACTCCCAAACCTGGGCTCTTTCCACTGAGCCACGCTGTTGGCACTCATTAAGCATTTAATATGTGCCAAGCAGTGGGATAAATGGAAAGTGATCAGATTGGACCCCGTCTCTGTCCCACATTAGGCTATCCAAGAGGGAGAGTGTTTTTTTTTTTAATTTTACAAATGAGGAAACTGAGGCACAGAGGAGGTAATGACTTGGTCAGGGTCACACAGCAGTGTCTCATGGCGTTGCATCTACTCCAGCGCTTACCAGCTCCATTGTATTGGATTCTCCCAAGCATTTAGCACAATGCTCTACACACAGTAAGCGCTCAATGGATATCTTTGATGATCATGATGCTTGATGAGGCCAACCTGAGTAATTTGTATCTTCCCTAGCGCTTAGTACAGTGCCTAGCACAGAGTAAGCATTTAACAAATGCCATTAAAAAAAAAAAATTACTTGGTTGATTGGAGTAGATTCTGTCCTCAAGGAGTTTTCAGTTTAAGGGGCAGCTAACCAATATTGAGGCCGTTACAGAGGTGAAACTGGAGAAACTGAAGGGAGAGTCAGCCCCACAGCGCTTATGTCCATATCTGTAATTTTATTTATTTGTATTTATGTCTGTCTCCCCTGCTCTAGACCGTGAGCTCGTTTTGGACGGGGAATGTCACTGTTTATGGTTGTACTGTGCTTTCCCAAGCGATTAGTATGGGGCTGTGCATACGTCAGGCGCTTGATAAATACGATCGATGGAATCAATCAATCAATCATATTTATTGAGCGCTTACTGTGTGCAGAGCACTGTACTAAGCGCTTGGGAAGTCCAAGTTGGCAGCATATAGAGACAGTCCCTACCCAACAGTGGGCTCACAGTCGAAAAGGGGAAGATGGAATGAATGACCAGAGATGGCGGAGGGTTCCCTGCCCACAGTGAGCTTCCAGTCTAGAGGGAGCGATGGGCAGGTGGACAGGCAGAACCCGAGGGCCAGTCTCCGAATAGGAAGGAATTGGTTAGCGCGGCCGGGCGAACCGCGGGAGAAACGAACCTCCGTGAAACATGGCTCGATTGCAGAGCTCTGGCCAGTCGCCTCCCGTCCCCAGGAGTGCGTCGTAGGCGATCATCGGGGCGTCGTGGCCTCTCCTTCCTCCTCGGCCTTCCGAACTCCACTTCCTGTAAGTCTAACGAAACCGTCCCGGGTGAGTTGGGGGAGACAGTGAGGGGCCCCGCCATTTGGCTTTAGAGTCTGGTGGGACTCCGCTAGGGACCTGGCCTGAACCCGCTGACTTTGTCCTCATCCCCTGCATTTAGTAGTAACGACAGTAAAAACAATTGCGGGATTTATTAAGCACTTACTATGTGCCAGCCACTGTACTAAATGCTGGGGGGATACAGGCAAATCGGGTGGGACACAGCCCCTGTCCCAAGCGGGGCTCACGGTCCTCAATTCCCATTTTACAGAGGAGGGAACTGAGGCACAGAGAAGTGAAGTGATTGGCCCAAGGTTATCATCATCATCAATCGTATTTATTGAGCGCTTACTGTGTGCAGAGCATTGTACTAAGCGCTTGGGAAGTCCAAGTTGGCAACATATAGAGACAGTCCCTACCCAACAGTGGGCTCACAGTCTAAAAGGGGGAGACAGAGAACAAAACCAAACATACTAACAAAATAAAATAAATAGAATAGATATGTACAAGCAAAATAAATAAATAGAGTAACAAATATGTACAAACATATATATTCTCCCCCTTTTAGACTGTGAGCCCACTGTTGGGTAGGGACTGTCTCTATATGTTGCCAATTTGTACTTCCCAAGCGCTTAGTACAGTGCTCTGCACACAGTAAGCGCTCAATAAATACGATTGATGATGATGATGATGATATATACATATATACAGGTTATGCAACAGACAAGTCACGGAGTCGGGATCAGAACCCAGAACCTGGCACATAGTAAGCGCTTAATAAGTGCCATTAATAATAATAACCTGGGATCTAGCCACCAGGCCACACTGCTTTCCTGAAGCCAAAAATGAAAGTTTACCTTGTCTCTCTCCTCGGCGTCGTAATTATCCGGAAAGATGGCTTTATTTCCCTGCTCATCAGCAATCCCTCTCTCCTCCAGGTAGAACTGCCATTTGGCTTCAAAGTAAAACCAGTGCTCCTGGTACTCTAAGCACAAAGAGAGCGGAGAAGTTCAGTCCACTCAAAGGATAATAATAGTCTTTAGACTGTAAGCTTATCGTGGGCTGGGATTGTGTCTGTTTACTGTCCTATTGTACTCTCTCAAGCACTTAATACATTGCTCTGCACACAGCATTCAGTAAATGACTGAATTAAGAGAATGAATAATAATAATTACAATAACAGGATTATTTCTTTAGCGCTTCCTGTGAACCAAGCACTGTACTAAGCACTGGGGTAAATACAAGATAATCAAGTCCCACGCACACAGTCTAAGTAGGAGGGAGAACAGGGATTGAATCCCCATTTTACAGATGAGGGAACTGAGGTGCAGAGGAAGTGAAATGACTAGCCTAAGGTCACACAGCATGTACGTGGCAGAGCTGGGATTAAAACCCAGGCCCATTCTTTTTCCTTAGACTGTAAATTCATGTGGGCAGGAAATCGGTCAGTTATATTGTGATATTGTACTCTACCAAGCTCTTAGTACAGTGTTCTGCACACAGTAAGCGCCCAATAAATACAATTGAATGAATGAATGAATGAACGCTCTGCACACAGTAAGTGCTCAGTACATACAATAGACTAATAATAATAATATAAATTATGGTACTTGTTAAGAGCTTACTATATGCCAAGCACTTTTCTAAGTGCTGGGGCAGCTATGAGTTAATCAGGTTGGACACAGTCGCTGTCCCGCATGGGACTCACACTCTTAATCCCCGTTTTACAGATGAGGTAGCGGAGGCCCAGAGAAGTGAAGCGACTTGCCCAAGGTCACTCAGCAGACAAGCTGAGCCGGAATTAGAACCCAGGTCCTTCAGACTCCCAGACTTGGGCTCTATCCACTAAGCCATACTGACATTAGGCCTCGCTGCCTCACAGCAAACGTTGTCTCTTCCAAAGCGGATCAGAACCAATCTCCTTGGGAGGAACTGAGTATTCAGTTATTATTCTCCTGGCCTGAATTCTGGAGTTATTTCATTGCAGTCGTGTATAGCGGGGGCAAGAAATGAGGGTGGGAATTGAGGTTGGGCCATGGGGAGGGGAGGGAGGAAAAAAAAATACACGGCCACGGAAGAGCAGTGGTGGCAATTTGATTTAAACTCCCTTCTTTAGACCTCTTTACAACTGTAATCTCATTAATCATCACACCACTCCTTCAAAGCAGGGAGAGGAAAAGTACAATTCATCCAAGTTAGCAAATGGAAATCCGAGTCCCAGAAATGTTAAGTGATTTTTTGGAGCCCTTCAGCAGTGGGATAGGGCTGGAAATAGAATCACCGGTCATTCTCGATACACTAAGCCATTCCCCTGGGGCTTATTCCCTAGACCATAGTCCCAGGGCTGTGTACTAGACACCAAACTATGCTCCCGGGGCTGTGTTCTAGACACCAAACCATATGCCACATCTTTGGCAAATGAAGGAAAAAAACAGTTAAACTAGAGCTTAGAAACACTCAGCTTCTTCCTTCTCCTCCTCCTCCTCTTTCATCCATTCATTCAATTGTATTGAGCACTTATTGTGTGCAGAGAACTGTATTAAGTGTTTGGGGGAGTGCAATATAACACAACCTCTTGGATGTGCCAGGAGTTTTCTGTGGGTTTTTAGGCCTTACTCTGTTCCACAGCTTGCTGAAATAGAAGCATTTTCACCACAGTGTTGTGTATTCGGGCCCACACCTCAGAGGCAAAGGTCCAACCTGGAGAATACACAGTTTTGGGTTTTTTTGGTGGGGGAGGGTCATCTGGGTGTTATTTAAGTGCTTACTACATGCCATGCACTCCACTAAGCGCTGGGGTAGACAGAAGCTACATCAGGCTGGATACAGTCCATGTCCCTCATGGGACTCACGGTCTTCATCCTCATCTTACAAGACGAAGGAGCCGAGGGATAGAGGAAATGAAGTGACTCGCCCAAGGTCACAGCAGACAAATGATGATTAGAACTCAGGTCCTTCTGACGCCCAGGCTCTATCCACTAAGCCACACTGTTTCTCTAAACAGACACATTCCCCGCTCACAAGGAGCTTACAGTCTAGAAACGAGCTCACCCTCTCCCCAGCCCCACCTGCCTTTGAAGACCGGTCAGGTTCATGCATTGTCGTATTTATTGAGCGCTTATTGTATGCAGAGCACTGTACTAAGCGTTTGGGAGAGTCCAATATAACAAGCAGCATGGCTCAGTGGAAAGAGCACGGGCTTGGGAGTCAGAGGTCATGGGTTCTAATCCTGACTCTGCTACTTGTCAGCTATGTGACTTTGGGCAAGTCACGTAACTTTTCTGTGTCTCAGTGACCTCATCTGTAAAATGGTGATGAAGACCGTGAGCCCCGCGTGGGACAACCTGATCACCTTGTAACCTCCCTAGTGCTTAGAACAGTGCTTTGCACATAGTAAGTACTTAATAAATGCCATCAGTATTATTATTATTATTCTTTGTGTCTCAGTGACCTCATCTGTAAAATGGGGATGAAGACTGTGAGCCCCATGTGGGACAATCTGATCACCTTGTATCCCCCCAGCGCTTAGAACAGCGCTCCGCACATAGTAAGCGCTTAACAAATACCAATTAAAAAAAACCCAATAGACACATTCTCTGCCCACAACGAGCTTACAGTTGAGTGCGGGGGAGACGGACATGAATAGAAATAAATAAATGACAGACATGGACCTGTGTGCTGTGGGCATGATGGGGGGGACAACGAACAAAGGGAGCAAATCAGGGTGATGCAGAAGGGAGTGGGAGAAATCAGGGAAGGCCTCTTGGAGGAGATGGGCCTTTGATAAGGCTTTGAAGGGAGGGAAAGTCATTGTCTGTCAGATTTCAGGAGGGAGGGCATTTCAGGCCAGAGACAGGATGTGGGCGAGGGGTCGGCAGTGACATAGACGAGATGTACATATTTATTACTCTATTTATTTATTTATTTTACTTGTACATATCTATTCTATTTATTTTATTTTGTTAATATGTTTGGTTTTGTTCTCTGTCTCCCCCTTCTAGACTGTGAGCCCACTGTTGGGTAGGGACTGTCCCTATACGTTGCCAACTTGGACTTCCCAAGCGCTTAGTACAGTGCTCTGCACACAGTAAGCGCTCAATAAATACGATTGATTGATTGATTGGAGGCACAACAAGAAGGTTGGCATTAGAGGAGCGGAGTGTGCGGGCTGGATTGGAGTAGGAGAGCAGCAAGGTGAGACAGGAGGGGCCGGGGGATTGAGACGCTTCTCACCTGCCATGTGCCGGATGGTCCTCTTACAGTAGTCTTCCGCCTTCGGCATCTCCCTCATCATGTCCCTTCCCCACTGGACCAGAGGCTTTCCTTGGATGGCGTACGACGCGAACAGAGCTGTGCACAGGGAACCCAGGAACCCTGGAAGAAGAGGGAGTCATAAAAATGGTGGCCGCTCACTACGGGCCACGTGACGTGCTAAGCGTCGGGGTAGATACAAGATAGATCAGACACCGTCCCTGTCCCCACGTGGGGCTCGCGGTCTGTGTCCCCATTTTACAGATGAGGGGGCTGGGGTCCAGAGAAGTGAAGGGACTGGCCCACGGTCACACACACACACAGCGGACGAGTGGCGGAGCTGGGTTTAGAAAGCGGGTCCTTAGGACTGCCAGCCCCGGACTCTACCCACTAGGCCGCACGGCTTCTCTTCTGTTCTACTTGAGAAGGCATGTTCCAGTACAGTGCAAGCGCTTAGAACAGTGCGCTGCCACACAGTAAGCGCTCAATAAATACGATTGAATGAATGAACATTCCGAGAAACCTTTCAGAGACGTTTTACAGATAGGTGAGATCGGGATTTGGATGCTATGGGAGTCGAGTGGCATGGTGATCTCAGACCAGCGGAGGTGTTAGAAATTCATTCTCCCCCAGGGGAGCCAAGGGTGGGTCAAAAAGGCCTCAATCTGGTCACCCACATCCTCTGGCCCAAAACACCCTCTTTCCCTCTTCATATCTGGCAGACGATCACTCTCCACACCGACAAAACCTTATTAAAAGCACATCTGCAAGAGGCCTTTCCGGACTAAGCTCTCGTTTCCTCTTCAATCAATCAATCAATCGTATTTATTGAGCGCTTACTGTGTGCAGAGCACCGTACTAAGCGCTTGGGAAGTACAAGTTGGCAACATATAGAGGCAGGCCCTACCCAACACCCTTCTGTTTCGCCCTTGCCCTTGAATTTGCACCTTGTATTCGCCCTGCCCCGGCCCCACACTGCTCGTCTAAGGTATCCACAATTTCTTTATTTATATTAAGGTCTGTCTCCCCTCTAGATGCATTCACGTGTGTAGATAATGTGGATCTGCCAGTCCACTTCATATAGTTGATTTAAATCTGGTTATTCGCTGTGGGCAGGGAATGTGTCTACCAACTTGGTTATAGTGTACTCTCCTGAGCGCCTAGTACAGTGCCCTGCAAGCAGCGTGGCTCAGTGGAAAGAACACGGGCTTGAGAGTCAGAGGTCGTGGGTTCTGATCTCGGCTCCGCCACTTATCAGCTGTGTGACTCTGGGCAAGTCACTTCACTTCTCTGAGCCTCAGTTACCTCATCTGTAAAACGGGGATTAAGACTGTGAGCCCCAGGAGGGACAATAATAATAATAATAATAACAATAATGGCATTTATTAAGCGCTTACTATGTGCAAAGCACTGTTCTAAGCGCTGGGGAGGTTACAAGGTGATGAGGTTGTCCCACGGGGGGCTCACAGTCTTAATCCCCATTTTACAGATGAGATGGGAAGTCCCAGAGGGAAAGCATGGTCTCCTGGAAAGGGGCAGGGGGATGAGGGGTATTCATTCATTCATTCATTCATCAATTCAATTGTATTTGTTAATAATTAGGGTTATTATGGTACTTGTTAAACCCTTACTATGTGCCAGGCTCTCTTCTAAGTGCTGTGATAGAAACACGTTAATCAGGGGCTCACACTCTTCACCCCCATTTTACAGATGAGGGAACTGAGGCCCAGAGAAGTGAAGTGACTTGCCCAAGGTCATACAGCAAAGAGAAACCTGATTACCTTGTATCTACCCCAGCGCTTAGAACAGTGCTTGGCACATAGTAAGTGCTTAACAAATATCATCATCACCATATAGTAAGCGCTCAATAATCAGGTTTAATTGATCATTCTTTTCTCAGATCTGTTGGCAAAAGTGCTGAGTTCAGTGCTTTCATTCATTCAATTGTATTTATTGAGCGCTTACTGTGTGCAGAGCACTGTACTAAGCGCTTGGGAAGTACAAGTTGGCAACACTTAGAGACTTTGCAAGTACAGTGCTCTGCACACAGTAAGCACTCAATAAATAGGATTAATCGATCACCCTTTTCTTAGATCTGTTGGCAAGAAATCCACATAAACCCAGGGAGCATCTAAATTCCCCAAATCCGCGACGCCTACTCATCAAATATAAATAAAGGATCCACTCCTTTAAAAGCATGTTGCAAGAGGCTCGGGTTTCTGACGTCTGAGTAATTCAACTCTGTCTCGGGGAGTAAGTCAAAAACCGCTCCAGATTACGATGCCCGGGGAAGGCAAAGTAAGTGAGCAGTTCCCGTTTTAAGGGTTTTAAGTGGTCCGTGAGGCTCAGCAGCTGCTATGAAATGCATCCTTTGAACATTTAGAATGATTTAAATTATTCACCACTGTTCCTATCAATAGCAGAGGAAAAAAACCTCCTGGTCGTAGCAAGTTATTAGCAGGCAACCCAAAGATGCCAACTGAGTTGATGCTATTTCTGTAGTAGTGAGAAAGTCCATTTTGTTCTTCGGCTTGTATTATGGAAAAGTCAATGTCTTGAGGGAAATTTGCTAGATTGTCAACTCTTGGGGAGCGGGTTGACTAAGTCTCCCAAGCGCTCAGTACAATCGTCAGCCCAGAGTAAGTTCTCAATCAATATCATTGCTGGATTGACAAAGTGGGCAGGAAAGGTGTCTACCAACTCTGTTGCATTCTCCCAAGCGCCTAATATAGCGCTCTAAATGTAAGCTCATTGGTGAGCAGAGAAAATGTCTGTTTATTGTTCTATTTTACTCTCCCAAGTGCTTAGTACAGTGCCCTGCACATGTTAAGAGCTCAATAAATACGAGTGGCTGACTGACTGACATTGATTGATTTGCTGGTAGGGTCCATGTGAAAATCAGAGAGACACCTCTTTCAACATCTAGCTGGGAGTTTTGTGATAATTTCTCTTTGGCTTCTCTCTGCGCCATCAAACGCAGAGAGATATTCTAATATTATATTACGTTATATTGTAATATTATTATTGCCACGTGCGACTATGTGTCCCACATGGGGCTCACGGTCTCAATCCTCATTTGCCAGATGAGATAACTAGGCCCAGAGAAGTGACGTGACTTGCCCAAAATTACCCAGCAGATAAGTGGCGGAGGCGGAATTAGAACCCATGACCTTCCAACTCCCAGGCCCGTGCTCTATCCACTAAATATATCTATGTAGAGTTTCTTCCTTCTTCACAATAAAGACTCCAGTTGGGCAATTCTATCTCACCGCCAACCTCTGGCCCGCATCCTACCTCTGGCCTGGAAAGCCCTCCCTCCTCCTCCTCCTCCTCCTGATAATAATAATAATAATAATAATAATAATAATAATAATAACAATAATAATAATGGTTTTTGTTAAGCGCTTACTATGTGCAAAGCACTGTTCTAAGCACTGGGGAGGTTACAAGGTGATCAGGTTGTCCCACGGGGGGCTCACAGTTTTAATCCCCATTTTACAGATGAGGTAACTGAGGCACAGAGAAGTGAAGTGACTTGCCCAAAGTCGCACAGCTGACAGTTGGCGGAGCTGGGATTTGAACCCATGACCTCTGACTCCTCTGCTCATATCCCACAGATAATTGCTCTCCCGACTAAGCCCTTCTCTTCTCCCACTCCCTTCTGCGCAGTTCTTACTTGCTCCTTCATCCTCCCTCCCATCCCCACAGAACATATGTATATATCTCTATATATCCGTAATTGATTTATCTATTTATTTATTCCTTTATATTAATATTTGTCTCCCCCTTCAGACTTTGAGCTCGTGGTGGGCAGGAGCATGTCTGTTGTTCTGTTCCAAGCGCTTCAGTACAGTGCTCTGCGCGCAGTAGGCGCTCAATAAATACAATTGAATAAATGAGCGTGTTGGAGCGTGCATTACCCGTGGGGTGATTGTGCGTCATCCGCCCGCATTCGATGCTCACTTCGATGAGGGTGTCCAATCTCTCGGCCTTCCAATATCTCATGCCAATGCACATGGCCTTAGTAGCCGCTCCAAACCCCGAACCTGTGGGAGAGAGGCAACAGCCTTAACAAAAGAATACATTCATCTATTCAGTCGTATTCATTGAGTACCTACTGTGCGCAGAGCACTGTACTAAGCTCTTGGGAGAGTCCAATGCAACACCAAGCGGACATAATCCCTGCCCACAACGGGCCTACCGTCTAGAGAATCATCCTACAGAGCCACCACAACCGCTCAGTCGAGCCTCTCCTGGCATTAATTCGCTTGTTTTTCATTTTTAAGGGCATTTGCTACACGCCGACTAGGAGCCAGGCACTGTTAATTGGGTTGGACACAGTCCCTGCCCCACATGGGGCTCGGAGTCTTCATCCCCGTTTTACAGATGAGGTGACCGAGGCACAGAGAAGTGGAGTATCTTGGCCGAGGTCACAGGGCAGGCGAGGGGCAGAGCCGGGATTAGAACCCAGGTCCTTCTGACTCCGGGTCCGTGCTCTTTCTACTAGGCCACGCTGTTCCTCACTTCGGAGAATTTCAAGTGAAACTAAAAGAGGAGCCCTGAGGCCTAGTGGAAAGAGGGTGGGCGTGCTAATCAGAGGGCACGGGGGTGTTCGTTCGTTCAATCATATTTATTGAGCGCTTACTGTGTGCACAGCACTGTACTGAGCGCTTGGGAAGTACACATCGGCAATATACAGAGACAGTCCCTACCCAACAATGGGCTCACAGCCTAGAAGGGGGAGACAGACAACAAAACGAAACAAATAGCAGGTGACTTACAGTGCCTGACACAGAGTTAGCACTTTTATACACTACAATTATCATCATCATTGTTACAAAGAATGAAGGAATTTTAGTGTCAATACAATTCATACAACACAGGCATACACTCACAAGGAGTAACGGATGGAGGGTGGGGGACAGTAGTATCTAATGTCCTCCTGTGTATTATTTCCCACTACTCAGAACAGTGTTCTGCACACAGTAGGAGCCTAATAAAGCTTATTATTTCCTCAGCTTCCCCACAGCACCTTATGTCCACATCCATAATTTATTTCTTCGTAATGACATCCGTCTCCCCCTCTATCAGTCAGTCAATCGTATTTATTCATCATCATCATCAATCGTATTTATTGAGCGCTTACTGTGTGCAGAGCACTGTACTAAGCGCTTGGGAAGTCCAAGTTGGCAACCTATAGAGACAGTCCCTACCCAACAGTGGGCTCACAGTCTAAAAGGGGGAGACCGTCTAGACTGCGACCACGTTGTGAGTAGGGAATGTGTCTACCAACTGTTATACCATCCCCTCCCAGGAGCTTAGTATATCGCTCTGCACACAGCGATAAATGGTAATAAACAGTCGTAAATACAACTGGATGAACAGATGAATCCCTCGTAGGGGAGGAGCAGCTCGGCTCAGTGGAAAGAGCCCGGGCTTTGGAGTCAGAGGTCATGGGTTCAAATCCCGGCTCCGCCAATTGTCACCTGTGTCACTTGAGCCCACTGTTGGGTAGGGACCGTCTCTATATGTTGCCAACTTGTACTTCCCAAGCGCTTAGTACAGTGCTCTGCACACAGCAAGCGCTCAATAAATATGATTGATCGATTGATTCTCTGTGCCTCAGTTCCCTCATCTGTAAAATGGGGATTAAGACTGTGAGCCCCCCCCGTGGGACAACCTGATCACCTTGTAACCTCCCCGGCGCTTAGAACAGTGCTTTGCACATAGTAAGCGTTTAATAAATGCCATCATTATTATTATTATTATTGACCGTCCAGCCCATCCGGCTGTGAGGCGTGAACCGCCTTCTCATCATCATCATCATCAATCGTATTTATTGAGCGCTTACTATGTCCAGAGCACTGTACTAAGCGCTTGGGAAGTACAAATTGGCAACATCTAGAGACAGTCCCTACCCAACAGTGGGCTCACAGTCTAAAAGGGGGAGACAGAGAACAAAACCAAACATACTAACAAAATAAAATAAATAGAATAGATATGGACAAATAAAATCCTCCTCACCCTTCTCGTTGAAAGGCGTGTGCCAGGCGAGCAGGTAGTTATCGGGCTTGAGCTGGGAGCATCCTTCAGCCGTGGCGGGGTCGGACTGGCGGCCCGGAAGCTTCTCGGCGATCTCCACGTAGCGTTTCACCAATTCGCGGTACAGATCTTCCAGACACCAGTAGTCTGGGCCCAGGGAGGGGAGAATGGAAGACAGGAATAATAATAAAATAGGAATTGCGGTATCCGTTAAGCATTTACAATGTGCCAGGCACTGTTCTAAGCACAGGGATGGATCCGAACAAATTGGGTTGGAGACGGTCCCTGTTCCACGGGGGGCTCACAGTCTCACTCCCCTTTTTACGGCTGAGGCAACTGAGGCACAGGAAAGTGAAGGGACTTGCCCCAGGGACACATAAGAGGGCCTCAAACCAGACCCCCGAGCGTTCCCCCCGGATTTGGGATCACTTCAGCCAGGGTGGCATCCACCACGTGCCCGGTTCGGCACGTGTTGGTGCGCGAAAGACGTCAACCTCTCAACAGAAATAATAATAAATAACGAGAATGATTGGGGTGTTTAGTGAAGTGCTTACTAAGGGTCAAGCCCTGGAGAGACCTGGGTTCTAATCCTGGCTCCGCCATTTGTCTGTGCGTGACCTTGGGTGAGTCACTACACTTCTCTGGGCCTCAGTTACCTCATCTGTGAAATGGGGGTTATACGGTGACCCACAAGTGGATCACAGATTGTGTCCAACCTGACTAGCTTATATCTACCCCAGCTCTTGTCACCTTGCCTGGAATAATAATAATAATGGCATATATTAAGCACTTACTATGTGCAAAGCACTGTTCTAAGCGCTGGGGAGGTTACAAGGTGATCAGGTGGTTGTTCCACGGGGGGCTCACAGTCTTGATCCCCATTTTACAGATGAGGTAACTGAGGCACAGAGAAGTTAAGTGAGTTGCCCAAAGTCCCACAGCTGACAAGCGGGAGAGTCGGGATTTGAACCCATGACCTCTGACTTCAAAGCCCGTACTCTTCCCACTGAGCCATGCTGCTTCTCTTCTCTGGAGCATAGAAAGTGCTTTACAAATACCACTTTTTAAAAAACCACTGTATTAAGCGTTGGGGTGATACAAGATAGGTTGTGTACAGGCCCTGTTTCATAGGGAACACACATATAAGTGGAAGGGAGGACAGGTATTTTAATTCCCATTTTACAGATGAGAAAACTGGAGCACAGAGAAGCTAACTCATCTGCCTAAGGTAACACAGTAGTCAAAGGGCAGAGTCAGAATTAGAACCCAGGTCCTCAGACTCCCATGCTCGTGCTCTTTCCACAAAGCCATGCTGCCCCCAAATAACCAAACAACAGGAAACGGAACGTATCTGCTAATTCGGTTATATTGGACTCTCCCAAGCGCTTAGTACAGTGCTGTGCACATAGTAAGTGCTCAATAAATACCATTGATTGATTGAATAATAATTGTAGTATATGTTAAGCACTTCCTGAGTGCCAAACGCTGTAGTAAGCACAGACTCATCTGGTCAGATGCAGTCCTTGGGCTCACAGCCTAATAGGGAAGAAGAACTCATCTCCATTTTACAGATGAGGTAACTGAGGCACAGAAAAGGGAGATGACCTACCTAAAAGTAATAATAATTATTATGGTACTTGTTAAGCACTTACTATGTGCTTAGTTTTAGTTTTAGACTGTGAGCCCACTGCTGGGTAGGGACTGTCTCTATATGTTGCCAACTTGAGCCCAAAGGTGCTCAATAAATCCTGTCGATCGGTTGAATGAACAATTTCCGTGATGTAAGACAGGAACAACTTTCCCGACTAAATTTTAGTAAGTGCTCAATAAATACGATTGATTGATTGATATGTTTGTACATATTTGTTACTCTATTTTACTTGTACCTATCTATTCTATTTATTTTTTGTTAATACGTTTTGTTTTGTTGTCTGTCTCCCCCTTCTAGACTGTGAGCCTACTGTTGGGTAGGGACTGTCTCTATATGTTGCCAATTTGGACTTCCCAAGTGCTTAGTACAGTGCTCTGCACACAGTAAGCGCTCAGTAAATACGATTGATGATGATGATGATGATGATGTGCCAGGCCCTGTTGTAAACATTGGGGTAGATACAAGTTAATCAGGTTGGACCCACTCCCTGCCCCACACGAGGCTCCCACTCTTAATCCCCATTTTACAGAAGAGGCAACTGGGCCCCAGGAAAGTGAAGTGACTTGCCTAAGGTCACACAGCCGAAACGTGGCAGAGCTGAGATTAGAACCCTGGTCCTTCTGACTCCCAAGGCGGTGCTGTAGCCACTAAGCCCCGCTGCTTCGGGTGGGACGGAAGATGAATAAATTGGGGAGATGGGAGGTTAGTCAGGGAAGACTTCTTGGAGGAGATGGGAATTTTTAATGCCCCAGGTCCTCTGACTCCCAGTCTTGTGCTCTTTCCAGTAGGCCACACTGCCTCCCAGCAGGGAGATAGAAGGCCAGCAGTGATTTGGGGGAAAACTTCATCTGTAAAATGGGGATTCAATCACACTTGAAACGTAAACTCTGGTTGGGGCAGGGACCGTGTCCCATCTGAATACCTTACTTGACCCATAGTAAGCGCTTAACAAATACCATCATTATTATTATTCCCAAGACAGGGGTTTGAATAAGAACCAGTCCCGTTCCATCTCGCCCGACCACATCCATCTCCTCCTCTCAGCCGCCACCACGTCTCTTGGGGGCCATTAAAAATCCCACCTCCTCCAAAAAGCCTTCCGTGACTAACCCCGAATCTCCCTGCTTTATTCGTCTTCCAGTAGGCGCTTGGGTCTGAAGCCCCGAAGTATCCCACAACACTTATTCGCATGTCCTTACACTCCGTTTCTTCCAGTGCTTGGTACGTAGTAAGCGCTTAACAAATACCATCATTATTTAGGTTGATGTAACCGAGGCGCAGAGATGTGAAGTGACTTGCCCAAGGTCACGCAGCAGACAAGTGGTGGAGCTGGGATTAGAACCCATGACCTTCTGACGCCCAGGCTCATGGTCTACCCACTATCCCACGCAGCTTCTCTCCTTGAGAGCAGGAATCATGCCTATTTACTCTATTGCACTCTCCCAGTCAATCAATCAAGCAAGCAATCGTATTTATTGAGCACTTACTGTGTGCAGAGCACTGTACTAAGCGCTTGGGAAGTACAAGTTGGCAACATATAGAGACAGTCCCTACCCAACAGTGGGCTCAAGTCCCAAGTGCTTACTATAGTGCTCTGCACCCCAAAGGTGCTCAATAAATCCCGTCGATCGGTTGAATGAACAATTTCCGTGATGTAAAACAGGAACAACTTTCCCGATTAAATTTTAGTAAGTGCTCAATAAATACGATTGATTGATTGATATGTTTGTACATATTTGTTACTCTATTTTACTTGTCCCTATCTATTCTATTTATTTTATTTTGTTAATACGTTTTGTTTTGTTGTCTGTCTCCCCCTTCTAGACTGTGAGCCCACTGTTGGGTAGGGACCGTCTCTATATGTTGCCAATTTGGACTTCCCAAGCGCTTAGTACAGTGCTCTGCACACAGTAAGCACTCAGTAAATATGATTGATTGATTCCAGCGGCACTCACTAACTTCCTTTGATTCATTTGTTCACTCCATCGTATTTATTGAGCGCTTGCCGTGAGCGGAGCACTGTGCTAAGCACTCGGGCGTGGACGCTGTAATGATAAACGGACACATTCCAATGATTTTGGAAGGTCCATGACGTGGTCGCCGAGCTAGCCGCCGAGTTATGGGTCAGACGCCCGAGAATAATCCGTTGGTAAAAACGGATCAGGACAGAGAGACGGCAGGAGTCATAAGAGGCTCGTTTCATCACCGAATGTGTCAGGGCTCAGGAAGACATCTATTCTTGTTTAGCTGACATCTTATTATCTACAGCCCCTTAAAACGCTGGTGATTCAGGATTCAAACATGTCTGCGACATTCCTCCCCAGTGATCCTGGCACTAAATTTAGCACAAAGGAGCCACGCACGAGTGACACTTCATTGGCTTCGCTTGGTCCGCACTGCCCGGTTTTAACTTATCAAATTTTGCCAGGAGCCTGGGTGGGTTAGGGTTATAAAAAGCAACGGCATGGTTGGAATGGAAGGATATTCACCTATTTGCTTATTCATAGCACCCCTAGCTGTTTCTCCAAACAGTATTTTAATCCCAGATCCTGTGGGGTTTTCGGCGGGGAGAAGACAAACTCGGAAAATCGAAAATGAAAAATCGAGGCGCCTCGCTTAAACTTGTGGGTGTTGGACAAATATACACCAAGCTGAGTATATTTTGGCATAAACTTATGGGTGTTGGACAAATATACACCAAGCTGAGTATATTTTTAGCCAAAGAACAGCCCCCTTTTCTCCCGGAGTTGCGAAGCGCTTCTCGTTTTAGACAGAGGTACGCAGGATTTGGATTACTTTAGCTGATTTGAATGGGTTTATCTTTACATTCCTTTTGACCCCCCTGGAAGCTGGATCTTCCAAAACGGTTTGTTTTCGGAAGGCTTCCGAACGGTCTCAAATTGAATTCCGACTTGGAAAACCCCAGCTCCCCACCCGCCTTCAGATGTCACCCGGCCGGTTAAAAATTGACAAAGGTCAGAGGTGAAGGCAGCATGGAACATTCCACCTCGACGCGTTCCAGCTATTGGATTTTTATCAGAGTCCGGGGAGGGACCTCATGAGAAACACAATCCATCACCTATATAGCATTCGCGGAGCGGCCCTGGTGTAGATTAAATGGCCTTTTTTAGCCGGGGCATCGGGTGACAGACATCAGTAAGCGCCCGCCGTGCTTTTGTCCCAAGCTCTCCGCCGCACTGTGTTTACTTCAAGAAATAGGGACTAGTCAGTCTCCCTCTCTTCTTTCCCCGATTTAATAATTCTGGTGTCCATTGAGCGCTAGGATGGATCCAGGTTGGACCCAGTCCCTGTCATCATCATCAATCGTATTTATTGAGCGCTTACTATGTGCAGAGCGCTGTACTAAGCGCTTGGGAAGTACAAATTGGCAACATATACGTGAGACTGTGGCCCATGTAGGGGCTCACGGTCTCAATCCCCGTTTTCCAGAGGAGGTCCACTGAGGCCCAGGGCGGTGACTTGCCCCACAGACAGCCTTACCTGTGGTGAGAGCCTCTGCCGTGGTCATATGCAGGACAGTGTTGTCGCTCACCGGCCACTTGTCGGGAGAGATCACCAGCTTGTCCAGCCCTCCCAAGGCCTTTAGTTCTTCCCGGATCTTCGTCCCTAAGGCGCTGTTTTCCCGGCTGGCATTACGGTAGCCGAGGGCATCTCCGACGGCTCCCAGGAGGACGGCCGCCTTAAATTTCTCCATCCCCTCGGGTCCCGGCCGCTCTCCTGCAGCTGATGAACGGTCACCCTCACGGCCTCCTCTACTTCTGCTCTCCCGACACTTGTGTCGGTCACGGCATGAGTTCTGGAAGCATCCTCTATAAGGCCGCCCGCTCCTTTTCTGGCTCTGCAGGTGACTCCTCTCGCCTGCCACCCAATGAGGCGGGAGCGTTGGGAGATCCAAGCATCGTCCCCGTTTCCCTGCGAGCGGGAAGAACGGGCCGGAGAGCCGTCCGGTCGGACAGGCCGTCTCCGGCAAACCGGCAGACGTGGGGTGGGAGGGCTCCGCTAATCTCCCTCCGGTCACCCGACACCCCGAAAAATACCACGGTGTTCATTTGCTTTCGGTCGCCCCGGTCATCGTCTTCTCGTCGCCTACCTGGATCGCTGCGGCGTCGAGGCTAAAACGCAGGCCTGGGAGTGAGACTGTCGTGGGTTCTAATCCTGCCTCTGCCCCTTGTCTGCTGGGTGACCTTGCGGAAGGCGCTTCGCTTCTCCGTGCCTCAGTTTCCTCGTCTGGAAAGTGGGGACGAAGACCGTGAGCCCCGTGAGTGACAGGGACCGGGTCCAGCCCCATTTGCTTGTATCCCACCCCAGCGCTTAGTACAGTGCCTGGCGCACGTTAAGCTCTTAACAAATACCACAATTTTGTTTCTTCTAGTCTTTTATTAATAATGAAAATAATAATGATACTAATGATCGTGCCATTAATAATGACAATAATGATACTAATGATCTTCTAGCCATTAATAATGAAAAAATAATCAATCAATCGTATTGAGCGCTTACTGTGTGCAGAGCACTGTACTAAGCGCTTGGGAAGTACAAGTCGGCAACACATACAGTCCCTACCCAACAGCGGGCTCACATAGTAATGATAATAATGATGGCATTTATTAAGCGCTTACTATGTGCAAAGCACTGTTCTAAGCGCTGGGGAGGTTACAGGGTGATCAGGTTGTCCCACGGGGGGGCTCACAGTCTTCATCCCCATTTTACAGATGAGGGAACGGAGGCACAGAGAAGTTAAGTGGCTTGCCGAAAGTCACACAGCTGACAATTGGGATAATAGTATTACCCTTCCCAGACTGAGCCCCTTCCTTCCTCTCCCCCTCATCCCCCTCTCCATCCCCCCATCTTACCTCCTTCCCTTCCCCACAGCACCTGTATATATGTATATATGCTTGTACATATTCATTACTCTATTTATTTTACTTGTACATATCTATTCTATTTATTTTATTTTGTTAGTATGTTTGGTTTTGTTCTCTGTCTCCCCCTTTTAGACTGTGAGCCCACTGTTGGGTAGGGACTGTCTCTATATGTTGCCAACTTGGACTTCCCAAGCACTTAGTACAGTGCTCTGCACACAGTAAGCGCTCAATAAATATGATTGATGATGATGATGGTAGTATTTATATCAAACTAATATGTACTGATACATAGCTAACTCCATATCAAGCACCATTCTAAGCATTGGGGTGGATACAAGCTGATCAGGCTGGACACAATCCCTGTCCCACATGGGGCTCACAGTCCTAATCCCCATTTTACAGATGAGGGAAATGAGGTCCAGAGAAGTGAAGTGACTCGCCCAAGGTCACCCAGCAGGCAAGTGGCAGAGCCGGGATTAGGGGAAGGAACCCAGGTAGAAGGATCCCTAGTCACAGGGAAGTTTGAGAATTCACTCCCATTGTCGATCCGGGCATGGAGACTGAAAAACTGGAATCTCCGTCCCAGCTGGCCCTTCTCTGGGTTGAAGTTCACTGAGCCGAAGAATGGGAATGCTAAGGATCTCTGAATTGTTCATAGAGCTCAGCAGAAAAGGAGTCAGGAGACGTGGGTTCTAATTACTCCCGGCTCGGCCATCTGCTGGCTGTGTGACCTTGGGCAAGTCACGTCACTTCTCTGAGCCTCGGTTTCCTCGTCTGTCAAACGGGGATTAAATACCTGTTCACCCTCCCACCCAGACTGTGAGCCTAGGAGGGGGGGCAGGGGCGGTGTCCAACCTGATTATCTTGTATCTGACCCAGGGCTTAATACAGTGTTTGGCACATAATAATAATAACAATAATCATAATCATAATAATCATAATAATGATATTTGTTAAGTGCTATGTGCCAAGCACTGAACTAAGCGCGGGGTGGATACAAGCAAATTAAATGGGACACAGTCCCTGTCCCATATAGTAAGCGCTTACCAAATGCCACAATTATGACTATTATTATTACCTTTCTTTCCCCCGTGTGTTGAAAAGCAACATAAAAAGAGCACAGGCCTAGGAGTCGGAGGATCTGGGTTCTAATTCTGCCCCCATCATCTACCTGCTAAAAGACTTTGGGCAAATCAGCTAACTTCTCTCTGCCTCAGTTTCTGCATCCAAATGGCAGGGGTTGTCTGTATTTGTTGCTGAAGTGTACTTTCATTCATTGTCAGTCGTATTTATTGAGCGCTTACTGTGTGCAGAGCACTGTACTAAGCGCTTGGGAAGTACAAGTTGGCAACATATAGAGACGGTCCCTAACCAACAATGGGCTCACAGTCTAGAAACTGTGAGCCCTACTTTCCAACTCCACGGCGCTTATGTACATACCTTTTAAATCATATATTATCAATTACTTATATTCGTGTCTGCCTCCCACTCTAGACTCGTTATGGGCAGGGAATGTGTCTGTTATAATAGTAATAATAATGATGGCATTTATTAAGCGCTTACTATGTGCAAAGCACTGTTCTAAGCACTGGGGAGGTTACAAGGTGATCAGGTTGACCCACGGTGGGGGGCTCGCAGTCTTCATCCCCATTTTACAGATGAGGGAACTGAGGCACAGAGAAGTGAAATGACTTGCCCAGGGTCACACAGCTGACAAGTGGCGGAGTCGGGATGTGAACCCAGGACCACTGACTCCGAAGCCCGGGCTCTTTCCATTCATTCATTCACTCAGTCGTATTTACTGAGCGCTTACTGTGTGCAGAGCGCTGTACTGAGCGCTTGGGAAGTACAAGTTGGCAACATATAGAGGCGGTCCCTACCCAACAGCGGGCTCCACCGAGCCACGCGGCTTCTCTTGTATTGGGTATTGTCTGTTATTGTCTGTTCTGTTGTATTGTGCTCTCCCAAGCGCTTAGTACAGTGCTCTGCACGTAGTAAACGCTCAATACGATTGAACACACGTTACATTTCTGCAATATGCCTTTTCTGCCGCCTTGTGGGCAAATGGAGAATTACCTGCGCCATCTCCAATCAATCAATCAATCAATTGTATTTATTGAGCGCTTACTGTGTGCAGAGCACTGTACTAAGCGCTTGGGAAGTACAAGTTGGCAACAGCTGGCATCCCCACCAAGGCCACTACTGTTGAAAGGAATCATAAAGGAATGTATATTCATTCAAACGTATTTATTGAGCGCTTACTGTGTGCAAAACACCGTACTAAATGCCCGGGAGAGTCCAATATAACAATAGACACATTCTTGCCCACAGTGAGGTTATCATCATCATCAGTATTTATTGAGCGCTTACTGTGTGCAGAGCACTGTACTAAGCGCTTGGGAAGTACAAATTGGCAACATATAGAGACAGTCCCTACCCAACAGTGGGCTCACAGTCTAAAAGGTCACATTCTAGAGGGGCAGACAGACATTAATACAAATAAATGCAAACAGCTATATACATAAGAATGATGGCGTTTATTAAGCGCTTACTATGTGCAAAGCACTGTTCTAAGCGCCGGGGAGGTTACAAGGTGATCAGGTTGTCCCTTGGGGGGCTCACAGTCTTCACCCCCATTTTCCAGATGAGGTAACTGAGGCACAGAGAAGGGAAGTGACTTCCCCAAGGTCACACAGCTGACAATTGGCAGAGCCGGGATTTGAATCCATGACCTCTGACTCCAAAGCCCGGGATCTTTCCACCGAGCCACGCTGCTTCTCTACATATCATCATCATCAATCGTATTTATTGAGCGCTTACCGTGTGCAGAGCACTGTACTAAGCGCTTGGGAAGTACAAGTTGGTAACATATAAAGACAGTCGCTACCCAGCAGTGGGCTCACAGTCTAAAAGGGGGAGACAGAGAACAAAACCATACTAACAAAATAAAATAAAAAACGTATTTACTGAGCACTTACTGTGTGCAGAGCATATGCGCTGCGGGGATGGGAGGGAGGATGAGTGAAGGAGAAAGAGCGGTGCAGAAGGGATTGGGAGGAAAGGAGGTCTTAGGGAAGGCTTCTCGGAGGAGATGGGCCTTCAATAAGGCTTTGAAGTGGGAGAGAGCAATTACCGATCTGAAATGAGGAGGGAGTGAGATAAAAAATAGTTGGAGATAAAAAATAATGACGATGACATGTAAGTGCTTACTATGCGTCAAGCGCTGTTCTAAGTGCTGGGGTAATTACAAGCTAATCAATTTGGATGCAGCCCGTGTCCCACCGCAGTGGGCTCGCAGTGTTAAGCTCTATTTTCCAGATGAGGTAACTGAGGCCCAGAGAAGTGAAGTGACTAGCCCAAGGTCCCGCAGCAGACAAGGGCGAAGGAAATCAAAATCATCTTTTTCCAAATCGTGAAAGTTAGCACGGTATTTACAGAAACAAGTAGGATGGTTATTATGAGGGTCTGGGTCTCGGAGGAATAATGCTCGATTCAACCAATATGATAATAATAATGATAATCGATCAATCAATCGTATTGAGCGCTTACTGTGTGCAGAGCACTGTACTAAGCGCTTGGGAAGTACAAATGATAATAATTTGGAATGCATCTAAGAACCTTATCCAGTAAGGTGCGTCATTCTTCTCATTTTCAAACCCTCACTATCTTTAGCACTGGATCAGTCCTTCAGTAGTATTTATTGAGCGCTTTACTATGGGCACAGCACTGTACTAAGCACTTAAGCGAGGACCATACAGCAGAATTAGCAGACATGTGCCCTGCCCACAAGGAGCTTACAGTCTAGAGAGCCTTCTGATCAATCAATCAATCAATCGTATTTATTGAGCGCTTACTGTGTGCAGAGCACTGTACTAAGCGCTTGGGAAGTACAAGTTGGCAACATATAGAGACAGTCCCTACCCAACAGTGATCTCCCGTTAATGTTTTACTGCACCTTCATACACCATTCCTGCTCAACTTCACACTTTCTTCTGAAAGTCAAAGTATACTCTGATTTGATTGAGTCTTGCTTTATAAAGTACAGTATTTTACAAAAAAAAATTAAAAGCGATTGTTAACTTCTACCTGAGTTTTTCCTTAGCCCCCAGGCATAGAAATGACCAGGATATACGATACTGCGAAGCAGTTTAGCCTAGAGGAAGAAAGACCTGGGTTCTAATCAGCTGTGTGACCTTGGGCAAGTCACTTCACTTCTGCGGGCCTCAGAGACCTCATCTGTAAAATGGGGATTAAGACTGTGAGCCCCATGTGGGACAGAGACGGTGTCCAACCTGATTAGCTTGTTATCCACCCCAGCGCTCAGTACAGTGCCTGCATGTAATAATGATGGTATTTATTTTTTTTTGATGTTGTTGGCATTTGTTAAGCGCTTACTATGTGCCAAGCACTGTTCTAAGCGCTGATAATGATGGCATTTGTTAAGCGCTTACTATGTGCACAGCACTGTTCTAAGCGCTGGGGGTGGATACAGGGTGATCAAGTTGTCCCACATGGGGCTCACAGTCTTAATCCCCATTTTACAGATGAGGTCACAGAGGCTCAGAGACGTTAAGTGACTTGCCCAAGGTCACACAGCAGATATGTGGCGGAGCCGGGATTCGAACCCATGACCTCTGACTCCAAAGCCCGTGCTCTGCTCCACTAAGCGCTTACTATGTGCAAAGCACTGTTCTAAGCGCTGGGGGGATACAAGGTGATCAGGTTGTCCCATGTGGGGCTCACAGTCTTAATCCCCATTTTACGGATGAGGGAACTGAGGCCCAGAGAAGTGAAGTGACTTGCCCAAAGTCACACAGCTGCCAATGGGCGGAGCCAGCATTTGAACCCATGACCTCGGACTCCAAAGCCCGTGCTCTTTCCACTGAGCCACGCTGCTTCTCATGTAGTAACCGCTTAACAAATACCACTAAAGAAAAAAGAAACCCAACTGAAAAGAGTAACAAAAATAGACTATTCACACACCAGGTTTATTAGACGTCGCGAAAAAATTTAGCTCAGGAAATCTGCTCATTGAGAGAGACGATACAGCATTTTCCATTTAAGAGCATGCACAATTTAAACTCCTATGGTGAGAAAATAAATGGAAATAAATAAGTCTTTGATGAACAAACCTCTGCTGACTAACTTTATCCAGTAATCCATACGGGGGGGAAAAAAATAACCAACTACTACTGAAAACATTTCTTTTAAAATATAAATCTTGAACACCCGCATGAATTATATAGCAGAATTAAATAAAAAGCCACGAAACAAGTATTTCAGATGTTAAACACAGTTATGATCTCAGTAGGACATTGGTATTTCAAGAAATCATCCAATCCAGGTGAAAAATTACTCCGTTGCCTTTCTTTCCCGGTTTTGTGCAGACCAGCTTTGACCAGTCAATGAAGATCTTTTTGAGATTTGAATCAAATCTCCGCCATACCGTAACCATGCCGCTCGTATACAGGAAAATCTCATTTAACACTGCACAGTCTCGACCACGCTGATGAGTCACTGAGTCAAGGGGAAGTAGAAGGTTAGCTTCCTGAGACCTCAAGCTTTTCATAATTCGAAAAGCTTTTTAAATAAATATTTTAAAGCAGTACATACTTAAAATGAACATGTGCGTGTGCGTGTGTGTGTCTGAAACTGGGATTATGAGCGTGATAAACTGTGTTTGTTCCTCTAGACAGCAAACTCGTTTTGGGCGGGGAATTTGTCCGTTATATTGTACTCTTCCAACGGTTTGGTACAGTGCTCTGCACTCAGTAAGTGCTCAATAAACACGACTGATTCTGTTTGGGGTGCGGGGGTGAGTGGTATGCTTTGCGTCCCAGTGCTTAGTACAGTGCCTGGTACATAGTAAGCGCTTAACAGATACTATTATTATTATCATCATTGTTATTAATAATGATTTTAGCCAGAGTTTACAGGTGTCCCTATACTGCTGTCTCTTTGACAGCCTCTTTCACACGGTCTGCAAAACTAAGATGGATTTTGTGGGAAATGTTCACTTCTTATTCCACTTCCGCCGTCTCCCTACTGGGCCCGGGAGTCAGAAGGACCTGGATTCTAATCCCGGCAGTGCCACGTGTCTGGGCCTCAGTTCTCTCGTCTGTAAAATGGGGAGTAAGACTGTGAGCCCCATGTGGGACAGGGACCGGGTCCAACCCGGTTACCTTGGAGCTACCCCAGTGCTTAAAACAGTGCTTGGCACATAGGAAGCACTTACCAAGTACAGTGATTATTATTATTATTCCTAGATCTCCACATAATCTACCGTTCTAATCTACCAGCGAGCAAAACTAACCGGCTTTATATCAAAACACCCTTTTACTGTGGTTCGAGGGGGAATTGGGGCGTGCTGTGGTCAGCCGGATAGGTTAGAAATCGCATCAGGAGAAGGGAATCTTTTTGTTCTCCAAGTGGAAGCTATCAGCCACGTCTTATTAAAATTGCACTTTAAATGTTGCCTCCTCCACGGTTCTCCTGCATAGTCTTTTGTTCACAAATGAGGTAGCATTGACAAACAGGAGGTTCGGCAAACCTAGAGATTTTTCAGCAGGAAAATGTCACTCAGCCTCTAAAGTCTGCACGATTCATTCTTGGGAGCGATTGTTGTCGTCGTAAGTGACAAGGGAGAGGTCGGGGAAAGCAGAAATCATTTCCAAAATGTAGAGATCAAGGAAAACAGAGATCTTTAAAAATGCAGACCCTAAGGAAAACAGAAATCATTTAAAAATGTAGAGGTCAAGGGAAATAGAAATGATTATGTGATGGGGAGAAAAACCTCTCCTCGTACATAAAAAGAGATTTCCCCAGAAAGGCAACTTTGTACGTGTTAACTTCCAGCTGGAACCTGTATAAATCACATATTCCAACGGGTGGATTCAGTTCGCCAACCCATCTGATTTTTTCCGTCGAAAATGTGTTATTTCCAAAGAAAAGACGTGTACGCTGAAAAAGACCACTTAGAACAGAGGAGAAAGGCTCAAATTTCTAAAAGTTTATGAGAACCTCTTTGGAGGTCTGAGGAGCATTTCAAAACAGAAAATGAAAACACGTACCAGTTGTCAAAAGAATCGGAAACCAAGCTTCGGTCTTAAATATGACTCCCACCGTGTACGCTGATGTAGATGTTGCAACCTCAAATTGATTTTCAAATGAACTTTAAAATGAGACAATGAAAACTAAAAGGGCAGAGAATCTGGCATTCTGTAGGTTAAAAAAAATAGAAATCTAGAGCCCTGACAAGAAGTACAAAAGTGTCAACCGTCGTCAATTACAAGATTATGTCTTTCAGGCCTATATATATATATATATATATATATATTTTTTTTTTTTAACAAATATCGTTGATCTGTATAAAAATACGACATATTAGATACATTTCATTTCGGGATTTGATTCGGCCTACAAACGTTGCTCCTCCGTACGAGCACGTGTGACCCGGTCCTAGTTAACAGTAACCGCTGGTGTTCGCCTTGGGTGGGCAATCGGACGGGGGCACCTGCTTGGACGTCAAAAGCCAACGATACGGCGCTGGTGAACCTTTCTGGAAGAGTCGATGACTTCGGTCCTGACCCATCGAACTGATGAGGCGATGGGTTCCGGATGAACCTGGGCTATCTTCGGAGTTGAGTTCGGGAGTCAGCCACTCTAAGGCTTCTCTCTAAGCAGCATAAAGAGCCAGGCGGGGGCGGGCGGGCGGGCGGTGGCGGGGGGGATCCCACTCCGACTCCTGAAATCGGGCGCCGTTATTGAAGTCAACTACTTCCCCCCCTTCCCAAAAGCGATTCCGACTGCCGTCTCCATCCGGTCAGGCCTGTCTCTGCGGTTAGAAAGTACGGCGCTTCCCTCCTTTCACTAGCGGCCGGGCAAATTCCACGAAATCGTCTATGAGAACCGGCCAGGCTCCTAAAGGAAAAATCCAACAGTTTGAAGGGAAGGTTTGGGGGTGAAAATGCGGCCGCACGGTCTTGAAAAGATCTATCAATCAATCAATCGTATTTATTGAGCGCTTACTGTGTGCAGAGCACTGTACTAAGCACTTGGGAAGTATAAGTTGGCAACATATAGAGACAGTCCCTACCCAACAGTGGGCTCACAGTGTCTAAAAGGGGATAATAATAATAATCATCGTCATCAATCATCAGTCGTATTTATTGAGCGCTTACTGTGTGCAGAGCACTGTACTAAGCGCTTGGGAAGTACAAGTTGGCAACATATAGAGACAGTCCCTACCCAACAGTGGGCTCACAGTGTCTAAAAGGGGATAATAATAATCATCATCATCATCAATCATCAATCGTATTTATTGAGTGCTTACTGTGTGCAGAGCACTGTACTAAGCGCTTGGGAAGTACAAGTTGGCAACATATAGAGACAGTCCCTACCCAACAGTGGGCTCACAGTGTCTAAAAGGGGATAATAATAATAATCATCATCATCAATCGTATTTATTGAGCGCTTACTGCGTGCAGAGCACTGTACTAAGCGCTTGGGAAGTACAAATTGACAACAGTCCCTATCCAACAGTGGGCTCACAGTCTAAAAGGGGGGGACAGAGAACAAAACCAAACATACTAACAAAATAAAATAAATAGAATAGATATGTACAAGTAAAATAAATAGAGTAATAAATATGTACAAACATATATACATATATACAGGTGCTGTGGGGAAGGGAAGGAGGTAAGTTGGGGGGGATGGAGAGGGGGACGAGGGGGAGAGGAAGGAAGGGGCTCAGTCTGGGAAGGCCTCCTGGATAATGGCATTTAATAATGGCATTTATTAAGCACTTACTATGTGCAAAGCACTGTTCTAAGTGCTGGAGAGGTTACGACATTTCAACGTCGAGAAAGTATCTTTGGGTGGCTATTCATTGTTCTATCCTACTTTCCCCAGCGCTTAGTAGAGCGTGCTGCACACAGTAAGCGCTCAAATCTCTGACACTCCTCGTTGTTTAGTCATATTTACAGAGTGCTTATTGTGTGCGGAGCACTGTACTAAGTGCTTGGGAGAGTTCGAAATAACAATAAACACACACCCCCTGCCCACCACAACCTTACAGTCTAGAGGGGGGAAGACAGATATTAATAGAAATAAATTACAGATATGGATATAAGTGCTGTGGGGCTGGGAGCCTCACAGGGGACCTGATGTTCTTGTAATAATAATAATAATGATGGCATTTATTAAGCGCTTACTATGTGCAAAGCGCTGTTCTAAGTGCTGGGGGGGAATACAAGGTGATCAAGTTGTCCCACGCAGGGCTCACCATCTTAATCCCCATTTTACAGATGAGGTAACTGAGGCTCAGAGAAGTGAAGTGACTTGCCCAAGGTCACACAGCAGACATGTGGCAGAGCCGGGATTCGAACCCATGACCTCTGACTCCAAAGCCCGGGCTCTTTCCAGTGAGCCATGCTGCTTCTCTTGTATCTATCCTCGTGCTTGTTTCTAGACTGTAAGTTCATTGTGGGCAGAGAATGTGCCTGTTTATTGCTGTACTGTACTTTCATCATCATCATCATCAATTGTATTTATTGAGCGCTTACTGTGTGCAGAGCACTGTACTAAGCGCTTGGGAAGTACAAATTGGCAACATACAGAGACAGTCCCTACCCAACAGTGGGCTCACTCTCCCAAGTACTTAGTAGTAATAATAATAATAATAATAATGATGGCATTTATTAAGCGCTTACTATGTGCAAAGCACTGTTCTAAGCGCTGGGGGGATACAAGGTGATCAGGTTGTCCCGCGTGGGGCTCACAGTCATCATCCCCATTTTACAGATGAGGGAACTGAGGCTCCGAGAAGTGAAGTGACTTGCCCAAGGTCACACAGCAGACATGTGGCGGAGCCGGGATTCGAACCCACGACCTCTGACTCCAAAGCCCGGGCTCTTTCCACTGAGCCATGCTGCTCCTCATAATGGTATTTGTTAAGCACTTACTATGTGCAAAGCACTGTTCTCAGCACTGGGGAGGTTACAAGGTGATCAGGTTGCCCCACATGGGGCTCACAGTCTTAATCCCCATTTTACAGATGAGAGAACTGAGGCAAATAATAATAATGATGGCATTTGTTAAGCGCTTACTATGTGCCAAGCACTGTTCTAAGCGCTGGAGTACAGTGCCTTGCATACAGTAAGCACTCAATAAAATACGACTGAGTGAATGACTACAGTGCTTGGCGCACAGTAAGTGCTTAACAAATACCACAATTATTATTATTATTATCACTGTTCATTCTTCCTAGGCCGAAAACACGGGCTAAGCCGAAAGGTAGAGCCATCATCAGCAATGGTATTGATTGGGTGCTTACTGAGCGCAGAGCAGGATTGTCTCTGTTGCCGATTTGTACTTTCCAAGCGCTCAGTACAGTGCTCTGCCCACAGTAAGCGCTCAATAAATACGATTCAATGAATGAATGAATGTAGGTATTGATCGGGTGCTTACTGAGCGCAGAGCAGGATTGTCTCTGTTGCCGATGTGTACTTTCCAAGCGCTTAGTACAGTGCTCTGCCCACAGTAAGCGCTCAATAAATACGATTCAATGAATGAATGAATGTACTAAGCGCTCAGGAGAGTACAACAGAGTTGGTAAATTCGTTCCCTGCCCTCGAAGAGGAACCAGATATAACAAATCAGTTTATATGAACTGGAATGGCAAATCCATATTATATACAGATTATGATACTTGTGAAGCACTTACTAGATGCCAAACACTGTTCTAATTCCCGGGGTAGATACAAGCAAATCGGGTTGGACGCAGTCCCTGCCCCACATGGGGCTCTCACTCTGAATCCCCATTTTACAGATGAGGAAACTGAGGCCCAGAGAAGTGAAGTGACCTGCCCAAGGTCACACAGCAGACACGGGGCAGAGCCGGGATTAGAACCCAGGTCCGGGCTTTATCCACTACACCACGTTGCTTCTACAGATGTGAATTTTGAAACACCACCCAAAGACTAAAGAACAGATCTGCGATCCTTTTTCGGTGAGTTAGAAGGGGAGAGGATGAAAATCCTAAAATCGGTGTAAGACCAAGTTACTGGAAATAATCTACCGAGTTTTGGAACTGCCCTCTTAGTTTGGCTGCTAAATATTTAACTACTCCAGGGTGGAAAACTGATGGAGGGAATTTTCAAAATGACTACTAGCAGATAGTTCTGTTTCGCTGTATTTTTTGTTGAGAATTGTTTTCATTTAAACAGTAGTAAAGCATTTAAACAGTAGTAAAGCACCAACATCACAACTTCGGCTTATATATTACTTGAACCTGGGGCCGTTGCTGGGGGAAACATTGGTCTTGGGGTGGGAAGGGAGAACGCAGGCTGGGTTCTTTATGTTTCTGGGCTATGTAGGGCTTATACCACTGATGAAAGTCCCTGCTGTGAAAGGAAAACACGTAGCAGCCAGTTGTTGGGCATCATCATCATCATCAATCGTATTTATCGAGCGCTTACTGTGTGCAGAGCACTGTACTAAGCGCTTGGGAAGTCCAAGTTGGCAACATATAGAGACGGTCCCCACCCAATAGTGGGCTCACAGTCTAAAAGGGGGAGACAGAGAACAAAACCAAACATACTAACAAAATAAAATAAATAGAATAGACATGTACAAGTAAAATAAATAAATAAATACATAGAGTAATAAATATGTACAAACATATATACATATATACAGGTGCTGTGGGGAAGGGAAGGAGGTAAGATGTGGGGGATGGAGAGGCTGCCCCGTGGGTGATGCCCCCGGGCCCGGAAGAAAGTGGAGAGCCCGATTGGCTCTGTCTTAAGCGCTTAGTACAGTGCTCTGCACACAGTAAGCACTCAATAAATATGATTGATTGATTGATCTGTTGCCGATTTGTAATAATAATAATAATGATGATAATAATAATGATGGCATTTATTAAGCGCTTACTATGTGCAAAGCACTGTTCTAAGCGCTGGGGAGGTTACAGAGTGATCCGGTTGTCCCACGGGGGGGGTCATAGTCGTAATCCCCATTTTACAGATGAGGGAACTGAGGCCCAGAGAAGTTGACTTGCCCGAAGTCACACAGCTGACAGCTGGCAGAGCCGGGATTTGAACCCATGACCTCTGACTCCAAAACCCGCGCTCTTTCCACTGAGCCATACTGCTTTCCAAGCACGTAGTACAGGGCTCTGCACTCAGTAAGCGCTCAATAAATACTACTGAATGAATGAATAACCCACATAAGCCACCCTTCTGACAATCCTTGCTTGAGATAATATTCTTGCAATCTTTTAAGAAAAATTGTCCAAACAAGTCTCCACAGACTAGGATCAGGATTAGGGCCATTCTCTGACATATCAGGGCTCCTCCCTCTGCATTAAAGATTTTTTTAAATGATCACACTATCCAGGTTTTTTTTTAATGGTACTTGTTAAGCGCTTACTATAGGCCAGGCACTGTACAAAGCACTGGGGTACGATACAAGATGATTGAGTTGAACACGATCCGTGTCCCACTTAGGGCTCACTGTCCTAATCCCCAATTTCCAGATGAGGTAACTGAGGCTCAGAGGAGTTAAATGACATGCTCAAGGTCACACACCAGACAGGTGGCAGGGCTGAGATTAGAACCCAGGTCCTCTAACTCCAAGGCCTGTGCTCTTTTCACTAGGCCGTTCTGCTTCCTCTGAATTCAGTTCTATATGTTGCCAACTTGTACTTCCCAAGCGCTTAGTACAGTGCTCTGCACACAGTAAGCGCTCAATAAATACGGTTGATTGATTGATTGATACTAGATTCCTTTAAGTACCTATAGGCCAGTCTTCATTTCAGTTCTCTAACTCTGTTCTGTGCTTCTACGAGTTAGTTCTTTGGAGATGAGATACAACAGATCCAATGACCTCTTGTCGGGCCCCTTATCTCCCCAAATCTCTGTGAACATGGGTCAAACCCTAACCTAACTTTAAAATCCAAATTTCAATAAGTTAAATTACTGAAGGTGGAGTGTAGATCTGGGAAAGGAGAGTCTGGGGACGGAGCCAGCGGAGGAAGAAATAAAAAGAAAAGCAAAAAAGTTGGCTAGGCCTTGGAGAACAGAATGCATTTTTAATTAAAAAAAAAGGATTAAATTTGGCTGCCCAGTGATTGGAATCATGGCTTAAATGACCTTGAATGAAATCAAATTCAACTCCACATTTTTTTAAAATAGTATTTGTTAAGCACTTCCTATGTGCCAGGCACTGTACTAAGCGCTGGGGTAGATACCAACTGATCGGGTTGGGCACAGTCCCTGTCCCACATGGGGCTCACGGTCTTAATCCCCGTTTGGTAGATGAGGGAACTGAGGCACAGGGAAGTGACGTGGCTTGCCCAAGGTCACACAAGAGCCAAGTGGTAGGACCGGAATTCGAATCTACGTTGCAAATTGTTGCAAATTTGCACTTCCCAAGCGCTTAGTACAGTGCTCTGCACATAGTAAGCGCTCAATAAATACGATTGATGATGATGATGATGATGATCTACGTCCTTCGACTCCCAAGCCCGTGCTCTATCCACTAAGCCGCACTCCTTCCTAAATCACATTTTGGGATTTACAGAGAACGCTCTGAAGTTGGGGGGAAAGGGAAAAGAAATCAAGCCTAATTTTCGCAATGCTGAAGCAACATTATCGATTTTGCAAATGCCACTGAAGCGTTACTAGTTGCATACCTTCTTCGTCATAGTTGGACATATCGTCCGCAATCATATTTCCAAAGTCTAGCAGAAGGTTCCAAGTGTCTTTGGGGATCGACCTTTTATGATGTTCCTGATACAGGGAAACAAATGGTCAAATTTAAAACACAGACTCTACTCAGAGATGTTACAAGAGACTGAATGCACATATTCTTAAATCCGCTTACTATAAGTGTGGTAACTGAACTCATAAAATTGCTTAAACCGAAAAGTATAATTTATTGATAAGCAGTGTGGCTCAGTGGAAAAAGCCCGAGCTTTAGAGTCACAGGTCAAAGGTTCAAATCCCAGCTCCGCCAATTGTCAGCTGTGTGACTTTGGGCAACTCACTTAACTTCTCTGGGCCTCAGTTCCCTCATCTGTAAAATGGGGATTAAGATTGTCAGCCCCACGTGGGACAACCTGATCAACTTGTAACCTCCTCAGCGCTGAGAACAGTGCTTTGCACATAGTAAGCGCTTAATAAATGCCATTATTATTATTATTATCATTTCACAAAAAGTGTCTTAAAGGTAGATACACACTTAAGGCTTTAATGGTTAAAAATAAGGTGGTTGGGGGTTGTGGGAGGAGAGATGGACTGCATTCTCTTTTCCCCCTTGTTTCAGAAAGCACTTTATTGCACTGCACTCTCCCTGGCGCTTATTACATTGCTGTGCACACAGTAAGCGCTCAGTAAATATCACTAATGGATTATTTGCCTTCTCCCTGATCCCACCTACAATACACCTCCAACTGTCTATTTCCAGCCCACTTTCCACTGAAACTAGCAAATAACTCCAGATAAAAACCATCTGGATCATTCTGAATTTATAAAGGGATTGAGGACTCGTATTTGCCATTTAAATGTGTGCTACTAGAAATATATAGTGCTCTTCCAAATCCCTTGACAGAGTTATATGAAGCACGGAAACGAATGCCTTAAAATAGCTACCTATGAAGAGGCCACTTGTTTTCCAGTGATATTAAGTGTCAATGTCAGAAAGGGCATTCAGTCCCTGGGGGAGCTTATCCGCTCTCAGAGCTTAAACTACCGTCTCTTTCGATCAATCAGTTGTATTTCTTGAGCGCTTACTGGGTGGAGAGCACTGTACTAAGCACAAGGGAGAGGACGACGTAACAGAGTCAGTCGACAAGTTCCCTGCCCACGATGAGGTTGCAGTCTAGAGCAGCGTGGCTCAGTGGAAAGAGCGCGGGCTTTGGAGTCAGAGGTCATGGGTTCGAATCCCCACTCCCCCACATGTCTGCTGTGTGACCTTGGGCAAGTCACTGAACTTCTCTGAGCCTCAGTTACCTCATCTGTAAAATGGGGATTAAGACTGTGAGCCCCACATGGGACAACTCGATCACCTTGTAACCCCCCCAGCGCTTAGAATAGTGCTCTGCACATAGTAAGCGCTTAACAAATGCTATTATTATTATTATTATTATTATTGTTATTATTAGAGAGGGTGACCGCCCCCTGCAAATCTACTTCACCAGCCCCAACTTTTTGTCTGCAACCTCACATCTCCTAAGGACTCCGTGACATCCCTACGTGGATAATCTACCAGCACCTCAAGTTCAAAACGTCCAAACCCGAACTCTTCATCTTCCTCCCTAAATTCCCTCCTCCTTAGCGCCAGGAAGACTTACTGGAATCCCACTGCCCAAAGACGGCAGTCTCCACTGTTCCCCATCCACATATATCCCACCACCAGGAAAAGCAGTCCCCATTTGATGCCCTATGCTCAAGCGCCTAGTACAGTGCTCTGCCCCCCGAGTGCACGCTCAATAAATACCACACTGACAGATCCGTCTCTCGGGAAAGTTAGAGACCCTCGCCCAGCGTGGAACAAGCAAGCTCACAAGTTGCGGATCTCTACTAAGCGTTTGGCACTCGCCCTGACAAGTTGGAAAGTGTACTTACCGTTAAAAATTTGTTCCACAGTTCTAAAAATTTAAACCTTCCAGTTAAGACTAAATTCCAATATGCAACTGCCATATCTAAATCTGGAAAAAAAATATGATAAAGCACAGTTAATAAATGCAAACTCTACGGAACAGTGCAGAGGACTGGCTTTTTTCTTTGGCAAAGTAAACCTTCATTATGCCACTGTGAGTTACGATAAATGCTCGGGTAAGGCTGTTTATAGTCTGTTTTATGAGATGGAAAGACCTATCGTTTTAGGTATCTAGTGGTAACTAATAGTAATATATATAAATACATATATATGGTAATATGTACTATATATGAATGAATATATTCATGAAAAAGTATACATATATTTGTATATGCTATATTCATGCTATTTAAAAAACCTATTTCTTTATTTTGAACGTTGTTCCATGAAATTAGGCAAGCTACCATATTGCTTCGCAAGCAACCAGACTTTGAAATTCTGTGATTAGTCACACAAAGCCAGAGTAATGTAATTTGGCTCAACCTGGAAGCAGGAGTTCAGAATTAATGGTGGCATTAGCAATGACTTTGAGTTTTATTACAAAAAGGAAAAATAAACCAGCAAACATTGAAAATTACCAACTTTCTGAGATTCAGAAAGTTTTAAAGTCTGCCTGGGGATTAACAGCCTGAAGACTTAGCCCTAGTTGTTATTTTCCTGAAAGGTGGAAAGGTCATATTTTTTCAAACCACATACGTACCCTCACGTATACAAATCTAAAGGAAACATACCATAAAGGGAATATCAGAGCTGAGTTTTAAATAATTTCTAAATCTCCTTTAAATCATGATACCGAATGACACTTTAACTCACCATAACCCTCCTCCAACAATCAATAATATTTATTGAGCAATTACTCTGGGCAGAGCACTGTATTAAGCACATGAGAGTATATCAGTTTAGTTTGTGTGTGCTTGAAAAGAGTTTGCTTCAGCATGATTCACATCAGTTAATAATACATATATCAATACGAAGAGGCTTTAAGCACATCACACTAAGGCATAAGCAGACAGGCTCACCTGAAAGGTAAATTTGCATTGCAACGTTCAGAAAGGGAATCAATCGTATTTATTGAGCACTGACTGTGTGCAGAACACTGTGCTAAGCCTTTGGGAGAGTACCATATAACAGAGTTGGTTTATGCGTTCCCTGCCCACAGTGAGTTTACAGTCTAGAGGGGGAGGAGGTAATATGGGGATTCCAAATACATGGATTGCACTTGAAAGAAAATTGGTAATAATTCAGTTCAGCCGGAACACCTATTAGATTGCAGTTGCAATTCCTAGTAGAAACGTTCATTCCCCACCAAAGCAGAATTAGAACTACGGGTACAAAATGTGAATAATTCTGGCCCCAGCAATAGCTGAATTAACAAAGTATTTCAGGAGGATAACGATTAAGTATCCTTTAGGGATCCTAAAAGAAGAGGTAAGGATATTTATGGGCAGGGAACATGTCTGCCAATTCTGTCGCACTGTACTCTCCCAAGTGCTTAGTACAGTGCTCTGCCCATAAGTGCTCAATAAATTCAACTGATTGACTGATCCCAACCCTGATCAAGTGTGTGATTGGGAGAGACTGCACACAAAAAAAAACCCTATTCAGTGGTAAAAATCAATTTTTGACACAAGTATAAATTCTGAGTTCTGAGAAAATACAGACTCCACTCAGTTGCTACTGCTGCACAAATGAGCACAGCAAAATTACAAGGAGGGAGGTCTTATTTCTCTATTACGCCTGCCTTCTGTTGACTCCGGCAAGAACCAAATGATCATAAAATGATAATACAATTAATTGTCCCTAGTGTTGGTCATGGGTTCTCATCTCTGCCACTTGTCTGCCGTGTGACCTTGGGCAAGTCACTTCACTTCTCTGGGCCTCAGTTACCTCATCTGGAAAATGGGGATTGAGACTGTGAGCCCCAAATGGGACAGGGACTGTGTCCAACCCGATTTGCTAGTCTCCACCTCAGCACTCAGTACAGTGCCTGATACACAGTAAGTTCTTAACAAATACCACCATTATGATGATGATGATGATTATGGTTACATATTTTACAAACCACATAGTCCACTCCAATATGAGGAGAGAAATCTTATTAAACAGAAGGCAGATCCAGATAAAATACGACAAAAATCTTAAGAAAACGGTTTCAGGCAGCAATTAAAGTCATTCCAGATTATTGGTTGGGGACACATTAGGGCTAAGTGGCTTTAGTACTTGGAAATGAGAAATCCATTGAAATTGATTTCGATTATTTGCAGTCAGTACATTCTTTGAAAAAGAATCCAAAGCCATGCCATGAAAATATAAAAATGTAACTCTTATGTAGGTCTACTTTAGATTGAGGTTGTTCTCAATACATTTATAGTCCTTCATATACATATAGTATACATATATATCAAAGAAGGACAAAATCAAAACGATGTTAATTTCCATGTTTTTTGCAAATCTGGAAGGTTATTGCAGTTTTTCAAGAGCAAAACTCAAGGCGAGCCAAAATCTTTCCACACGGACACCTGCAAACTAATAACTTTTAAGATTTTGATCTAGAAAGCCTGCAGGGTCACAGAACCAGCAGAGCTAGTCAGTCTCAGCTGAAGAAAAAAAAAAAGAAAAATACTAAACGGAACTCCTAAATCAATCACTCAATTGTGTTTATTGAGCACTTGCTGCGTACTAAGCGCTTGGGAAGGTATAATATAACAATAACACAGACACATTCCCAGCCCACAATGAACGGACAGTCTAGATGGGGGGCTTAGGGGGGAAATTTAGTGAACGCTAAATGACAGAGTCACCAGACTTAATACTTTGACAGTACACTGTTCTGCATACAGTAAACTCTCAATAAATACCCCTGATTGATTGATTTATTGATTAACAGCCCCTTTATCTTGGGCACTGCGATGATGACATTACCGTGACACACTTGGCTTTTCTACTCACCTAAACCTTTTTGTCCAGGATTCTTTGCAAAATTAAAGGTAAACTGATAGAAATCTTTGAACTTCATCGGGTCCTTAAGTTCTTGTTCTAATCTTGGCAGTAGCACTCTTAGCTTTTCTGTGCTGTCACAGCTGTTGGCAAGAGACAATGTTATCTACGAATAACGTTCTCCAAAGCAGGCTTAATCTAAACATTTTAGTATAAATCACATTTAAAAGAATAGCTCTATTGGGTTTTAGTGTCCAGTACCAAGGACACCCCATCAGCTAGTCTCTTTTATAAAATAGCAGAGATCTTTCCTCAATTATAAAGGTAGGGACAAGAAGCCTCTCATTTTATGAGGGCCTCAGACAAGAATTCTGGAATTGCATGCTGTTGATGAGACTCACAATTCCCTCCACCAGCAATCTTATCATTATCTGGTGATTAGAGAAACACCTGGCCAAGTGGAGAGGATACCCACATTGGAGCTGGAGAGGCCTGGGTTCTAATCCTGGCTGTGCCACTTGTCCGCTGTGTGACCCCGGGCAAGTCACTTCACTTCTCTGGGCCTTAGTTACCTAATCTGGAAAATGGGGATTAAGACTGTGTCCAACCTGATTAGCTTGTTACCACCCCAGTGCTTACTGCTGTGCTCGGCACATACTAAGTGATTAACAAATTCATGTGCCTAGTACAGTCTCTGCACACTGTAAGGGCTCAATAAATGCGACTGAATGAATGAACAAATACCATAAAATAAATAAATAAATCTGCATTTTATTTTAATGTCTGTCACCTCTAGACTCTCCTTGTGAGTGGGGATCATGTCTCCAATTCTGTGGAATTGTACTCTCCCAAGCACTTAGTACAGAGCAAAGATAATGACATTTATTGAGCGCTTGCACTTGCTGTGCAGAGCACTGTTCCCTGATTACAGGGAGCTTATTAAAATTCCCATGGAGAACGGCTATTACTTTTTGGAAAACAGTGTTTTTACGGGATTCTGATCTATTAAGTCCCTTCCGCGTTTACCATCTGTAATTAGATCATTATAAGGCTTTCAGGAGAGGTAGGGTGGTTCTTCCGTTCAAAGATGGCACTGCTGATTTCTGGAATGTGCGTGCCACCGAGGAAACAGTGTGGCCTAGTGGAAAGATCCCGGGCATGGGGGTCAGAGGACCTGGGTTCTAATCCTGCCTCTGCCACTTGCCTGCTGTGTGATGATGTGCTGAGTTGATGTGTGATGCTGTGTGATGAGAAGCAACGTGGCTCAGTGTGGAAAGAGCCCGGGCTTGGGAGTCAGAGGTCATGGGTTCTGATCCCGGCTCCGCCACATGTCTGCTGTGTGACCTTGGGCAAGTCACTAACCTCTCCGAGCCCCAGTTACCTCATCTGTAAAATGGGGATGAAGACCGTGAGCCCCACGTGGGACAACCTGATCACCTTGTATCCCCCCCAGCGCTTAGAACAGTGCTTTGCACATAGTAAGTGCTTAACAAATGCCTTATTATTATTATTATTGTTATTCTGTTGGGCAAGTCATTTCACTTCTTCTTTCTATTTTAATGGAACTTTTACATGCTCACTATGTGTCAAACACTGCTGTAAGCTCTGGGGTAGATAGAAGTTAAGGTGGATTCAGTCCCTGGTCTGCACGTGGTCCACAGTCTAAGGAGGAGGGACAAAAGGAGACTCAATCAATAAATCAAATTTATTGAGCACTTATTGTGTGCAGGGACTGTACCAAGCGTTTGGGAGAGTACCACACAACAGTATAACAGGCACATTCCCTGCCCTCAACAAACTTCCAGGCTAGAGGGGAGACTGTACTGTCTAGAGAAGTGAAGCATAGAGACGGTAAGTGACTTGCCCAGGGTCACCCACCAAGCAACTGTCAGAGCCAGGATTAGAACCCAGGTCCTCTGACTCCCAAGTCTGTACTCCTTCCACCAGGCCACGCTGCTTCCCTGTGCCTCAGTTCCCTCATTTACTAAACGGGGATTCAATACCTGTCCTCCCTTTGATCGAAACTGAGTTCCACGTAGGACCTGAATATCTTGCATTTAACCCACTGCTCAGTACAGGCCTGGATTTAAGGTAAATACTTAGCAAATACCACGGTTATTTTTATTATCGAGGGCTCTCCCCCAGCCCATGAAAATAAACCGATGCACTTTTTTTCCAGCCCTTTGGCATTCTGGGAGAGAATTGCTCAAACAGCAATGGCAAGGCAGGAAAGATAGGTTCTACGGCCAGTAGGACATACACATGAGCTGTTCTTGCTGTAGTGGATTCAGATCTAATGTATTAAAGAAACAAACAAAAAAAAGGGAGAAATATTTTACCAAACCTCACAGCTGTCATTCAGTATTTTTGAGAACTCTTAAAAGGAAAATGGCACCATACCTCTTCTGCACAAAAAATGGATCAGCTTGTTTTAGTTTGGTGGGTCTTTTTTTTGAGTATTTAAGTGCTCACTATATGCCAAACACTCTACTAAACACTGGCGTAGTACACTGTCTTTTTTTTAATGGAATTAGTTACACACTTATTATGTGTCATGCGCTGTACTAAGCACTGTGGTAGATACAAGCTAATCAGGTAGGACACAGTCCATGTCCCATACGGGCCTTACAGTCTTTAGCCCCATTTGATAGATGAAGTCACTGAGGCACCTAGAAGTTAAGGTCACAGAGCAGACAAGTGGTGGAGACGGGATTAGAACCCAGGTCCTCTGACTCCCAGGATGAGAGCCTGTTCAAAACACTATAATATGTTTGCTCTCCCATCGGGGTTATCTGTCTGGAATGTGAATTTCAAATTTTCCGATTATCATGATGTAAGACTGGCCACTTCTGTTATCACAAATTAACCTGAGCAGCCTTGATCACTTAATTCTGAGTCATATTTCTACTGCCCCATAAAACAGTTTAGGAAATCCATTAATTGACTGGGAAAACCAGAACGAGCTGCCGATGGTGGAAGAGAAACAAACGAGGTTTAGTGTAAGCTCGTTGTGGGCACGGAATGCATCTGTTTTTTGTTCTATTTTACTCTCCCAAGCGCTTAGTACAGTGCTGTACACACAGTAAGGGCTCAATAAATACGAATGAATGAACGGAATGAAGGAATAACTTAGCTGGAGGGGAATGACCAATGGAAGATGAGGGATTGTGGGGGAAAGCGAGAGGATAAATAGGATGGAGAGAGTTCACAGCCTTAAAACCCACTGTCAGGAATCAGCTTGGTGCGGAGGAGGAATCAAGCTAAAAGTGTCAAAATAACAAACGGAATCAGTGCAAACCACGTGAGGCCCGTGGAGACAAAGGGAGTACTAGAAAATAGGGAGAGGACGCACTGGGGAGATTACATTAGGAAGATCCCAGACAAAACCTAAAAACTCAACTGAGCGGGGAACTTCGTACGCTTTGTGAATCGAGTAGCGAACCGCCGCACTTACCCAAGCTCTAGCATGCCATCTATAAATTCTTTTTTGCTGAATTCGCACTGAGTGGCCGCCCTGAATTTCCACGCTATGACCAAAACGCTGAGACTGGCAGGGTCCAGGTTTAAATCATCACAGAACTGTTGGATTCCATCAATGCCAATTTTGTCCTCATCCTGTGGGTCTGTATTCAAAATGGCCAGACAGAAGCAACTTGAAGGCAGAGGGAAAAAAATGATCAGAGTCACCCTCCCTCTTCCTCCCTGACAGCGACACTCCCCCGCTTCAAAACCGTATTGAAAGCACAGCTCCTCAATGAGGACTTCCCGACTAAGCCCTCTTTTCCTTTTCTTCCACTCCCTTTTGCGTCGCCCTGGTTTGCTCCCTTTATTCAGTCCCCCCCTCCCAGCCCCACAACTTTTATATTCATATCCGTAATTTATTTACTTATATTAATGTCCGTCTCTTCCTCCAGACTTTCAGCTGGTTGTGTGCAGGGAATGTGTCTGTTACACTGTACTCTGCCAAGTGCTTAGTACAGTGTTCTGCATACAATACATAAATACAATCGATTAATCCTGATACTTTGCGCTACACAAGCGACAATCAGCTGATTCTGAAATATGGAAATCAGTCCATCAATCAATGGAATTTCCTGAGCGCTTACTGTGTGCAGAGCAAGACGGTAAGCTCATTGTGGGCAGGGAATGTGTCTATTATACTGCTAAACTGTATTCTCTCAAGCACTTAGTACAGTACTCTGCACACAGTAAGCGCTCAGTAAATACGACTGACTAAGCACTTGCTCAAATAAAAACCTGAATAGCCTGGACAAGATTGTAAAATCCTGCTCTGCCATATGGCCCGTCGGAAAATTAACCTTCCCCTTTGCAGACGCAAACTAAGACATTCTGAATATCGTTACTTTGGCAGGGGGCGGGGTTCACTAAAACTCGGGCCTAATTCATATTTTTTTTTTTCTTTCCACGTTCAAAGCGCATAAAATAATTGCGGCTTTTTATAGTGCCGGTATTGAAACTTTTAAAAAGTTAACCGTGAAGCAGGGTTTTCCCATTTCCGGTTCCAAAAGAAAAATAAAGGCGATACTGTCCTCCCACGACTAGGAAGTGGAAAAATTACTTGGGCAGTTTGAGCCCTGGTGTTTCGTCAGTTTGGAGGAAACAAAGGCAACCATAGTTCACCGGTGTAACCAAACCAAACCAGGCTCTGAAACACCGCTGAAAGACACGAGATGTTGAGAATGGGACTGTTAACACCAAGTAGATTATTTGGGGAAACTAAAAATGATGAGACCAAAAACAAATCAATGTGTTCATGAAACAGTGTCAAAATCTGCTTCTAAAAACTTACACGGCAGATTTAATGTCTGTCTCTCCCGCCTCTAGACTGCAAGCTCGTTGTGGGCAGGGAACGTGTCTGTTAATTCTGTTTTACTCTCCCAGGCACTTAGTACAGTGCTCTGCGCAAAGTAAGTGCTCGATGAGTATGACTGAATGAATGAATGAAGACGTGAGGCTTTAAACATCCCACATCTGATTTTATGCATTTATTTCCAACACCTTAAAGAGCTTCTGGGACACTCCTGTGCAGGCACAGTAATTTTTGAGACTCACAAACACACGAGGATTGAAAAAACGTTCTGCTACAGAATAACTGGTGTAAAGTAACAAAATAAACGGAAACTTAAACACACCATAAAAATATGCTTTCCAAGATTGCTCAACTATACCTGAACTTGTTTAAATATTGAATTACCTACATATGAATAAGCAAACTGAGGGCAAAATCCGGTTCGGGTCAACTTTCAGAAGTTTTACAACCCCTTGGAAACTCCAGTTATTGTGTCTTTACTGGAAATTTTAGTCAGCATACTTCATAAGGGAAATGAATTTCATAAAATAGCTGTATAAATGTTCAGCGGCATATAAGAACTAAGTATCCTTCGTAAGGGAAATGACAGAAAAAATAATGGCATAAACATTCAGCATCATCTACGGCAGTATATTAGAGGAACAGCGTGATCAAGTGCAACGAGCACGGGTCTGGGAATCGGGACCTGGGTTCTAATCCCGGGTGACCCTGGGCAAGTCACTCGCTTAACATTTCTGGGCCTCAGTCTCCCCATCTATAAAATGGGGATCCAATACCTGTTCTCCCTCGTACTCAGGCTGTCTAACCTGATTAACTTGTATCTCCCCTAGAGCTTGGAATACTGACGCACAATGTGTGTTTAAGAAAATACCATAAATCAGGGAGACATAACAAACTCCCAACCCTTCAAATAACATATATGGGTAGAAGGACCCTCACAGGAAAGACTGTGAGCCCACTGTTGGGTAGGGACTGTCTCTATGTGTTGCCAATTTGTACTTCCCAAGCGCTTAGTACAGTGCTCTGCACATAGTAAGCGCTCAATAAATACGATTGATGATGATGAGGAAAGACCCCACTAAAGGTGAGGAAACAGGATGGACATTTATCTCCAATCCTAGGGTGGGCTGAAGGAGAACCAGTAGAGTCCCTGACAGGACAAAAATGTGATTTTTGCAAGAGAAGCGTAGCTAAAAACAATCTACAGTGCTCCCGCTAATATTGTACATTTTATTCCCTGCCAGTACTACAGCAGAATAAATCCGCTCATTCAGTCGTATTTATTCAGCAGTTACTGTGTGCGAAGCCTGAGAGTCAGAGGACCTGGGTTCTAATCCGTCTCCACCACTTGCCTACAGTGTGACATCAGGCTAGTCACTTAACCTTTCTGTGCCACAAGTTGCTTCATCGGTAAAATAGGGATTAAATACCTCCTCTCCCTTCGATTTAGACCGTGAACCCCGTGTGGCAAAAAGGACAGTGTTCAACCTGATTATCACAAATCTACCCCAGAGCCTTAGTCCATTACTTGGCACATAGTAAGTGCTTAGCAACCACAATTATTATACATTGATATATAAATAATATTCCTGTTAAGAAAAACCAATTCAGTCCATCTCTTTACACCACCTCAGACTCACAACAAGTATGACAACGAAAAACTCTGGCCCCTCCTTTTTATGGCAACAATTTAAACCCCAAAACCTTACCTTTGTACCTGTTGAACGACTGTTCTAATTTCTTTTTGTCTACGGAATTTTTCATGGATTCTCTGTAGTACAGGTCTGGGTTCTGGAAGTAGTTATCTGTGGCGGTTTCTAGTTTCCACTCATTCTGCATTAAACAGTAGATAGCCGTGCTTTCTCCAGCCTTGGTAAATGACATAAACTGGCGAGCCTTGTCCTTCTGAGATGATTTGAGTTTATGCTTTGGGATGCAAAAGAAGGGGGGAAAGCCAGTGAAGCTAATCCAGAAGTTAGTTTCAGCACTCGTGCTTCCATTTTTTAGGCATTTAAGTTGGTCTTGTTTGGTGACTCCACTTTCACTTCAGAATTACCAGAAAAATAATAATAACCGTGGCATTTGTTAAGCGCTTATTATGCGCCAGGCTAAGCGCTGGGGTAGATACAAGATAATCGGGCTGGACGCAGTCCCCGTCCCACGTAGGACTACCAGTCTCAATCCCCATTTTACACCCGGGTTAACTGAGGCACAGAGAATTTAAGTGACTGGCCCGAGGTCACACAGCCGACACGGGACGGAGCGGGGATTAGAACCCGGGCCCACGCGCTCTCCATTAGGCCACACTGCTTCTCTAAATAGAGTCTTTGGAAGAATGGTGTTGATGGAAATAAGCTTATGAGCAAAGATAGAGGTCTAGTATTTTGGTGTGGAAACTGGGAGAGAGGATGTAGGCTAAGCTATCGTGCATTTCACAAGGTTTCAGAATTGCATACTAGGTCTTACCATCACACGCACATGGCTATTTACACCAGAAGATTAATTTTAATTGCCCGTGTATTAAGAAGAAAGAAATTTTAGGTGACTTGCGGTATAATAAACATCACAATGACAGTGGGGAGAGGAAAAGCTGTTATAGCCAACTTCCCTTCATCCATCAATGGCATTTATTGAGTGCTTACTAATAAATTATGATAGTACTTGTTGAGCGCTTACTATGTGCCAAGCTCTGTTCTGAGCTCTGGGGTAGATGCAAGTTAATCAGGTTGGACACAGTTCCTGTCCTACGTGGGGCTCACACGTCTCCATTTGACAGATGAGGCAACTGAGGCCCAGAGAAGTGAAGTGACGTGCCCGTGGTCACACAGCAGACATGTGGCAGAGCCAGGATTAGAACCCAGGTCCTTCCGACTCCCAAGCCCGTGCTCTATCCACCAAGTCACGGATAGTGCCGAACTAGCACTTGGGAGAGTATAATAGAGGAGGCAGACTCAATCCCTGACCTCCAGGAGTTTCCAGCGCTTAGAACAGTGTTTTGCACATAGTAAGAGCTTAACAAATGCCATCATTATTATTATTACAGTCTGCTGTGGGCATCATCATCAATGGTATTTATCCAGCGCTTACTGCCCTCCTTTGCTTTCCCTTGTCGGGCCCTCTCGATATTGGCACGGTTACTTCAGCACATCACTATGAAAAAGAAATTTCAAGGCACCGTACCTGGATTTTAAAAATAACACAATGAAAATCTGTGCATGGCAGTCGTAATACTAAGCCCGAAAAGGGTGAGGAACCGGTCTCAGAGAAACCGACAGAAAAAGGCGAGGGAGCCGATATCGAAGAAGGAAGGTGGGAGAAATCCCCTGGCCCTGGTGGCGTGAAATCCAAATCCTTGGAAAGCTCTGGGAAGGAACTCAAGGACAAGTGGGTGATATTTTTGTTTTTAGACCATGTTAGATCTTAAAGAGACTTCGGAGTCAGATCACCTTTCCTCAAATTGTGCGCCCAGGTTTTCCCACAGGGATTTATGTCTGGGGTTCAAATAGACACTTTATGCCATTCACTTATTCATTAATGCCATTTATTTATTTATTTATTTTACTTGTACATATCTATTCCATTTAATTCATTTATTCATTCATTCATGCCATTCATTTATTTATTTATTTATTTATTTTACTTGTACATATCTATTCTATTTAATTTTGTTAATATGTTTGGTTTTGTTCTCTGTCTCCCCCTTCTAGACTGTGAGCCCACTGTTGGGTAGGGACTGTCTCTATATGTTGCCAACTTGGACTTCCCAAGCGCTTAGTACAGTGCTCTGCACACAGTAAGCGCTCAATAAATACGACTGATTGATTGATTGATATGTTGCCAGAGAGGGGGCACATATCTTGGCACGTAAGCTTATTTCCAGCAAGGCAACCACAACACCATTCTTCCAAAGAATCATCATCAATCGTATTTATTGAGCGCTTACTGTGTGCAGAGCACTGTACTAAGCGCTTGGGAAGTACAAGTTGGCAACATATAGAGACAGTCCCTACCCAGCAGTGGGCTCACAATCTAAAAGAATCTGTTTAGAGAAGCAGCCGTGGCCTAATGGAGAGAGCAGGGACCTGGGTTCTAATCCTGCCTCCGTCACTCGCCTGCTGTTTGACCTTGGGCAAGTCAGTTCACTTCTCTGGGCCTCCGTTACCTCAGCAGAATGGGGATTAAGACTGAGAGCCCCATGTGGGACATGGACTGGGCCCAATCTGATCAGCTTGAATTATCCCAGCATTTAGCACAGTGCCTGGCACATAGTAAGCGCTTAACAAATTCCTTTTTTTTTTTTTTAAAAAGAGATAAAACAGCAGGGTAGATGGGGTCACTGTTAGTCCCTGGAGAAGCAGTGTTGCCTAGTGGATAGAGCACGGGTTCAGGAGTCACAAGGACCTGGGTTCTAGTCCTGGCTCTAATGCTGGTCCGCCGAGTGACCTTGGGCAAGTCACTTCTCTGTGCCTCAGTTCCCTCATCTGCAAAATGGGGATTAAGACTGTGAGCCCCACGTGGGACAGGAGCGTGTCCAACCTGATTAACTTTTATCTACCCCGGTGCTTAGAACAGTGCTTTGTCACTTAGTCAGCACTTAAATACCATTATCATCATTATTACTTTGAATACTAAATTTTGAGACAAGGGGCTTCTTGGTGCTTTAGAACCTTCATCTTTAAAGTCAATTATGGGGAAAGTAACAAGTGTTGAGGACCTGCATCATCATCATCATCATCAATCGTATTTATTGAGCGCTTACTGTGTGCAGAGCACTGTACTAAGCGCTTGGGAAGTACAAGCTGGTAACATATAGAGACAGTCCCTACCCAACAGTGGGCTCACAGTCTAAAAGGGGGAGACAGAGAACAAAACCTGCTGAGGAGTTGTGCTGCTTGCCTTCTGGGTGACCTTGGGCAAGTCACTTCTCTGTGCCTCAGTTTCCTCCTCTGTAAAATGAGGATTAAATACCTGTTCTCCCTCTTCAATGGCTGCTCTTGTCTGGGGCTGGCACTGTGTCTGATAAACTACAGTGCTGGCCCATAGTACACGCCAAATGCCACAATTAATTTATGACGGAAGTACGTCTGGATGACAAGAGAGCGGAAGAGGGGAGGGGGATTGGAGAACGGGAACCTTTCCTTTCTTTCCTCTTTTCTGGCTTGGAGGAATCCCTCTTGGGCTGCCCAAACTTGAGGGGCTAAAGAGTATATTGTAGTCTCCCAAGCCCTCAGTACAGTGTTCTACACTCACTAGGAGCTCAATAAATCATCATCATCATCATCAATCGTATTTATTGAGCGCTTACTATGTGCAGAGCACTGTACTAAGCGCTTGGGAAGTACAAATTGGCAACATATAGAGACAGTCCCTACCCAACAGTGGGCTCACAGTCTAAAAATAAGAATGACTGACACTGTCCCTGAAGCTATATTGTGGGCAGGGAAAGTGTCTACCAACTCTGTTGTACTCTCCCAAGCGCTTAGTACAGTGTTCAGCAGATTCAGCGGCACGGCCTAGAGGAAACAGCCCAGGCCTGGGAGCCAGAAGGACCTGGGTTCAAATTCTGACTCTGCCACTTGTCAGCTGACTTTGGGCAAGTCATTTCACTTCTCTGTGCCTCAGTTACCTCACCTGTAAAATGGGGATGAAGACTGAGCCCCCTGTGGGACAACCTGATCACCTTGTAACCTACCCAGCGCTTAGAACAGTGCTTTGCACATAGTAAGTGCTTAGCAAATGCCATTATTATTATTATTATCCCACCCGATTAGCTTGGACCCACCCCAGCTCGACACTCTGTAAGCGCTCAATACCGATCCATCAGTGGTCCTCACTGAGTGTGCAAACAGCACGGCTCAGTGAAAGAGCCCAGGCTTGGGAGTCAGAGGTCACGGGTTCTAATCCTGGCTGTGCTGCTTGTCAGCCGTGTGACCTTAGTCAAGTCACTTCCCTTCTCTGGGCCTCAGTCACCTTGTCTGTCAGATGGGGATGAAGACTGTGAGCCCCCCATGGGACAACCTGATCACTTTGTATCCACCCCAGCGCTTAGAACGGTGCTTGACACATGATGATCATGATGAAGGCATTTATCAAGCGCTTACTATGTGCAAAGCACTGCTCTAAGCACTGGGGAGGCTACGAGGTGATCAGGTTGCCCCACGGGGGGGGGCTCAGTCTTAACCCCCATTTTACAGATGAGGGAAATGAGGCCCAGAGAAGTGAAATGACTTGCCCAAAGTCACACAGCTGATAAGTGGCGGAGCTGGGATTCAAACCCATGACCTCTGACTCCAGAGCACGTGCTTTTCCCACTAAGCCATGCTGCTTCTCTGGTAAGCACATAATAAGTGCTTAATAAATGCCATTATTATTATTATTATTATTATTACTATTAATGAGGGCATTTGTTAATGGCACTATCGATGGTGGTATTTGACGTGGCATTATTAATGTCAAGAGCCCGGGCATGGGAGTCAGAGGATGTGGGTTCTAATCCTGTCTCCGCCACTTGTCCGCTGTGTGACCTGGGATGGGCCGCTTGACTTCTCTGAGCCTCAGTTATTCATTCATTCCATCGTATTTATTGAGCGCTTCCTGTGTGCAGAGCACTGGACTAAGCGCTTGGTAAGTACAAGTCGGCAGCATATCGAGACGGTCCCTACCCAACAATGGGCTCACAGTCTAGAAGCAGCATGGCTAGAAGGAAAGAGCCCGGGCTTCGGAGTCATTCATTCATTCAGTCGTATTTATTGAGCGCTTACTGTGTGCAGAGCACTGTACTAAGCGCTTGGGAAGTACAAGTCGGCAACATCTAGAGAAGGTCCCTACCCAACAACGGGCTCACAGTCAAGAAGGGGGAGACAGACAACAAAACAAAACTCGGAGAGTCAACAGAACAAATAGAATTAAAGCTCTAGGTACATCATTAACAAAATAAATCAAAGGTCATGGGTTCAAATCCCAGCTCCGTCAATTCATTCATTCAATCGTATTTATTGAGTGCTTACTGTGTGCAGAGCACTGGACTAAGCACTTGTCAGCTGTGTGACTTTGGGCAACTCACTTCACTTCTCTGGGCCTCAGTTCCCTCATCTGTCAAATGGAGATGAAGACTGTGAGCCCCCCGTGGGACAACCTGATCTCCTTGTAACCTCCCCAGTGTTTAGAACAGTGCTTTGCACATAGCAAGCGCTTAATAAATGTCATCATCATCATCATCACTGTTCTAAGCACTGGGGAGGTTACAAGGTGATTGGGTTGTCCCACGTGGGGCTCCCAGTCTTCATCCCCCTTTTACAGTGCTTAGAACAGTGTTTTGCACATAGTAAGAACTTTATAAATGCCATCTTTATTATTATTATTATTTTACAGTGCTTTGCACATAGTAAGCGCTTAATAAATGCCATCGTCATTATTATTATCTTACAGTGCTTTGCACATAGTAATTGTTTAATAAGTGCCATCATTATTATTATTATTATTTTACAGTGCCATCATTATTGGGTAGGGACCGTCTCTATATGTTGCCAACTTGTACTTCCCAAGCGCTTAGTCCAGTGCTCTGCACACAGTAAGCGCTCAATAAATATGATTGAATGAATGAATGAATTATTATTATTATTTTACAGTGCTTTGCACATAGTAAGCGCTTAATAAATGCCATCATTATTATTTTACAGTGTTTGCACATAGTAAGCGCTTAATAAATGGCATCATTATTATCATTATCATTATTTTACAGTGCTTTGCACATAGTAAGTGCTTAACAAGTGCCATTGTTATTATTATCATTTTACAGTGCTTTGCCCGTAGTAAGCGCTTAATAAATGCCATTATTATTATTATTTTTTACAGTGCTTTGCCCATAGTAAGCGCTTAATAAATGCCACCATCATCATCATCATCATCATTATTATTATTTCACAGTACTTTGCACATAGTAAGCGCTTAATAAGTGCCATTATTATTATTATTACTTACAGTGCTTTGCCCATAGTAAGTGCTTAATAAATGCCACCATCATCATTATTATCATTACAGTGCTTTGCACATAGTAAGCGCTTAAGAAATGTCATCATCACAGTGCTTTGCACAGAGTAAGCGCTTAATAAGTGTCGTCATTATGATCATTTCACGGTGTTTTGCATATAGTAAGCGCTTCATAAGTGCCACCGTCATCATTGTTATTATGAATTGTGTTTTTCCGGCGCTCCTCCCGTAGTAAGCGCCCACCCAGGAGCAGGCCGCCCTGAGCTCTGAGGGGGGGGCGAGGGCCGAGCGGGCCCACCCTGCCCGCCTGCCCGCCCGCCCGTGACCTTGCCCGGGGCCCTAAGCTCACAACGGCGCCTGCCACCCGGTGAGCGCCCGGCGCCTGCCCTGCGGGCCCCCCTCCCCCCCGCCGGGCCCCCCGTGACCTTTGCCCCCCGGGCCCTCCCCTCCCCCCCGTCCCGTCCCGTCCCGTCCCGTCGGCTGGGGGGGGAGGGGTCCCCGGGGGTCCCCGGGGGGAGGGTCGGGGGCACCTACCATGTTCCCCTTAGCGCCCTCGGCCGCCTCAACCTTAGCAGCGGCCACTACACCCACCGCCCACACTGCGCAGGCGCCCAGACTCCCGCCCCGCCCAGCCCCCCCTCTTCTCTCCCTCCTTTCCCCTCCCTCTCCCCCTTCCTCTTCCCCTCCTTTTCCCCCTCCTCTCCTCTCCCCCTCCTTTTCCCCTCCTTTTCCCCCCCTTTTCCCCTCCTTTTCCCCCTCCTTTCCCCCCTCCTCTCCCCCTCCTTTCCCCTTCCTCTTCCCCGTCCTCTCCCCTTCCTCTCCCCCTCCCTCTCCACCTCCTTCCCCCCTCCCCCTCCTTTCCCCCTCCTTTCCCCTTCCTCTTCCCCTCCTTTTCCCCCTCCTCTCCCCCTCCCCTCCTCTCCCCCTCCTTTCCCCCTCCTCTCCCCCTCCTTTTCCCCCTCCTTTCCCCCCCTCCTCTCCTCCCCTCCTCTCCCCTTCCTCTTCCCTCCTTTCCCCCCTCCTCTCCCCTCCTCTCCCTCTTCCCCTCCTTTCCCCCCCTCCTCTCCCCCTCCATTCCCCCTTCCTCTCCCCCCCCCCTTCCTCTTCCCTCCTTTCCCCCCTCCTCTCCACTCCTCTCCCTCTTCCCCTCCTTTCCCCCCTCCTCTCCCCCTCCTTTTCCCCCTCCTCTCCCCTCCTCTCAACCTCCCTTTCCCCCTTCCTTTTCCCCTCCTTTTCCCCCTCCTTTACCCCCTCCTCTCCCCTTCCTCTTCCCCTCCTTTCTCCCCCTCCCTTTCCACCTCCTTTCCCCCCCCTCCTCTCCCCCTCCTTTCACCTTCCTCTTCCCCTCCTTTTCCCCCTCCTTTCCCCCTTCCTTTCCCCCTTCCTCTCCCCCTCCCTCTCCCCCTCCTTTTCCCCCTCCTCTCCCCCTCCATTCCCCCTTCCTCTCCCCCTCCTTTTCCCCCTCCTTTTCCCCCTCCTCTCCTCCTCCTTTCCCCCTTCCTCTTCCCCCTCCTTTACCCCCCTCCTCTCCCCTTCCTCTTCCCTCCTTTTCCCCCTCCTCTCCCTCTTCCCCTCCTTTCCTCCCTCTCAACCTCCCTTTCCCCCTTCCTTTTCCCCTCCTTTTCCCCCCTCCTTCCCCCTTCCTATTCCCCTTCTTTCCCCCCCTTCTCTCCCCCTCCTTTCCCCCTCCTTTTCCCCCTTCCTCTCCCCCTCCTTTCCCCCCTCCTCTCCCCCTTCTAGACTGTGAGCCCACTGCTGGGTAGGGACTGTCTCTATATGTTGCCAACTTGTACTTCCCAAGGGCCTAGTACAGTGCTCTGCACACAGTAAGCACCCAATAAATATGATTGAATGAATGAATGCACACAGTAAGCGCTCAGTGAGAAGCAGCATGGCTCAGTGGAAAGAGCCCGGGCTTTGGAGTCAGAGGTCATGGGTTCAAATCCCGGCCCTGCCAACTGTCAGCTGTGTGACTTTGGGCAAGTCACTTTGCTTCTCTGGGCCTCAGTTCCCTCATCTGTAAAATGGGGATGAAGACTGTGAGCCCCCCGGGGGATAACCTGTTCACCTTGTAACCTCCCCAGTGCTTAGAACAGTGCTTTGCACATAGTAAGCGCTTAACAAATGCCATTATTATTATGATTAATAATAATAATAATAAATACGATTGAATGAATGAATTTCTAGACTGTGAGCCCACTGTTGGGTAGGGACCGTCTCTATGTGTTGCCAACTTGTACTTCCCAAGCGCTTAGCACAGTGCTCTGCACACAGTAAGCGCTCAATAAATATGATTGATTGATTGATTACCTCCTTCCCTTCCCCACAGCACCTGTTTAGATGTATATATGTTTGTACAGATTTATTACTCTATTTTACTTGTACATATCTGTTCTATTTATTTTATTTTGTTAATATGTTTGGTTTTGTTCTCTGTCTCCCCCTTCTAGACCGTGAGCCCACTGTTGGGTAGGGACTGTCTCTATGTGTTGCCAACTTGTACTTCCCAAGCGCTTAGTACAGTGCTCTGCACACAGGAAGCGCTCAGTAAATACGATTGAATGAATGAAGGAAGGAATGACGAGGGCAGGACTACAACTCCCGAGATGCACCGCGCCCACCGCCCCCGAGGGGAGGGGAAAGACTACAACTCCCGACATGCCCCGCGGGCCCAGGCGTGGCGGCGTCGGCCCCGCCCCTAGACCACGCCCCCTCGGGCCGGGCTCGCCCCCTGATAGGCTGTCGCGCGGTAGGCCACGCCCCTTTGCCTGCTACGCCCCCTGCCGGCCACGCCCCAGACTGCCAGGCCGGAGCTCCAGCTCGCCCAGTCGCCACTCTTGGAGCTCAGCACAGTGTGGGAGCCAGGTCTCCCCCATCCCCCCTGGACCAGGAGGAGGAGGTGAGGACACTGCCTTCATTGCATCCCCCCCAACTGCCTTTTCACGGAGATGGAGGCTTTGATTCCTTTTTTTCTTATTTTTTTAAAAAAGGGATTTATTCATCAATTCATCAGTTAATCAGTGGTATTTATTGAACGCTCACTGTATAGAAAAAATCATCAATTGGAGGAATTGGTAAGCGCCTACTAGGCTCTTAAGCGCTGTACTCAGCGCTGGTTTGGATGCTAGCAAGTAATAATGGTGGTATTTGGTAATAATAATAATAATGTTGGTATTTAAGCACTCACTGTATGCAGGCCACTGTAAAGAAAGAATAATCAATTGGATGATTTGGTAAGCGCTTACTGTGCGCTTAGGCGCTGTACTCAGCGCTGGGATGGATGCTAGCAAGTAATAATGGTGGTATTTGGTAATAATAATAATAATGTTGGTATTTAAGCACTCACTGTCTGACTGTAAAGAAAGAATAATCAATTGGAGGATTTGGTGCGCTTAGGTGCTGTACTCAGTGCTGGGATGGATGCTAGCAAGTAATAATGGTGGTATTTGGTAATAATAATAATAATGTTGGTGTTTAAGCACTCACTGTATGACTGTAAAGAAAGAATAATCAATTGGAGGATTTGGTAAGCGCTTACTATGCGCTTAGGCGCTGTACTCAGCGCTGGGATGGATGCTAGCAAGTAATAATGGTGGTATTTGGTAATAATATTAATAATGTTGGTATTTAAGCACTCACTATCTGACTGTAAAGAAAGAATAATCAATTGGAGGATTTGGTAAGCACTTACTATGCCCTTAGGCGCTGCACTCAGCGCTGGGATGGGTGCTAGCAAGTAATAATGGTGGTATTTGGTAATAATAATAATAATGTTGGTATTTAAGCACTCACTGTATGACTGTAAAGAAAGAATAATCAATTGGAGAATTTGGTAAGCGCTTACTAGGCGCTTAGGCGCTATACTCAGCGCTGGGATGGATGCTAGCAAGTAATAATGGTGGTATTTGGTAATAATAATAATAATGTTGGCATTTAAGCACTCACTGTATGACTGTAAAGAAAGAATAATCAATTGGAGGATTTGGTAGGCGCTTACTAGGCGCTTAGGCGCTGTACTCAGCACTGGGATGGATGCTAGCAAGTAATAATGGTGGTTTTTGGTAATAATAATAATAATGTTGGTATTTAAGCACTCACTGTCTGACTGTAAAGAAAGAATAATCAACTGGAGGATTTGGTAAGCACTTACTATGCGCTTAGGCGCTGTACTCAGCGCTGGGATGGATGCTAGCAAGTAATAATGGTGGTATTTGGTGGTAATAATAATAATGTTGGTGTTTAAGCGCTCACTGTATGCAGGGCACTGTAAAGAAAGAATAATCAATTGGAGGATTTGGTAGGCGCTTACTATGCGCTTAGGCGCTGTACTCAGCGCTGGGATGGATGCTAGCAAATAATTGGTAAGCGCTTACTATGCGCTTAGGCACTGTACTAAGCGCTGGGATGGGTGCTAGCAAATAATAATGATGGTATTTGTTCATAATAATAATGTTGGTATTTGTTAAGCACTCCCTGTATGCAGAGCACTGTAAAGAAAGAATAATCAATTGGAGGATTTGGTAGGTGCTTACTATGCGCTTAGGCGCCATACTCGGCGCTAGAATGGATGCTAGCAAATAATAATGGTGGTATTTGTTAATAATAATAATAATGTTGGTATTTAAGCGCTCATTATGCAGGGCACTGTAAAAAATGAATAATATTGGAGGATTTGGTAAGCGCTTACTATGCGCTTAGGCACTGTACTCAGTGCTGGGATGGATGCAAGCAAATAATAATGTTGGTATTTGTTAAGCGCTCACTGTATGCAGGGCACTGTAAAGAAAGAATAATCAATTGGAGGATTTGGTAAGCGCTTACTATGTGCTTAGGCACCGTACTCAGCGCTGGGTTGGATGCTAGCAAATAATAATGGTGGTATTTGTTAATAATAATAATAATAATGTTGGTATTTAAGCGCTCACTGCATGCAGGGCACTGTAAAGAAAGAATAATCAACTGGAGGATTTGGTAAGCGCTTACTATGTGCTTAGGTGCTGTACTAAGCGCTGGGATGGGTGCTAGCAAATAATAATGATGGTATTTGTTAATAATAATAATGTTGGTATTTGTTAAGCGCTCACTGTATGCAGGGCACTGTAAAGAAAGAATAATCAATTGGAGGATATGGTAGGCGCTTACTATGTGCTTAGGCGCTGTACTCAGCGCTGGGATGGATGCTAGCAAATAATAATGGTGGTATTTGTTAATAATAATAATAATGTTGGTATTTAAGCGCTCACTGCATGCAGGGCACTGTAAAGAAAGAATAATCAACTGGAGGATTTGTAAAGCACTTACTATGTGCTTAGGCGCTGTACTAAGCGCTGGGATGGGTGCTAGCAAATAATAATGATGGTATTTGTTAATAATAATAATGTTGGTATTTGTTAAGCGCTCACTGTATGCAGGGCACTGTAAAGACAAAATAATAAATTGGAGGATTTGGTAAGCGCTTAGGCACTGTACTAAGCGCTGTGATGGATATAAGCAAATACTAATTCAGTCATTCAGTCATATTTATTGAGAACTTACTGTGTGCAGAGCACTGGACTAAGCACTTGGGAAGTACAAGTTGGCAACATACAGAGACCGTCCCTACCCAACAACAGGCTTACAGTCTAGAAGCAGGAGACAGACAACAAAACAAAACTCATGATGGTTTTTGTTATTAATAATAATAATAATGTTGGTATTTGTTAGGCGCTTACTATGTGCCAAGCACTGTTCTAAGCACCGGGGTAATAATAATAATAATAATGATGGCATTTGTTAAGCGCTTACTATGTGCAGAGCACTGTTCTAAGCACTGGGGGGGATACAAGGTGATCAAGTTGTCCCACGTGGGGCTCGCAGTCTTAATCCCCATTTAACAGATGAGGTCACTGAGGCCCAGAGAAGTGAAGTGACTCGCCCAGGGTCACACAGTAGACAAGTGGCAGAGTCAGGATTAGAACCCATGACCTTCTGACTCAAGACATAAGGGTTGGAATAGGGGAGCAAATCCAAGTGCAAGGGCGACGCAGAAGGGAGTGGGAGAAGAAATGGGGGCTCAATCAGGAAGGCCTCTTGGAGATGTGCCTTCATTAAGGCTCTGCAGGTCGAGAGATTGATAGGGATTTGTTAAGCACTTGCTATGTGCTAGACACTGTACTAAACGCCGATAATTGGGCTAGCTGATTGGCGCCACTGGAGAGGCCCCTCCATCCCCATGATTTATGTAACGCTTCATGGTATTAGAGGCATCAGAAAGCATCCTGGCCTAGTAGAAAGGGTGTCAGACTGGGAGGGAGTCAGAAGACCTGGGTTCTAATTGTGGCGCTACCATTTGGCTGCTGGGCAACCTTGGGCTAGTCACTTGACTTCTCTGTGTCTCAGCCTCCTCATCCGTAAAATGATGGCATTTATTAAGCGCTTACTATGTGCAAAGCACTGTTCTAAGCACTGGGGAGGTTACAAAGCAATCCGTTTGTCCCACGGTGGGGGGCTCACAGTCTTCATCCCCATTTCACAGATGAGGGAACTGAGGCCCAGAGAAGTGAAGTGACTTACCCAAAGTCACACAGCTGACAATTGGCAGAGCCGGGGTTTGAACCCATGACCCCTGACTCCAAAACCCGCGCTCTTTCCACTGAGCCACGCTGCTTCTCGTTGAGCCACGAGAATGGGAATATAAAATATAAATATATAAAATATATATTAATATTATATATGCATTTATATTTATATATGTAAATATATATAAATATAAATATAAAATATATAAATAAATATAAGTATAAAATGGGAATGAAATACCTCTTCTATATATTATATATACATTTATATATAAATAAATATAAATATAAAAATGTATTATATATATATAAATAAATATAAATATAAAATGGGAATGAAATACCTCTTCTTCCTCCCCCGTACGCATTGAGCCCCGGGCGGGACAGCGACTCTATCAGATGTTGCACTTGGTACATTATAAGGGCTTAAAGTTATTATTATTATCATGATGAATCAATCAGTGGTATTTACTGGGCACTTACTGTAAACTCATCGTGGGCAGGGCTGGTCTCTGCTTATTGTTGTTCTCTCCCAAGCGTAGAGCACCAGCCTGGAAGTCAGAAAGTAATGGATTCTAATCCCGGCTCCGCCTCCCGTCTGCTGTGTGACCTTGGGCAAGTCACTTCACTTCTCTGGGCCTCAGTCACCTCATCTGTAAAATGGGGATTGAGACTGTGAGCCTCATGTGGGACAGGGACTGTCTCCAATACAATTTGCTGTATCCACCCCAGTGCTTAGTACAGTGCTTGGCGCATAGTGTTTAACAAATATCACTATTATTATTATGTTCTGCATACAGTAAGGGCTCAATAAAGCTGATCGAATGAAATGCGATTGAATGAGGAGCACTGTAGTAAGCGCTTGGAAGAGTACAAGGCCCTACTGAGAGCGCACCTCCTCCAGGAGGCCTTCCCAGATTGAGCCCCTTCCTTCCTCTCCCCCTTGTCCCCCTCTCCATCCCCCCCCATCTTACCTCCTTCCCTTCCCCACAGCACCTGTATATATGGATATATGTTTGCACATATTTGTTACTCTATTTATTTATTTACTTGTACATATCTATTCTATTTATTTTATTTTGTTAGTATGTTTGGTTTTGTTCTCTGTCTCCCCCTTTTAGACTGTGAGCCCACTGTTGGGCAGGGACTGTCTCTATATGTTGCCAACTTGGACTTCCCAAGCGCTTAGTACAGTGCTCTGCACGCAGTAAGCGCTCAATAAATGTGATTGATGGTGATGATGATGATACAGTACAACAGAATTAGCAGTTTTAATTAAACTCCCTGCCATTAGGAGTTTACAGTCTAGAGGGACAAGGTCATTATCATTATTATTAATGCTAAGCTTTTATTTATTTATATGAATGTCTGCCGCCCCTCTTGACTGTGAGTTCGCTGGGGTCAGGGAATGCGTCTGTTTATTGTTGTGTTGTACTCTCTTGAGCGCTTAGTACAGTGCTCTGCACACCGTAAGCGCTCAATAGATACGCTTGCTCTTTTCACTAGGCCATTCTGCTCCCTCTGAATTCAGTTCTATATGTTGCCAACCTGTACTTCCCAAGCGCTTAGTACAGTGCTCTGCACACAGTAAGTGCTCAATAAATACAATTGATTGATTGATTGATTGATTGATTGAAAGAATGAATGATGTGCCCCTTGCAACCACCCTTCTCTTCCTGAATGGCTTCAGTTCATCAGGCAAGATCCTCTTGCTTCTTTTTTTATTCACCTACAGGAGAAATAATAATGATAGTATTTGTTAAGCGCTTACTGTGTGCAAAGCACTGTTCTAAGCGCTCTGCCCTTAGGCCCCGCTTTAAAATTCCATCCTTTTCCTCATGGACCCAGCTCCCGAAACATCCAGCAAGCCGATATTCCCTCCGCTCTTAGGGAGTGGGAGAGGGCGTTGTTTGCCTAAACGGGAATTATGGTTGTATTTGCACTGGCTTTAAGTCGTGAAAATGATCTCACCAAATCACCCTCCTAGGTCAGGGCCCCAGTGTTCACAATCCACCAGACCAATTAACGTGTGGATTTTAAGCCTCGGGAACGTCGGATGTGGGGGTCAACTTCCTGAAATCGTAGATTGCCCTGTGTACTTAATGCACCTTCCAAATGGCGTTTATTATATAGACGTATAAAACACGAGGACAATTTAACTCGGCCGCCAACAGATGTCTGGTGTCGTGGATTTGGGGTGTTTCCCCATTTGGTGAATTTTGAGTGTGTCTGGGAAGCAGCAGGGCACAGTGGAAAGAGGACCGGACTGGGTATTTAATCCCCATTTTACAGATGAAGAAACCGAGTAACTTGGCCTAGGGGATCGAGCACGGATCTAGGAGACAGGAGGATCTGGGATCCAATCCCAGCTCCGTCGCTTGTCTGCTGTGTGACCTTGAGCAGGTCCGTGGCTCATTGGAAAGAGCCCGGGCTTTGGAGTCAGAGGTTATGGGTTCGAATCCAGACTCCGCCACATGTCTGCTGTGTGACCTTGGGCAAGTCACTTACTTCTCTGAGCCTCAGTTCCCTCATCTGTAAAATGGGAATTAAGACTGGGAGCCCCACGTGGGACAACTTGATCACCTTGTATCCCTCCCAGTGCTTAGAACAGTGCTCTGCACATAGTAAGCGCTTAACAAATGCCATCATTATTATTATTATTATTCGACTTCTTTGTCCCTCAGTTTTTTTTTAATTTTGCTTTGTGTTGTGGCCTTTAAGTGCTTACTATGTACCTCGCACTGTACTAAGCGCCGGGGTAGATACAAATTAATCAGGTTGGACACAGTTCAAAGTCCCACATGGGACTCACAGTCTTAATCTCCATTTTACAGATGAGGTAACGTGAAGCCCAGAGAGGTGAAGTGAGTTGCCCAGGGTCACACAGCAGACAAGTGACGGAGCTGGGATCGGATCCCAGATCCTTCTAATTCAGGCTGTGCTACTCAGTTTCCTCATCTGTAAAATGGGAATTAAATACCTGTTCTCCCTCTCAAGGACTGTCAATTTGATTATCTTGTAGGTGGTGCAGTGCTTGGCATGTAGTAAGTCCTTAACAAATACCTCACTCACTTTACCCCAAAGGACATGTTGATTTTTTAAAATACTAGTCAGATGAGAAAGGCTTAACAAAGATGACTCGTTTAGGCAAGCAAAATGCAAGATCAGCTTCTGGCGTTAAGAACTGTTGGACGCTTCTCTTGAAACTAGAAATACTGTAAAACACCGTCCGATGTAAATTAACTTCAAAATTTCTGAAAAATTAATTTTTGCCCGAGTAGTAAGAAGCCAATTGGGATTTTTAAAAATACACTTAACTCTACTCCTATTAAGAGCCTGTTTGTCATTCCAGTTATTGCTGCTTCTAACTTTTGCTCCTTGTTTGACAATCTCCTACAGGGAACGTAGTGTGGACAAAATTTAAATTGATCAGTTAGTTGAAGAACACCGGCAGTTAAAACTAAAGAAAATGAGATGTTTGTGATTTCCCCTATTATTATTTGGTTTTCATGTGAGTGCCTTATGTATGTATACACACACACACACACACACACACATCATCATCATCATCATCAATCGTATTTATTGAGCGCTTACTATGTGCAGAGCACTGTACTAAGCGCTTGGGAAGTACAAATTGACAACATACAGAGACAGTCCCTACCCAACAGTGGGCTCACAGTCTAAAAGGGGGAGACAGAGAACAAAACCAAACATACTAACAAATAAAATAAATAGAATAAATGGAATAGAATAGATGTCACACACACACACACACACACACACACACACACGATTGGCGTCCAATGCTATGCATTTATTTTAGTGTATAAAAAAAGATTCAGATGAACTTGTGGGTCATATTAGACTGTGAGCCCACTGTTGGGTAGGGACTGTCTCTATATGTTGCCAACTTGTACTTCCCAAGCGCTTAGTACAGTGCTCTGCACACAGTAAGCGCTCAATAAATACGATTGATTGATTGATTGATTGATTTAAAAATGCATCAAATGCAGGCCCGAAGAGCTGTTTTTTATCAACACAATTTAAGGTAGCTTTCTTTCCTCTTCTTAAAATTTTAAATATGTTATGGCCAGGGCATTAATCCCCTCTCAGGATGGCACCTGGAGAGTTTCCACTACTCTACCAGTCTCGACTACGGGAGGGAGAGTCAAGCAGAGGCATAAGCGCTTAGTACAGTGCTCTGCACACAGTAAGCGCTCAATAAATACGATTGATGATATCTGTTCCACTTCTAGCTTTGGGCAGTGGCTAGCGAGTGGAAGGCAATCAATTTGCTACAAGTCAAAACTCACCCATGCTGGGCAGCAGCAACAGCGATAGAGAGTCGAGGGCAGAGACTCAAGTTTACTGCTCGGAAGGAGATGATGGAAAACCACTTTCGGATTTGGACTAAGAAAACTCTAGAGATACATTACCAGACGATTGCAGGTGGAGGTGGTGCGTTTTGGGAGAGACGTGTCCACGGCATCGCTGTGGGGCGGAGACCCCTCGATAGCATAAGACGAGACAAGGGCATTAATGGCACTGTAATAATGGACTCAGACTGACCCCATTTCGAACCGTTTGCCTTTTGTCTCTTCCAGTATCTTCCCCAAAAGGTCACACCTGAGAGGCGGTGAGTTCTGCCTGATTAGCTCTGGTCCAGGCCAAACAAAAAAGGAATTAATTTGGATCTTGTCCCTGTGGCTTATTTCTCGAACACTATGAAAGAGACCGTCCTTAGTGAATTAACAATAATCATAATGATTATGGTATTCGTTACGTGCTTTCTGTGCGCCAGGCACGGTACTAAACTCTGAGGTGGCTACAAGGAAATGGGATCGGACAAAGTCCCTGTCCCACGTGGGGCTCCCAGGCTTAATCCCCGCTTTCTAGGTGAGGTAACTGAAGCTCAGAGAAGTGGAGCGCCCTGCCCATGGCCACACAGCAGACGAGTGGCGGAGCCGGGATTAGAACCCATGACCTTCTGACTCCCAGCCCCATATTCTGTCCGCTACGTGATGCCGCTTCCTTTCTCTTCCTCCTGCTCTCTTAGAGATGTTAGCTGAAACCATGGGAGGAGATGAGCTCACCGAGGGAGTGGATGTACATTGTGAATAGAAGCAGCGTGGCTCTAGTGGAAAGAGCCTGGGCATTGGAGTTAGGGGTCATGGGTTCGAATGCCGGCTCTGCCACTTGTCAGCTGTGTGGCTTTGGGCAAGTCACTTCACTTCTCTGTGCCTCAGTTCCCTCATCTGTAAAATGGGGATGAAGACTGTGAGCGCCCCGTGGGGCAACCTGATCTCCTTGTAACCTCCCTGGCACTTAGAACGGTGCTTTGCACATAGTAAGCGCTTAATAAATGCCATCATTATTATTATTATTATTAAGTGAACAGTAGTGGCGTGGCCTACTGGGTCGAGCACAGACCTGGGGGTGAGAAGGACCTGATTTCTAATCCTGGCTCCTGCACTTGTCTGCTGCGTGACCTTGGACAAGTCACTTCACTTCTCTGGGCCGCGTTTCCCTCATCTGGCAAATGGGGATTAAGACTGGGAGCCCCACATGGGACAGGAACCGTGTCCAACAGCTTATATCTACCCGCATGGGTCATGGAGTGTGGCCAATCTGGTTAACTTGTATCTACCCCAGTGCTTAGTACAGTGCCTGACACATAATAATAATAATGATAGCATTTATTAAGCGCTTACTATGTGCAAAGCACCGTTCTAAGCACTGGGGAGGTTACAAGGTGATGAGGTTGTCCCACGGGGGGCTCACAATCTTAATCCCCATTTTCCAGATGAGGGAACTGAGGCCCGGAGAAGTGAAGTGACTTGCCCAAAGTCACCCAGCTGACAAGTGGCGGAGCGGGGATTTGAACCCATGACCTCTGACTCCAAAGTAAGTGCTTAACAACTACCATTTTTTTTTTAAAAAAAAAGAACCAACACACCACCTCGGCATAGCAGATGGGTCCTTAAACTTCTTCCAGGCTGTATTTCCGAGATGGAAGAAAGCTTATTGCATCTTGTGGGCAGCTCTCCCAGCGTGATTTACCAAGTTTCTCCGTATTTTCTGCCACGTGAAGGACAATGCAAAGAGACGAGGCAGGATTTGATGGCTAGAATCAATAAATATTCATGGAACATTTTGATAATTATTTCCGAAGACTGCCAAGTGAACAAGGCCTATTGAGGGAATTCATCTCTCTGAATGTCTTGGGCAGAGAGTCAGAAATAGAGAAATGAAGTAGAATGACTCAGCCAGTTTGGGGATTTTGTAACCCTGCTCAGATTCATTTGCAACTTAGTCTTGAAATAGATGGAAATAGAACTATCTTTCTATATTTCTGCCCGGAACAAACAAGAGAGTATTTCTTATTACAAATGACTATTGGAAAGATATTCAGTTTCCCTTTTTTGCCAGATTTTTAGAAGGGAAATAACCCTGGTTTTATCCCAAGTATAATTCATATACAATCAACAGACTGGAATTGTCTGATACTGGTTTTTTAGTTCATTTTAGTTTTTGCAGGCACTTTTCCTGAATGCTCATGACTAACTTCATTAGCTTTATTTCATCTGCAGAAGTAAAGAGTGTAACTTCTGTACCTGGAAGAGAATTCTTCAACTTAAAAGAAAAAATATTGGGGAAGAAATTGCTCATTCCTTTGGTCGGGAAGTCTTTTTCCAGAGTGCAAAATTCCAATCCCTCAGATGGCATTTGAGAAGGAAGGGAGGATGGGAAAGAAAGAGACCATTAAGTAAACTTCTTAGCTGTCTGTTTAATCATGGAAAACAAGAGGCTAAGGCAACTCCTCTCTCTTAAAATTTAATTCACTTTTCTTTTTTGGTACTCGTTAAGTGCTGACTGTGTGCCAGACATCATACTAAGCGCTGGGGTAGGTGCAAATTACTGTACTAAGCGCTTGTCCTCCTATGACAAAGCCTTATTGAAGGCCCGTCTCCTCCAAGAGGCCTTCCCTGACTGAGCCTCCCTTTCCTCTTCTCCCCTGCCCTGAATTGCTCCCTTTATGTACAGATCTATAATTTATTTATTTATATTAAGAAGCAGCATGGCTCAGTGGAAAGAGCCTGGGCTCTGGAGTCAGAGGTCATGGGTTCAAATCCCGGCTCCGCCACTTGTCAGCTGTGTGACTGTGGGCAAGTCGCTTCACTTCTCTGTGCCTCAGTTCCCTCATCTGGAAAATGGGGATTGACTGTGAGCCTCCTGTGGAACAACCTGATCTCCTTGTAACCTCCCCAGCGCTTACAGCAGTGCTTTGCACATAGTAAGCATTTAATAAATGCCATTATTATTATTATTATTACAAGCTAATCAGGTTGGGCACAATTCATGTCCCACAAGGGGCTCACAGTCTTATTCCCTATTTTACAGATGAAGTAACTGAGGCCCTTTTGGGAGACTCAGTTTCTTAATCCCTTTCTTTTGTTGCCAAGGCTAAAAGGAAATTAATTTTTACAGAAGAGGCGGCAAGAAGCAGCGTGGGTCGAGTGGAAAGAGCATGGGCTTGGGACTCAGAGGACCTGGGTTCTAATCCCGGCTCTGGCACTCAACTGCTGTGGGACCTTGGGAAAGTCAGTTCACTTCTCTGGGCCTCAGTGACCTCATCTGTCAAACAGGGATGAAGACTCCGAGCTCAACGTGGCATAGGGACTGTTTCTAGCCCAATTACCTTTATCAACCCCGGCGCTTAGTACAGTGCCTGACACATAGGAAGCATTTTAACAAATACCACAGTTATTAGTCTTACCTCTCCAAGAGGGTCCTTGTGTTTGCGACCTCTTTGACCATGCCAGATCTAAATCTTGCTAAGCTGTAGACCCACCTCCTCTAAGAAGCTTTCCTCAATTAATTTCAACCATTCCCAAAGCTGGGAGTTATTCGCCTGTTCAGTATACTGTAGTAATCACTGTGGGCTTATGTTTATAGAGTTTTTTATGCTATTTGTTAAGCACTTACTATGTGTCAGGCACTATACTAAAGCACTGGGGTAAATACAAGCTGATCAGGTTGGACACAGTCTTTATCGCTTATGGGGCTCACAGTCGCCGTCCCCATTTTACAGATGAGGTAGTGAGGCCCTGAGAAGTGAAGTGACTTGCCCAGGGTCACACCACGGATAAGCGGTGGAGCCAGGACTAGAATCCAGGGCCTCTGACTCCCAGGACCGGGCTCTTTCCACCAGGCCAGGCTGCTTCTCGTATATTTGGTTGATGTATTTTCGGGATAATTAAGGAAATTCTGAACTTGGATAATCCTCTTCCGTTCCTCAGGGCATCACGGACTGAAAATGCAAATTCCCTGGAGCAAAAGTCACCGGGCCGTCCGGGGAAACTAGAGCGTACCATGAAGGCAGTTGGGGTCCTGTGTTCTTGGAACCTCATTTCACTGCTCCATTTAGCCGCGCACGCGGCCGAACACGAGGATGTAGCCAAGCACGCGATCAAGTTGCACCGTGGGAAAGGGGCCGCCGTAACGCAGAGGAAACAGTGGGCCCTCAACAACTGCAGGAAGCTATCGGGGCTTCTCCGCCAGAAGAACGTGGTTCTCAACAAGCTGAAAAACGCCATGAGAGCGGTGGAAAGGGACCTGGGACTGTCAGCTGAGGAGAAGCTCTTTCAAGTGCACACGTTCGAAATCTTCCAGAAGGAGCTGAACGAGAGCGAAAATTCGGTCTTCCAGGCGATCCACGGACTTCAGCGGGCTCTGCAAGGCGATTACAAAGATGTCGTGAACATGAAAGAGAGCAGCAGGCAGCGACTGGAAGCTTTGCGAGAAGCGGCCATCAAGGTCAGTTCTTTCCCATTTGATTGCACGCCACGGGTGAGTATAAACAAAGCAGCGTTCGCTTTGAATTAAGTCAGTTCAGTCATATTTACTGAGCACTTACGGTTTGCAGAGCACCGTACTAAGCTCTCGGAAGAGTTTCCAATTTGTACTTCCCAAGCGCTTAGTACAGTGCTCTGCACATAGTAAGCGCTCAATAAATACGATTGATGATGATGATATAATATAACAATAAACCAACACGTTCCCCTCTCACGACGACCTTACATTCTGGAGGGGAAGGCAGGTGCTAAATAAATTACAAATCGGCACATAAGTCTAGATGGTGAGACAGACATTAATAGAAATAAATAAATGATAGATATGTACATAAGTGCTATGGGGCTGCGAGGGGGGATCATCATCATCAATCGTATGTATTGAGCGCTTACTGTGTGCAGAGCCCTGTACTAAGCGCTTGGGAAGTAATTAAGGATGAATTAAGGGGATGAATTAAGGGAGCAAGTCAGGGCAAGGCAGAGGGAGTGGGAGAAGTGGAAAAGGGGGGCTTAGTCAGGGAAGGCCTCATGGAGGAGATGGGCCTTCAATAATCAATCAATCAGTCGTATTTATTGAGTGCTTACTGTGTGCAGAGCATTGTATTAAGCGCTTGGGAAGTCCAAGTTGGCAACATACAGAGACAGTCCGTCCGTACCCTACAGTGGGCTCACAGTCTAAAAGGGGGAGACAGAGAACAAAACCAAACATACTAACAAAATAAAATAAATAGAATAAATATGTACAAGTAAAATAAGTAAATAAATAGAGTAATAAATATGTACAAACATAAATACATATATGCAGGTGCTGTGGGGAAGGGAAGGAGGTAAGATGAGGGGGATGGAGAGGGGGAGAGGAAGGAAGGGGCTCAGGATGGGAAGGCCTCCAATAAGGCTTTGAAGTTGGGGACAGATTTGATAGATGAGGCAACTGAAGCATGGTGAGGAGCCTTTTTTCTGTTAATTGTATTTGTTAATCGGTTACTATGTGCCAGGCAGTGCACTAAGCACTAGGGTAGGTACAAGCTACAGGGTGGACACAGTCCACATCCTACATGGGGCTCACAGTCTTCATCCCCATTTTACAGATGAGGGAACCGAGGCCCAGAGAAGCTAAGTAACTTGCCCAAGGTCACGCAGCAGCCAAGTGGCGGAGAAACCACATTCATCTGACTCCCCTAATCAATCAATCGTATTTATTGAGCGCTTACTGTGTGCAGAGCACTGTACTAAGCGCTTGGGAAGTACAAGTTGGCAACATATAGAGACAGTCCCTACCCAACAGTGGGCTCACAGTCTAAAACCCGCTAGACTGCCCTGATGGAACATAATCCGTGCCGATTCTTACCGGGAAGGTAGCACAGGTTCTTGGCAAAGATTTCTTCCATCTCGAGCTATCGTGAATGAGCGATTTCGTCTCGGGCTGCGTCTTTTGCAAACCTTAGCCGTCGTTTCTAAAATTTACACAGGAAGAGACGGAGTACGTGCAACTCCTGGCAGCCGAGAAGCATCAAGCCGAAGCCCTGAAAAACATGCAGCATCAAAACAAAAGCCTATCCATCCTCGATGAAATTCTAGAAGATGTAAGAAAGGCGGCCGATCGGCTCGAGGAAGAAATAGAGGAGCATGCTTTTGACGACAACAAATCGGTAAGCAATCAAGAAAATGCAGATCTTATTCATGCCTGTGAGCTTCTGATTGAACGGTAATAATAATGGCATTTGTTAAGCGCTTACTATGCGCCAAGCACTGTTCTGAGCACTGGGGTAGATACAAGGTGAGCAGGTGGTCCCACGCGGGGCTCACAGTCTTCACCCCCATTTTACAGAGTAGGGAACTGAGGAATGGAGAAGTGAAATAATCAATCGTATTTATTGAGCGCTTACTGTGTGCAGAGCAAGTGAAATGGCTTGCCCTAGGTCACACAGCAGACAAGTGGTGGAGGTGGGATTAGAACCCACATCCTTTGACTCCCAAGCCCGGGCTCTTGCCACCGAGAACAAGAAGTTGTGGTGATTGAACCATTTTCTATGTTTGTGCTCGGACTAACTTCACTAACAGATCAGAACTTCATTCTGCTTACCCTGTCCCATCCTACAAAAGAAACCCTATTTGTCGTGAAAGGTAATCCCGTGGCTTGTTGGGAGATTGTGGTTTTTGTTTTTGCTTCCTTTGTCCTCTTCTACCAAAGAGAAAGTTTTCGATTTTATGTATTAGACCCCTTCCCCCTTTCCTTTTGGAAACTTGGAATGGGGTTGATATTTTCCTATATATTTCTGCCTGTGAGGATTAAGAAAATTCGAGGTCAGTTTGGGAAGTAGCATGGAGTAGTGCATAAATCACAGGCCCAGGAGCCAGAGAACCTTGATTCTAATCCCTGTGACCTTGGTCAAGTCACTTAATTTTTCTGGGCCTAAGTTTTCCCAACTGCAAAAAAATGGGAATTCAGCACCTGTTCCCCATCCTACATAATGATAATAATCACTGTGGTATTTGTTGAGTGTTTACTATGTGCCAGGCACTGTACTAAGCACCAGAGTATATAAAAGTTAGGTTGGACACAGGCCTGTCCCACATGGAGCTCACAGTCTTAATCCCCATTTTACAGATGAGGTAATAGGAGGCCCAGAGAAGCGAAATGACTTGCCCGAGGTCACACAGCAGACACGTGGCGGGGCCAGAATTAGAACCCAGGTCCTCCTGTCTCTCAGACCTTTACTGCACTTCCTGCCGCTCTCATATAGAAATAATCTTTGCCAGAGTTGGAGGCTTCTCTTCTTTCACAACTGCTGCACAACAGGCAACTGCTTTTTTTCCTTTCTTGCTTTTCTTTTTTTATGATATTTTTTAGGCGCTTATTTCCTGTCTTCTAAAAACCGGTAAGTACCCCCAAAAATGACACTCCTACCAAAGGCTGCCCTGTGTTATGGCTTTGTAGGTGAGAGGCGTCAACTTTGAGGCCGTGTTGAGGGTGGAAGAAGAGGAGGCTGACTCCAAACGAAATATATCCAAGCGAGAAATAGAGGACGACTTGGGGCTTAGCATGCTTATCGACTCGCAGAACAATCAGTACATACTGACCAAGCCCAGAGATGCAACAATCCCTCGTGCTGATCACCATTTTATCAAGGTAAGTCTCACCCGCTGGGTGACTCTAGACTATAAACTCGTTGTGGGCAGGGAATGTGTCTGTTCTATTGGACTCTATTGGAATGCCCTCCCTCTGCCCATCCGCCAAGCTAGCTCTCTTCCTCCCTTCAAGGCCCTGCTGAGAGCTCACCTCCTCCAGGAGGCCTTCCCAGACTGAGCCCCTTCCTTCCTCTCCCCCTCGTCCCCCTCTCCATCCCCCCCATTTTACCTCCTTCCCTTCCCCACAGCACCTGTATATATGTATATATGTTTGTACATATTTATTACTCTACTTATTTATTTATTTTATTTTTACATATCTATTCTATTTATTTTATTTTGTTAGTATGTTTGGTTTTGTCTCCCCCTTTTAGACTGTGAGCCCACTGTTGGGTAGGGACTGTCTCTATATGTTGCCAATTTGTACTTCCCAAGTGCTTAGTACAGTGCTCTGCACATAGTAAGCACTCAATAAATACGATTGATGATGATGATGATGATGACTCTCCCAAGCACTCAGTACAGTGCTCTGCGCTCAGTGAGCGCTCAAGACATACTATTGACTGTCTGACTCATGAATGATATGGCTGCTCCTTTCATTCATCCAGTCGTATTTATTGTGCTCTTACTGTGTGCAGAGCACTGTACTAAGCGCTTGGGAGAATCCAATATAACAATGGACTCAGTCTAGAAGCGGAGGGACAGACAACAAAACAAGACAAGTGGACAGGCTTCTATGAAAGTATTTAAACAGTTACCTCTTGCGTTCTCTCCCCAGAGTTCCCCAAATTCCATCTCTCTCTGATGCTGAGACTGTAGGAATTTAGAGCACTTCACTCTCTCTTCTACTGCTGTTTTTTTTTAAAATGGTATTTAAGTACTACTCTGTACCAGGCACTTTATTAAGTGCTGACTGATTTAGTATTCAAATTGTTTAGCATTCTTTTTCATTCCCTTAACAGTGCCCTTGAGTACTAATGGTAATCTTTTTTAAATTTTTTTTTTTAAATATTAGGACATTGTGACCATAGGTATGTTGTCACTACCTTGTGGTTGGCTCTGCACGTTGATAGGGTTGCCAACAATGTTCGGGTACATTATTTGTGGAGTGCTTTTGGGACCTTCGGGATTAAACAGCATTAAGGTAAGAGCGGGGTTTTTGATGATGCTAGTTGTCGTTTTGAAGACGGTACCACAAGCGGTTATGTAGAGTAAAATCTTTGCACCCGTACTTACAGTGAAGCCCGTTTCCCTGTAATCAACCTGAACAGAGCAGCCCTTTATAGTTTGGATCGCCAATTCACACGCACCCCCTTCTAAACATTAAGAATTTGTTAAGCGTCGTGACACGTGCCTGGAGGAGGGGATCAAAAGTCCTTCGAGTTGCAGGTTGCGATTCTCTGTTCAAATGAGGCTTCTCATTCGTCGTCACAGAAGACAGTCAGGAAGAAGCCTAACGTAATTTAGAAGCCTGTAGATTTAAGAGGAGGTGATTTTGTTGCATCCCGCATTTTTATCTGACTCGAAGGAGGTTTATTGAACGTGTCTGTGAAATCTTGATTCCTTCACCCTTTGTGGCGTGGTCTTCCACCCTTGGTGCTGCCCCGATCATTTTTCTACAAAAAACTTCAGGCCGTGCTTGCCCACTCTTCGAGAACCTCCGATGGTTGCCCATCCACCTCCGCATCAAATAGAAACTCCTCACCATCGCCTTTAAAGCCCTCAATCACCTCACACCCTCCTATCTCCGCTCAGCGCTCTCCTACTCCAACCCAGCCCTCACACTTGAGTCCTCTAAAGCCAACCTCCTCACTGGCCCTCCATCTCTTGTATCTTGCCACCGATCTCTTGCCCACATCTTCCCTCTGGCCTGAACGCCCTTCCTCTTTATATCTGACAGACAGCGACTCTCCCCGCCCTTCAAAGCCTTATTTAAATCCCATCTCCTCCCACAGGCCTTCCCTTTCCTATTCTCCCACTCCCTTGTGTGTCACCCTTACACTGGATTTGCTCCCCTAATTCACCCTTTCCTCAGCCCACGCTGTGCGTATCTGGAATTTATTTCGATTAACGTTTGTCTCCCTCTCTGAACTGTAAGCTCGTCATGGGCAGGAACATGTCTACCAACTCTGTTCTATTGTACTCTCCCAAGCGCTCAGTACAGCACTGTGAACACAGTAAGCGTGCAATAAATGATTGATTGGCCGGATTTAGAGGTTCCGTAAAGATGAGCCCCTGCTGCAATTTTTTTTTTCATTTATTAAGCGCTTACTATGTGCAAAGCACTGTTCTAAGCGCTGGGGAGGTTACAAGGTGATCAGGTTGTCCCACGGGGGGCTCACAGTCTTAATCCCCATTTTATCTGTCTCAATCCAGACCTGTGATTTGGAATTTCCTGCCCCTTCAGTGATCTCATTCCTGCTAATCTGATGCCACTAAATAATAATAATTGTGGTGCTATGTGCCGAGCACTGTACTAAGCGCTGGGGTGGATACAAGCAAATTGGGTTGGACACGGTCCCTGTCCCACGCGGGGCTCACAGTCTCCATCCCCATTTTGCAGGTGAGGTAACTAAGGCCCAGAGAAGTGAGGTGACGTGCCCAGTGTCACACAGCAGACTCGTGGTGGGGCCGGGATTAGAACCCATGACCACCTGACTCCCAGTCCTGTGCTCTATCCACTAATAATAATAATAATAATAATAATAATGGCATTTATTAAGTGCTTACTATGTGCACAGCACTGTTCTAAGCGCTGGGGAGGTTACAAGGTGATCAGGTTGTCCCACAGGGGACTCACAGTCGTAATCCCCATTTTACAGATGAGATAACTGAGGCACAGAGAAGTTAAGTGACTTGCCCAGAGTCACACAGCGGACAATTGGCGGAGCCGGGATTTGAACCCCTGACCTCTGACTCCAAATCCCGTGCTTTTTCCACTGAGCCACGCTGCTTCCCCATGGAAGCAGACCTTCCTTCTGGGAACCTGAATTTTAGATGACTAGTAAGGGGGCAGTTTACTTCCCGGGGCGAGCACAATTTACCGATCGCACTCCGCTATAGGATTGAGGAAAAACCTCTTAAATAAAACCTCAGACTTCCCTCTCAATTTGGACAGAGAAGCAGCATGGCTCAGTGGCTAGAGCTTGGGCCTGGGAGTCCAAAGGTCCTGGGTTCTAATCCCAGTTCTGCCAAATGTCTGCTGTGTGATCTTGGGCAAGTCACTTCACTTCTCTCAGTGACCTCATCTGTAAAATGGGGATTCAGGGTGTGAGCCCCATTTGGGACAGGGACTGTGTCCAACCCGATTAGCTTGTATCAACCCCAGTGCTTAGAACAGTGCCCGGCACATAATAAGTGCTTAACAAGTACCATAATTATTATTATTACTCTCCCAAGGCTCAGTGGAAAGAGCCCAGGCTTTGGAGTCAGAGGTCATGGGTTCAAATCCCTGCTCTGCCAATTGTCAGCTGTGTGACTTTGGGCAAGTCACTTCACTTCTCTGGGCCTCAGTTCCCTCATCTGTAAAATGGGGATTAAGACTGTGAGCCCCCTGTGGGACAACCTGATTGCCTTGTAACCTCCCCAGCGCTTAGAACAGTGCTTTGCACATAGTAAGCGCTTAATAAATGCCATCATTATTATTATTAGTAGTAGTAGTAGTACAGGGTTTTGCACATTGTAAGCATTCAGTAAATACCACGGATTGATGATTGAGTGATGAAGCCCAAGACTTTAGCAGTTTAACTGGCTAATGCACATATGTGCCATATGCACATATGTTAGAACGGAAAATCAATCAATCGTATTTATTGAGCGCTTACTGTGTGCAGAGCACTGTACTAAGCACTTGGGAAGTACAAGTCGGCAAAGGCACTTTTCCGGAAACAAAATGCCTATCCTGAAGAAACACGGCTGCTTACAGTCACTTTCATCTTTTATATTGTGATGATAAAAAACGATGTCAAATATAGCCCCAAAGTAAGAAAAATTGCTGCTATGCTGGCATGTATTTTTATTGAAATTGCCACATTGGGATAAACCAATCAATGACATTTATCAAGCACTTACTACATGCAGAACACTGTACTAAACGTTTGGAAGAGTACAACAGAATTAGCAGACGCATTCCCTGCCCACAGTGGGCTTACAGTCTAGAGGTGAGTTTACCGTCTAGGGGATAAATCCATTACTGAAATGGGAAGTTACAAATTTTAGGTTTCCTAAAAGATGAATATTCCCCTACTGCACCGTTTTTAGTCTCATGTGGGAATAAATTCAAATTCTGTCATTTAATCTGAACTTGTATCATTTTTTTGACATCTTATTTTGCAGTCCATGGTACAGGTGGAGACGTTAGGAGAATTTGGTGTGTTCTTCACTCTTTTTCTAGTTGGCTTGGAGTTCTCCCCGGAAAAGCTGAGAAAGGTGACCGCAGATCATATTTTATTATCAACTGACTCATCAGTTTGGGCCCTGAAAATTTGCCCTGTGATCATAGACAAGCAAAAACTTCAGTAAGGAAAGGCAAGGAAGGAGGAAGATCATGAGGAATTGGAAAAAAAAGAATCATCCCGCTTTACTGATAACCAAATTCAGAGAGTAGATTTCAGGTCGATTAATGATATTTATGCAGAGCCTGCTGTGGGCAGAGCTCTGTCCTAAGCACTTGAGAGAGTGTAAGAGAATTAGAAGACTCCAGCCCTGGCTTCAAGGCACATACAACCGAGCCGGGGAGTTAGACATGAGATAATTTACAGAAAAAAAAGGAAGGGAAGAAGAATTTGTAAAGATGAATAAGGCTTAAATTGCAGAGTAGGTAGGTCATATCACTCGTGTATATATATATATATATATATATATATATATATATATATATATATGTATACGTATCTATCACTGAAGTGATATGTGCAAGTATGTAGAAAGTGTGGAAGTAGTAGTTTGGTGGATATAATCCACGAAGAAGAAACACTAATGGGGAAAACCCTGGAGGAGACCTACCTTAACAAGTGCGTGAGAAACAGTGTGGCCTATCAAACAATCAATCAATCAATCGTATTTATTGAGCGCTTACTGTGTGCAGAGCACTGTACTAAGTGCTTGGGAAGTCCAAGTTGGCAACATACAGAGACAGTCCCTACCCAACAGTGGGCTCACAGTCTAAAAGGGGGGAGACAGAGAACAAAACTAAACATACTAACAAAATAAAATAAATAGAATAGATATGTACAAGTAAAATAAATAAATAAATAAATAGAGTAATAAATATGTACAAACATATATGCATATATACAGGTGCTGTGGGGAAGGGAAGGAGGTAAGATGGGGGTGATGGAGAGAGGGACGAGGGGGAGAGGAAGGAGGGGGCTCAGTCTGGAGCCCCTTACAGTTGAGGAGACCGAGATACAGAGATGTGAAGTGCCTTGCCCAAAGTCACACAGCAAGTTGGGATTAGAACCTAGGTCCTTCCGACAGGCCCGTGCTCCATCCACTAGGCTATAGTTGAACGCGTAACTTCCTCGGGCAGGAAGTAGCGGATGAGGTTTTAATACGGATATTATCCATAAAATCACTACGTTTTCTTAAGGTGTGGAAGATCTCTTTGCAAGGACCCTGTTACATGACCTTCCTGATGATTGCGTTTGGCTTATTGTGGGGGCACCTACTTCAGATCCGACCAACGCAGAGTGTCTTTATTTCAACCTGCTTATCCTTATCAAGCACACCTTTGGTGTCCAGATTTCTGGTCGGTAGTGCCCGAGGAGATAAAGAAGGTAGGTGCCTTGGGGGGCGGGTTGCGGGGGCATGCATTTTTTTTTTACGTATTGGGAGAGCTATTTTAGATTAGTCAATCAACCATATTTTTCATTCGACGGTATTTATGGATCTCATCCTCTGTGCAGAGCAGTGTACTAACCGCTTGAGAGAGTACAGTATAATAATAATGATGGTATTTATTAAGTGCTTACTATGACTATATGCCAAGCACTTTTCTAAGCTCAGTATAACTGAGTTGATAGACACATTCCCTACCCACGGTGTGAGCCCACTGTTGGGTAGGGACCGTCTCTATATGTTGCCAACTTGTACTTCCCAATCGCTTAGTACAGTGCTCTGCACACAGTAAGCACTCAATAAATACGATTGAATGAATGAATGACCTAACGGTCTACATTATTATTTAAGAGAATCAATCAATCAGTCAATCATATTTATTGAGCGCTTACTGTGTGCAGAGCACTGTACTAAGCACTTGGGAAGTACAAGTTGGCAACATAAGAGAAACGGCGTGGCTCAGTGGAAAAAGCCCGGGCTTTGGAGTCAGAGGTCATGGGTTCAAATCCCGGCTCTGCCAATTGTCAGCTTTGTGACTTTGGGGAAGTCACTTAACTTCTCTGTGCCTCAGTTCCCTCATCTGTAAAATGGGGATTAAGAGTGTGAACCCCCCCGTGGTTCAACCTGATCGCCTTGTAACCTCCCCAGTGCTTAGAACAGTGCTTTGCACATAGTAAGCGCTTAATAAATGCCATCATTAGTATTATTATTATGTGCAGAACACTGTACTAAACTCTTGGGAGAGTGCAGTACCACATAATTAGAAGTTACGGGGTTTCCTGGGGCTTCCTAGCAAATCATTGGAATGGCACTGTTTAGACTTGTAAGGTGCTCTGGTTTATTTCAAATCCACAGTTTGACTCTTTTTCTTTGTCTCCAAACAGGCGATATTGACTATAGCAGTGTACTCCTTGGCATGCTGGTAATGCAGGATGTACAACTTGGATTATTCATAGCTGTAATGCCAACTCTAATTCAAGCAGGAGCCGGTACATATTCCAGGTTAAGTTTTTATAGTACTTTTTTAAATGGCATTTGTTAAGCGCTTACTATGTATCAAGCAGTCTTCTAAATGCTGAGGTAGATACAAGATATGTACAGCACCTGTATATATGTATATATGTTTGTACATATTTGTTACTCTATTTATTTTACTTGTACATATCTATTCTATTTATTTTATTTTGTTAGTATGTTTGGTTTTGTTCTCTGTCTCCCCCTTTTAGACTGTGAGCCCACTGTTGGGTAGGGACTGTCTCTATATGTTGCCAACTTGTACTTCCCAAGCGCGTAGTACAGTGCTCTGCACACAGTAAGCGCTCAATAAATACGATTGATGAAGTTCATCGGATCAGAGACGGTCCTTGTCCCATGTGGGGCTCACATTTGGAGTAGGAGAGAGAACAGGTATTGAATCCCCGCTTTGCAGATGAGACACGGAGAAGTGAAGTGACTGGCCCGAGGTCACCCAGCAGGTAAGTGGCAGAGTCGGGATTAGAACCCAGGACATCTGGCTTCCAGGCCTGCTCTTTATCCTTTAGGCCACGCTTCTTCCATTAGGCCATGCTGCTTAGTACTTAATCAATCACTTGTATTCCCTTGGGGACATACAATGTAACAGAATTGGTCGACCCATTCCCTGCCCACAATGACCTTATAATAATAATGATAGCGTTTATTAAGCGCTTACTATGTGCAAAGCACTGTTCTAAGCCCTGGGGAGGTTACAAGGCAATCAGGTTGTCCCACAGGGGGCTCACAGTCTTAATCCCCATTTTACACACGAGGGAACTGAGGCCCAGAGAAGTGAAGTGACTTGCCCAAAGTCACACAGCTGACAAGTGGCGGAGCCGGGATTCGAACCCATGGCCTCTGACTCCAAAGCCCGGGCTCTTTCCACTGAGCTACGCTGCTTCTCTAATAGCCTAGACCTTATAGTCTAGAGGAGATGTATTTGTGCTGTTATTTTTTTATTTTTCTAGATTTAAGGAGTAAACCGCCCAGAGAGACATTATTACCTGCTCTTCTCCTTCTAGCATATCTCATTCCCTTTCGCAATTCCCAACTCCGCGACAAACCGAGACTAGAGCCTTGGGTCTAGATTGCCGATGCCCTTCTTTTTGAGGTCGGAAAATGCATAGAAACTATCTGGAGTGGAAGGCCATTCCAAGAGAAGTAATTGGAAGATTGTATTTTCCTGCCAGTTTAGAAAAGACTCGCCTCTGGAGGTACAGAATATAATAAAAATTGCACGTAAAGAATATGAGCAAATATACTAAATAAATGTAGGCACTCTTATGATTTGTAAATTGAGAAGCAGCGTGCCTACTGGAAGCAGCACAGGGATTCAGGAGACCTGGAATCTTAACCCAGCTCCGCTCCCCGCCTTGCTGTGTGGCCTTGGACAAGTCGTTTAACTTCTCTGTGCACCTCTGTCTCCTCTATAAAATGGGGATTACATACCTGTTCCCTGTCCCCACTAGAGTGTGAGCCCCTTGAGGGACAGGAACTGTGTCCAACCTGATCATCTTGTATCAGTGACACACACAGTAAGCGCTCAATAAATACGATTGATTGATTACCCCAGTGTAGATAGTAAGTGTTTAACAAGTATCATTATTAGTATTATTGTTCAGTCGGTGAGATATACCCGAACTAGCTTACAATGCGCCGGGTAGTTCTTCAATTATATGGAGTTAAGCCAGGCAAGTGACCAAAATACTTTTGTAAAGTTATCTCAGATACTGCATCACAGAGAATCTAAAAAGAAGAGGCATTCCTCCCTTTTCCTCCCTCCCTCCCTGGGAATGATTGAAAAATCTAACTGAGGTAATTCCCTCACTTCCATTTCTCAATCCAAAAATTGGATTGGGAAACACGGTTTTAAGAAGCGCTGATGCCATCCAAAAACCTGTTGATTTTTTCCAGTGTGAATGTTTTCTGGCATAAGGGAGAGAAAACTCCCTATTTAAAGAAGCCTCTTGGGCCACAAGAGTTGAACTGATAATGTCTTTTTGGTAGTGTCTTCTTTCTTTCAATCCTAAATAAATTTATAATAATGTAGGCTGACCATTGAAGGTGAATTCATTCAGGATGGGTGGGCATAATATTAAATAGTTTATATTACCCTTGAAATAAAGTGCACAGCGAACCTCTTTCTGTATAATCTTCCTGGCTTTAGGAAAAAGTACTCTTGAAATCCCACACCAAATGTAATCTGACTGTGATGTATATTATTAGGCTACTGCTAATTGTATTAATCAGCACTTCATTCATTCATTCAGTTGTATTTATTGAGCGCTTACTGTGTGCAGAGCACTGTACTAAGCGCTTGGGAAGTCCAAGTTGGCGACATATGGAGACGGTCCCTACCCAACAACGGGCTCACAGTCTAGAAGAGGGAGACAGACAACAAAACAAAACGTGTGGACAGGTGTCAAGTCGTCAGAATAAATAGAATTAAAGCTAAATGCACATCATTAACAAAACAACATTACTTTAAACATTAAAACATTTAAACATAAACATTAAATTTAGCTTGTAACGCAATAGAAAATTTGAAATTCTTTGGTAGAGTGTTATTGGTCCTTACTTTCCCAGTTGTAGCTTTTGTTTCAAAGTGGAAAATGGTGTTTGGAGCCACGTTTTGAGAGGGGAGACGTAGTTCTAAGGATCGGGAAAATGGGGTTCGAAGCTGCCAATAACCTATTCTTTTTTTTTCTCTTTTTCCCCCAGCATTGTCATGGAAATGCTGAGAATATTTATACTGATTGGTCAAATTCTCTTTTCTCTGGCTGCTGTCTTTCTCCTATGTCTTGTTATAAAGACTTACCTCATAGGGCCATATTACCGCAAGTTGCATACGGAGAGCAAAGGGAGTAAAGAAATCCTTGTCCTGGGAATCTCTGCTTTCATCTTCCTTATGTTAACGGTAATTTGTCGACAATTCGCACCTTTAATTGTGCATGTGAGACGATCTACGAGGCATCTGTTTCTAGAAAAGCGCTTCCACTGGGTTTCCCGGGTGTCGATCTTGTCTGTCCGCTGACGACCCCTCGCCCACATCCTGTCTCTGGCCCTACTGAGAGCTCACCTCCTCCAGGAGGCCTTCCCAGGCTGAGCCCCTTCCTTCCTCTCCCCCTCGTCCCCCTCTCCATCTCCCCATCTTACCTCCTTCCCTTCCCCACAGCACCTGTATATATGTTATATGTTGTACATATTTATTACTCTATTTTACTTGTACATATCTATTCTATTTATTTTATTTTGTTAGTATGTTTGGTTTTGTTCTCTGTCTCCCCCTTTTAGACTGTGAGCCCACTGTTGGGTAGGGACTGTCTCTATATGTTGCCAACTTGTACTTCCCAAGTGCTTAGTACAGTTCTCTGCACACGGTAAGTGCTCAATAAATATGGTTGATTGATTGATTGATTGGAATTCCCTCCCTCCTCAAATCTGACAATGACTCCTCCCCACCCTCAAAGCTCTATTGAAGGCCAGTCTCCTCCAAGAGGCCTTCCCTGACTAATCCCTCAGTTCCTCTTTTCCCATTCCCTCCTGCCACCCTGAATTGCTCCCTCTTTTCATCCCTCCCTCAGCCCCACAGCACTTATGTCCGTATCCGGAATGCATTTATTTATAGTAATGGCTGTCTCCCTCCCTAGACCGTCAAATCGTTGCGGGCAGGGAATGTTTCTTCCAATTCTGTTATTTTGTACTCTCCAAGCGCTTAGTAGAAAGTTCTGTACACAGTCATAAGATTGATTGATTGGTTGACCAGGACCGTACCACTGTTAATGGAAGAGGCGGAAACCTCTATAACCTCTATAAATGTATTTATTTATTTGTATTGATGTCTGTCTCCCCGCCTCTAGGCCGTGAGCTCGTTGTGGGTGGGGAAAGTCACTGTTTGTTGTTGTATTGCCCTTTCCCAAGAGCTTAGTACAGAGCTCTGCACACAATAAGCGCTTAATAAATACGACTGAATGAACGTAGGAATGAAAACAGTCTAAAGATGCTAAGCGAAGTGGGGAGGATTCCCTTGCTGAAGAATCATGATCTAGAATACTAAAAATCCAGCATCCATATCACTGTGAGGTAGCTATTCTCTGGCAATGTGGACTACATCCAGGACCGTAGTAACATTCCAAGAAAAAGCAGTTATAGTTAACGTATTTTGCCTTTTTTGTAGTAGTATTAATTGCTTTTTTTTTTGCTTTAAAAAAAGCCACTTTAATTATATCATTTGCTCCTCAGAGGCAACAGACTAGATAATTAGGACCCAAAAGGGTCACTGGAATTAGTGAGTTCTGAAAGGTGGAAATTCAAGTTTGGCACTAGGTGGGAGGTCAAATTAGGAAATAAATAATTAATAAATAAGAAAAATGTTTGGCTCTTATACCACCCTTCTGGCTGGTGGAATGGAAATTTTAAAAACTGATCTGGGTAATTGAGTGCAAACCCTACTGTGGCATGAATTACCCGGCTAATTCTTCTCTTCACTGTGCCCACGTGTCTTGTTTTATAGTTGATGAGATTTTGATGTTTGTTTTCAATGCTATTTATTAAGCCCTTGCTATGTGCTAGCACTCTAAGCGCTGGAGTAGATATAAGATCTTCAGGCTGAACACAGTCCATGTCTCACTAGGGCTTCCAGTCTTAATCCCCATTTCACAGATGAAGTAACTGAGACACGAGAAGTGAAATGACTTGCCCAGGGTCATACAGCAGACAAGTAGGGCAGTGCATAGAATTTCTAGGTCTTGAGGTGATATTCTTTGGAATTTGGACATTTCAAGAAATTGGACTCTGGGGATCTAGGTTCAGATGAAGAGCCATAGCATTATATAATAAATAAATAATGTTGGCATTTGTTAAGCGCTTACTATGTGCAAAGCACTGTTCTAAGCGCTGGGGGGGGTACAAAGTGATCAGGTTGTCCCATGTGGGGTTCACAGTCTTAATCCCCATTTTACAGATGAGGTAACTGAGGCTCAGAGAAGTTAAGTGACTTGCCCAAGGTCACACAGCAGACATGTGGCGGAGTCGGGATTCGAACCCATGACCTCTGACTCCAAAGCCCATGCTCTTTCCACTGAGCCACGCTGCTTCTCGTATTATGTTGCCAACTTGTACTTCCCAAGCGCTTAGTACAGTGCTTTGCACACAGTAAGCGCTCAATAAATACGATTGATTGATTGATTGATTATACCTTTCTCTGTGATTGCATAGGTTTTTCATTGTCGAAACTGCCGTAGGAAGCGTTTGTGTCTGGACAGGAGACAACTTGATCTGTAAAAACGTAATTTAGACCAATAACAGTAATCCGTTTAAAGAGGAAAATCTCAAAAAAACTTTCCAATCTTCTTTGACAGATCACAGAACTTTTGGATGTTTCGATGGAATTGGGATGCTTCTTGGCTGGTGCCTTGATCTCTTCTCAGGGTCACATGGTGACTGAAGAGATTATGTCCTGCATTGAGCCGATACGTGACTTCCTTGCCATAATTTTCTTTGCTTCTATAGGTACCTCTTCTTTAGTTTCATGGGTAGGAAATTAGCCGTGTTTGTAGACTCCATGTGCCTTAGAGCCTGGGAGTCAGAAGGGCCTGGCTTCTAATCCCGGCTCTACCACTTACCTGTGGTGTGACCTTAGGCAAGTCACTCAATTTATCTGTGCCTCAGTTCCCTCATCTGTAAAATGGGGATGGAGACTGTGAGCCCCACATGGGACAGGAATTGTGCCCAATCCGATTTGTAATAACGATTTGTTAAACTTGTACCGTATGCCAAGCACTGTACTAAATGCTGGAGTCCATATAGGATGCATTCAGTCGTATTTATTGAGCACTTACTGTGTGCAAAGTACTGTACTAAGCCCTTGGGAGAGTACAATATAACAACAAATAGATACATTCTTGCCCACAGTTTAGAGATAATCAGGTACCACATGGGGCTGACAGAGGAAAGAGAACAATTATTGAATTCCCACTTGGCAGATGAGGGAACTGAGGCCCAGAGAAGTGAAGTAACTTGCCCAAGATCACACGGCAGGGCCGGGATTAGACCCAGGTTCTTTCCATTAGGCCATGCTGCTTCCCTGATTGTCCTCGTGTTTTAGATTTTTATTGTTTCTTCCTTCCTATGTGTCTATCCACTGTTCTCTCTCCCCTCCCTTATTCTTAGGCTGTGAGCCTCTTGAGGACCAGGAACTGCATTTTTGTTATTGGTATTTATTAAGCGCTTACTATGTGTTTGGCACTGCACTAAGCACTGGGGTAGATACAAGCTCATCAGATTGGACACAGTCCATGGCCCACATGGGGCTCACCGTCTCAGTCCCCACTTTAGAGACAAAGTAATTGAGGCACAGAGAAGCTAAGTCACTTTTGTGTTCTTTCCTAATGCTTAGTAAAGTGCTCTGCAGACAGAAGGCACTTAACAAACACTATGTTTATACTACAACAACCTTGTAGGAAGGCTGCTTTTTGACAGACAGCTGTCTCCTCTTATGGAATAAAATTGCTGTGCGAGTACATTATCAAGTTCAGTTCCTTATTAGTATATATTTTTTAAAAAAAGGTTTCCATGATGTCTCTGTTGTAGAACTAACAGTAGCAAAACAAAGGACCCTTAATTGGTGTGGCAGGAAGAGATAGCGGTCTTCGTGTTCTTAAAAATAACCCGCTGGCTTTCATGTGGGGCAAGAGTAAACGTGAATCGTCAAATTCGTTGCTATAGTTGAATTATTTTAACATTTCCCTGTAAACATGTATTTAATCAGTTTTAGCAGAAAGGATGATGAGGCCCTTTTGTTTCTTCTCTCTTTCAGGACTCCATGTTTTCCCGACCTTTGTAATATACGAACTCACTGTCTTGTTGTTCCTTACCTTGTCGGTGGTAATAATGAAGGTATCGATTTTTCTCTTTCTTCAGCATTATGTTTCGCCTTTGATATGTCAATCGTTCACCCATTCATTCATTCAGTCGTATTTATTGAGCGCTTACTGTGTGCAGAGCACTGTACTAAGCGCTTGGGAAGTACAAGTTGGCAACATATAGAGACAGTCCCTACCCAACAATGGGCTCACAGTCTAGAAGGGGGAGACAGACAACAAGACAAAACATGTGGTCAGGTGTCAAGTCATCAGAATAAATAGAAGTAAAGCTAGAAGCACATCACTGACAAAATAAATAGTAAATATGTACAAGTAAAATAGAGTAATAAATCTGTACAAACATATATACAGGTGCTGTGGGGAGCAATAAGTCATATTTATTGAGCGCTGACTGTATGCAGAGCACTGTACTAACTGCTTGGAAGAGTAGAATATAACAAGAAGCAGACACATTCCCACCCACAGCAAGCTCACGGTCTAGAGCAGGGGGAAGCAGACATTAATATAAATAAATTACGGATATGTACATAAATGCTATGGGGTTGGGAAGGGGGATGAATAAAGGGAGCAAGTCAGGGTGACTCAGAAGGGAGCGGGAGATGAGGAACGGAGGGCTTAGTCAGGGAAGGCCTCTTGGAGGAGAAGTGCCTTCAATAAGGCTTTGAAGGTTGGGAATAGTCATTGACGGTCGGCTATGAGGAAGAAGGACGTTCCAGGCCAGAGGCCGGACGTGGGCGAGAGGTCATCATCATCATCAATCGTATTTATTGAGTGCTTACTGTGTGCAGAGCACTGTACTAAGCGCTTGGGAAGTACAAATTGGCAACATAGAGAGACAGTCCCTGCCCAACAGTGGGCTCACAGTCTAAAAGGGGGAGACAGAGGTCGGCAGCGAGATAGGCGAGATCGAGGTACAGTGAGAGTGAAGTGTGCCGGCTGGGTTGTAGTAGGAGAGGCAGGGAAAGTGTCAACCAACTCTTTTGTATTATACTAGATAATATAGAGAAGCAGCGTGGCTCAGTGGAAAGAGTACGGGCTTGGGAGTCTGAGGTCATGGGTTCAAATCCCAGCTCCGCGACTTGTCAGCTGTGTGACTTTGGGCAAGTCACTTCGGGCAGAAACTCCTCACCCTCGGCTTTAAGGCTGTCCATCACTTTGCCCCCTCCTACCTCACCTCCCCTCTGTCCTTCTCCAGCCCAGCCCGCACCCTCCGCTCTTCTGCCACTAATCTCTTCACCGTGCCTCGTTCTCGCCTGTCCCGCCGTCGACCCCCGGCCCACGTCATCCCCCGGGCCTGGAATGCCCTCCCTCTCCCTTCCCCACAGCACCTGTAAATATGTATATGTTTGTACATATTTATTACTCTATTTATTTTACTTGTACATATCTATTCTATTTATTTTATTTTGTTAATATGTTTGGTTCTGTTCTCTGTCTCCCCCTTCTAGACTGTGAGCCCACTGTTGGGTAGGGACTGTCTCTATGTGTTGCCAACTTGTACTTCCCAAGCACTTAGTACAGTGCTCTGCACACAGTAAGCGCTAAATAAATACGATTGATTGATTGATTGACTTCACTTCTCTGTGCCTGTTACCTCATCTGTAAAATGGGGATTAAGACTGTGAGCCCCATGTGGGACAACCTAATCACCTTGTATCCCCCCCAGCGCTTAGAACAGTGCTTCACGCACAATAAGCGCTTAACAAATACCATCATTATTATTATACTCTCCCAAGCACTTGGTTCAGTGCTCTGCATACAGTAAGCCCTCAGTAAGTACCATTGACTGATAGCAAACCCCTGTGTTACCAAAATGTCAATTGTACAGTATTTTCAGTAGGCTGAAGGGGAAGATGGTTTGAAAACAACTCCTATCACAATTGGTTATAGCAAGTCATTAACCATGATATGTTAACTGTATTCCCCTATTCTTCTATCACGTTCTAGCCTAATTGCATCCCACAACATTGGATTTTGGCAGGAATACATGTAAAAATAGCATTCAAAGCAAGGAATTATTTCCTCTTATTCTGCCAGAGGCAGTACTTTTTTATTTTTTTAAAGGTATTTGTTAAGCACTTACTATGTGCCAAGCACTGTACTAAACACTGGGGTAGATACAAGATAATCAGGTTGAACACAGTCCATGTCCTACGTGGGGTTCACAGTCTTAATCCCCATTTTACAATAGAGGGAACTAAGAGGCCCAGAGAAGTGAAGTGACTTGGCCAAGGTCACACAGCAGACAAGTGGCAGAGGCAGGATTAGAACCCAGGTCCAGTTCTTCTCTATGAAGGAGACTAAGCTGCTATGAAGGAGAAGCTTAGTTCCACAGGATTGTGTGAGGGAGAGGATACCCTCACACAAAGTAAATTTAAAACCTTCCAAAATAAAGAGGAATTGAGGTCAATCCCATGGGGAAGTGTTTTCCAAAGACTTCAATATAATATTTAATGTTTGCAGTGTTAAAAAGATCATCACTTTATTGAGATAGAGCGATGAAATAATAGCTAGGTGGATTTCTGGATCGTAATAATTTAATAAGAACAGTAATAATTGTATTTGTCAAGCGCTTACTCCAGGAGGCCTTCCCAGACTGAGCCCCTTCCTTCCTCTCCCCCTCGTCCCCCTCTCCATCCCCCCATCTTACCTCCTTCCCTTCCCCACAGCACCTGTATATATGTATATATGTTTGTACATATTTATTACTCTATTTATTTATTTATTTATTTATTTTACTTGTACATATCTATTCTATTTCTTTTATTTTGTTAGTATGTTTGGTTTTGTTCTCTGTCTCCCCCTTTTAGACTGTGAGCCCAATGTTGGGTAGGGACTGTCTGTATATGTTGCCAATTTGTACTTCCCAAGCGCTTAGTACAGTGCTGTGCACATAGTAAGCGCTCAATAAATACGATTGATGATGATGATGATGATGATATCAGGCACTGACAGGCACTAAGTGGATAAAAGCCAATCGGGTTGGACACAGTCCCTGTCCCACATGGGGCTCACAGTCTAAATCCCCATTTTACAGAAGGGGGGAAGTGAGGCACAGAGAAGGGAAGTGACTTGCCCAAGGTCACACAGCAGAGAAGTGAGGGTGTCAAGTAATCAGAATAAATAAAAGGAAAGATAGATGCACATCATTAACAAAGCAAAATAAATAGAATTGTAAATATGTACAAGTAATAAATCTGTACAAACATTTTATATATATATATACATAGGTGCTGTGGGGAGGGGTCCTCCGCGTACTGTTTAGAAGCATGATTTGTCAAGGTTCTTCTGAATTCTTCTAAGTTACAACAGTAAATATCCCATTTTTCCGCCTGTAAATCATATCTGCTCTTTGTCTCTGCTAGTTTATTTTGGCGGTCTTCGTCCTGTCCCTCATTCTGCCAAAGAGCTGCCAGTACATCAAATGGATCGTTTCAGCGGGGCTGGCACAAGTCAGCGAGTTTTCCTTCGTTCTGGGAAGCAGAGCCCGAAGAGCAGGGATCATTTCTCGAGAGGTGAGTTATTTATCTTTGATTTTTTTTTTAAAGTATATTTGTTAATCCTTACTATGTGTCAGGCACCATACATAGCGTTAGGGTAGATACAAGCTAGTCAGGTTGGACGCAGTCCCTGTCTCACATCATCATCATCATCATCAATCGTATTTATTGAGCGCTTACTATGTGCAGAGCACTGTACTAAGCGCTTGGGAAGTACAAATTGGCAACATATAGAGACATGGGGCTCGCAGTCTTCCTCCTTATTTTACAGATGAGGTAACTGAGGCCCAGAGAAGTGGAGTGACTTATCCAAGGTCACCCAGCAGACACGTGGCAAAGCCGGGATTAACACCCAGGTCCTCTGAATCCCAGGCCCATGCTCTTTTCATTAGGTCACGCCGCTTCTGGATTACAGGCCCTTTATTTTATTTTATTTTGTTCGTATGTTTGGTTTTGTTCTCTGTCTCCCCCTATTAGACTGTGAGCCCACTGTTGGGTAGGGGCTGTCTCTATATGTTGCCAACTTGTACTTCCCAAGCGCTTAGTACAGTGCTCTGCACACGGTAAGCGCTTAATAAATACGATTGATTGATTAATAATTATAATAATAATGGCATTTGTTAAGTGCTTACTATGTGCCAAGCACTGTTCTAAGCACTCGGGGGGTACAAGGTAATCAGGTTGTCCCACATGGGGCTCACAGTCTTAATCCCCGTTTTCCAGATGAGGGAACTGAGGCCCAGAGAAGTAAAGTGACTTGCCCAAAGTCACCCAGCTGACAGTTGGCAGAGCCGGGATTAGAACCCATGACCTCTGACTCCCAAGCCCGGGCTCTGTCCTCTGAGCCACACTGCTTCTCTTTGTGAACTACAGCACTTCTGTTCTTGCCGCAACCTTCTTCAGGCAAACCCAAGCGAAAGAGAAGCAGCGTGGCTCAGTGGAAAGAGCACGGGCTTTGGAGTGGAGGTCATGGGTTCAAATCCCGGCTCGGCCATTTGTCAGCTGGGTGACTTTGGGCAAGTCACTTCACTTCTCTGGGCCTCAGTTCCCTCATCTGTAAAATGGGGATTAAGACTGTGAGCCCCATGTGGGGCAACCTTATCACCTTGTAACCTCCCCAGCACTTAGAACAGTGCTTTGCACATAGTAAGTGCTTAATAAATGCCATCATTATTATTATTATTATTATTATTATTATCATTATACACAACTAAATCCAATAAGCTCTCGTTTTCTAAGGGTTATAGAACTGTTTTTTGGTGTTTTTTTAAAAGTCATCCATAGTATCTGAAAACCTAACTTTTACTTCTTATATCATGGAACTATTCAGACAATCTATGTGAGGATAACTGGATAAGCGCTTAATAAATGCCATTATTAGACTGTGAGCCCACTGTTGGGTAGGGACTGTCTCTATATGTTGCCAACTTGTACTTCCCAAGCGCTTAGTACAGTGCTGTGCACACAGTAAGCGCTCAATAAATACGATTGATTGATTGATTATTATTATTATAAGCAGTGAGCACCTAAACATGAAAAGGAATGAAATAACGACTCAACAACTCCTCATCTTGCAACCCCAACCCTGTCCGCCCCCTCGCTGTCCCGTCACTGTTGACAGCACTGCCATCCTCCCTCACAAGCCCCGTAACCCACACGGATTCAATCTGTCGTGAAATCCTGGTGGATCTACCTTCACGTCTCAAGATGCCTCAGCCTCCCTCGCTGAATTCCCAGCCTCCTGTCCCTCCTCACTCCAGTCCATACTTCACCCTGTACGCATTCAGCGCTCCATGAATACCACTTACTAATTATTCACTCTGCTGCCCGGATCATTTTTCTGAACAAAATCAGTCCGTATCTCTTTTCACCTCAAAGACTTCCAGTGGTTGCCCACCCACCTTCGCAACAAACAGAAACTCCTTATCAGCCTTAGGACACCCAGAGAAGCGGTGTTGCCTAGTGGATAGAGCGTGGGCCTGGGTTCTAGTTCTGACTCCACCACTTGTCTGCTGTGTGACCTTGGGCAAATCACCACTTCTCTGTGCCTCAGTTACCTCATCTATAAAGTGAGGATTGAGATTGCGAGTCCCGTGTGGGACGGGTACTGTGTTTAGCTCGATTACCTTTCTACCCCAGTGCCTGGCAAGTAGTAAGCACTTAACATATTTATTACTCTATTTATTTTACTTGTACACGTCTATTCTATTTATTTTATTTTGTTAGTATGTTTGGTTTTGTTCTCTGTCTCCCCCTTTTAGACTGTGAGCCCACTGTTGGGTAGGGACTGTCTCTATATGTTGCCAACTTGTACTTCCCAAGCGCTTAGTACAGTGCTCTGCACACAGTGAGCGCTCAATAAATACGATTGATTGATTAACAAATTCCATAAAAAAGAAAGAAAATCACCTCTCCCCCTCCTATCTAAACTCACTGATCTTCTACTACAACCCAGACAGCTCACTCTGCTTCTCTAATACCATCATCATCATCATCATCAATCGTATTTATTGAGTGCTTACTATGTGCAGAGCACTGTACTAAGCGCTTGGGAAGTACAAACTGGCAAATTGACAAAGACCCTGCCCGTCCTGGGTTCACAATCAAAGAGGCAGTAAGATGTCACTGCAGTAGAAATAATGATTCTTTCCTTCCAATTTTCAGGTGTACCTCCTCATATTGAGTGTGACAACCTTGAGTCTTTTACTTGCCCCAGTTTTGTGGAGAGCTGCAATTACAAAATGCATGCCAAAGCCAGAGAGACGATCCAGCACCTGACAACAAAATGCTTCACCTGGAATTAATACATTTCCTTGCCCAGGCTGCCTTTGTTCCTTGGTGTATTTCTAGGAAAGTAGAAAGCAGAAAAAGTCTGTGTGAGTCCTCTAAACATGCGCGCTTATGAGCCTGTTGTATTAACAAAACAGCAAAAAATAGTTCCATGTTGGCCCAGATTACACAAAATACACTTTGTCACCTTTTAGAATCTTCCAGCACAACTCTTGTTTCGACTCCATTCATCATACACAGTAGAAATGTTTCTTCGGATTTGGCGCCATGCAAATCGGCTTGACTATTTTGCCCTTATGTGCCTTCTTAACAAATTGGTTTCATCCTTTCACTCCTCAAAATGCCTGTTGCACAAACGTTATTATTTAATGGTGCCTGTGGTACCTTGTTAGAAATGTCCAATTTAATGGTATAACTTTAGAATTGTAATCTGTTGATCAAATACGTCAAAAAGCTTATTTCAGTAATGCAGAAATGCCAGCCAGTAGTTTTGCACATATGAAGTTATTAAAATAGTTGTAAATTCTCGAGTCACAAAATGCAGAAAGTATTTCAGTGGACTTGTGTCTTTTATTTTTCATGTATTAGGATCAAAGCGTCAGATGCAGATTCTTTAAGGATACACTATTCTGATTCCAACATTGCTAATTTGCTACATCACACACTGACTACATTCCTCAGAAAGATTTCACTAGACCCAGGATGTGAATCCATCGCCGACTGGGTGCTCATAAAGGAAGTTAAATGAACCAGGGCAATTTTCCACTCATTCAGTTGATCAATATATATCATCATCATCAATCGTATTTATTGAGCGCTTACTGTGTGCAGAGCACTGTACTAAGCGCTTGGAAAGTCCAAGTTGGCAACATATAGAGACAGTCCCTACCCAGCAGTGGGCTCACAGTCTAAAAGGGGGAGACAGAGAACAAAACCAAACATACTAACAAAATAAAATAAATAGAATAGATATGTACAAGTAAAATAAATAGAGTAATAAATATGGACAAACATATATACATATATACTTACAGTCGTTGCTCTGTGTGCCAAGCACTGTACTGAGCGCTGGGGTAGATACAAGACAATCAGGTCAGACACCATCCAGATCCGACATGAGGCTCGCAGTATTTATTGAGCACTTACATAGTACTAAGCACTTGGGAGTGTATTATAGAGTTAGTAGGCATTAATATCTGTTCCACCATCTAGACCGTAAGCTCATTATGGGCAGGGAATATGTCTACAAATTCTGTTGTATTCTCCCAAGCGCTTAGTATGATGCTCTGCATATGGTAATCGCTCAGTAAATACCACTGATTGATTAGCAGACATGAGCTTAACCCACAGAGAGCTTAGGGGTCCCAGAACAGAGCTCGGGATTGTCACTTTGAGATGTGGACAGTTTCAATATATTTATAGGTAAGCTTGTTAGGGGCAGGGAACATGTCTGCTAATCGTAGCGTATTCCCCGAATCAATCAATCAATTGTATTTATTGAGCGCTTACTATGTGCAGAGCACTGTACTAAGCGCTTGGGAAGTACAAATTGGCAACATATAGAGACAGTCCCTACCCAACAGTGGGCTCACAGTCTAAAAGGGGGAGACAGGGAACAAAACCAAACATACTAACAAAATGAAATCAATAGAATAGCTATGTACAAGTAAAATAAGTAAATAAATAGAGTAATAAATATGTACAAACATATATACATATATACAGGTGCTGTGGGGAAGGGAAGGAGGTAAGATGGGGGGATGGAGAGGGGGACGAGGGGGAGAGGAAGGAAGGGGCTCAGTCTGGGAAGGCCTCCGAAGCGCCTAGCACACTGCACACAGTAAGCACTCAGCAAATACCATTGATGGATTGATTGAAACGGGCAAACCAAACAATGCAACTCTGAGTACAAATTATGGTCCAAAACAGCAGATCACTCAAACACTATTCATGAAGGCACAATTCCTGATTGTACACCAGATTTTTTGTTTTTTTAGAACCCCATACCAAACTCCTCTTTGCACAGGAATGACATCCATACCTTTTTAATAATTAACTGATAATAATTGTGGTAGTTGTTAAGCGCTTACTATGTACCAAGCACTTTATAGTGTGGGAGTAGATACAAGGTGATCAGGTTGTCCCATGTGGGGTTCACAGTCTTAATCCCCACTTTATAGATGAAGTAATCAATCAATCAATCGTATTTATTGAGCGCTTACTGTGTGCAGAGCACTGTACTAAGCGCTTGGGAAGTACAAGTTGGCAACATATGGAGAGAGTCCCTACCCAACAGTGGGCTCACAGTCTAAAAACAGTGGGCTCACAGTCTAAAAGTAACTGAGGTAGCTTGCCCAGGGTCACACAGTACACAAGTGGCAGAGGCAAGATTAGAACCCATGTCCTCTTGAGTCTGAGCCCGTGCTCCTTCCACGAAGCCATGCTCGTACTCTTTTTGTTTATATCAATCATTTATCGTTTTCCATGCTGCCAATCAAAGCAAAATACAGTTGTACTTGAAAAAAGAGCTTTTTATGGTTTCTCTGAATGAGATTCACCAAACCAATTTACGGTTAAAAGTTTGTGAGCCAGCATTCAGGGACTGAGGTGCCAGTTAAAGATGTTACCAATCATTTATTGAGTGCTTGCTAGTGCAGAGCACTGTACTAAGCGCTTGGGAGAGTACTGGCCTGGTTGCCTAGTAGAATATCAATCAATCAATTGTATTTATTGACTTTATTATTATTATTATTTATTTATTTATTGACTTTGTTGCCAATTTGTACTTCCCAAGCGCTTAGTACAGTGCTCTGCACATAGTAAGCGCTCAATAAATACGATTGATGATGATTGAGCGCTTACTGTGTGCAGAGCACTGTACTAAGCGCTTGGGAAGTACAAGTTGGCAACATATAGAGACAGTCCCTACCCAACAGTGGGCTCACAGTCTAGAAGAATATGCCTTTAGCCCGTTGTTGGGTAGGGATTGTCGCTATTTGTTGCTGAATTGTACTTTCCAAGTGCTTAGTACAGTGCTCTGCACACACTAAGCGCTCAATAAATACGATTGAATGAATGCATATCCCTGGGAAATGACAAATTCAAGAGACTTTGAACAGCAGCCAAAGTTCTAGAACAGCCAACTCTGGAATTGCTGAGGTTTGCCAAGAGCCGCACCCAAGAAGACACCCTAATGATTTTAAACCATGAGTTAGCCGTGAATTATGGGTTGATGTTAAGTCCGAGGGAAACTGAAACTGAGGTGATATATCAGCCTGTAATAAATCAGTAAATGAATGAATAAATACACTTTTTTCTAGGAGAGGCACCCTAATGCTTGAGGAAAGCAGCATGGCATTTTGGATGGAGCATGGGCTTGGATGCCACTTGTCTGTTGTGTGGCCTTGAGCAAGTCACTTCACTTCTCTGGGTCTCAGTTACCTCATCTGTAAAATGGGGATTAAGACTGTGAGCCCCATGTGGGACAGGGACAGTCTCCAACCTGATTTGCTTGTATCCACCCCAGCGCTCAGTACGGTGCCTAGCACATAGTAAGTGCTTAACAAATACTATAATATTTGTATATATGCTTGTACATTTTTATTACTCTATTTTACTTGTACATATCTATTCTATTTATTTTGTTAGTATGTTTGGTTTTGTTCTCTGTCTCCCCCTTTTAGACTGCGAGCCCACTGTTGGGTAGGGACTGTCTCTATATGTTGCCAACTTGTACTTCCCAAGCGCTTAGTCCAGTGCTCTGCACACAGTAAGCGCTTAATAAATACAATTGATGATGATGATGATATAATAATAATAATACAGTGCTTGGCACAGAAGAAGGGCTTAAAAAATTCCACTATCATTATTATTTTTTTTTTAGCACATCCCAAGCACCTAAAACAGTGTGTTGTACCCCAAAGTCCTCACTTTCAGGCATCAAGAACAACTGAAGTGTTAGTGTTGGGAGAATTGAAGAGTCTCAGTAAAATTGCTCCTATGAATCCTGGTAATTTACATCCATGTGATTGTAAATTTAGCACTGTTCTAAGTGCTGGGGTAGATACAGGGTAATCAGATTGCCCCACATGGGGCTCACAGTCTTAATTGCCATTTTACAGATGAGGTAACAGGCACAGAGATGTTAAGTGACTTGCCCAAAGTCACACAGCTAAGTGGTGGAGCCTGGATTAGAACCCACGACCTCTGACTCCAAAGCTCGTGCTCTTTCCACTTAACCACACTTCTTCTCTTACTATTATTATTATCTCCTCATGGGTGTCCCGCCAACACCCCAAAGTGAATGTGTTTAAAACAGATATCTTCTGCAACAGTCAGTGAGTCAGTCAATGGTACTTATTGAACGCTTACTGTGTGCAGAACAATGTACTAAGCGCTTAGGAGAGTACGATATAAAAATACGACAGACACATTCCCTTCACACAGCAAGCTTAAAGTCTAGAGGGGGAGATAGACGATATAAATAAATAAAATACAGATATGCAGCGTGGCTCAGTGGAACGAGCACGGGCTTTGGAGCCAGAGGTCATGGGTTCAAATCCCGGCTCCGCCACGTCTGCTGTGTGACCTTGGGCAAGTCACTTCTCTGAGCCTCAGTTACCTGATCTGTAAAATGGGGATTACGACTGTGAGCCCCACGTGGGCCAGCCTGATCACCTTGTATCCCCCCCAGCGCTTAGAACAGTGCTTTGCACATAGTAAGCGCTTAACAAATGCCATCATTATTATTATTATTACTTGTACATAAATGCTGTGGGGGATGAATGAAGGGAGCAAGTCAAGGCGACGCAGAAGAGTGGGAGAAGAGGAAAGGAGGGCTTGGTCAGGGAAGGCCTCTTGGAGGAGGTGTGCCTTCAGTAAGGCTTTGAAGGTGAGGAGAGTCATTTTCTGTGGGATATTAAGAGGGAGGAAGAGGCAGGACATGGGTGAGAGGTCAGCAGCTAGGCAGACGAGGTCAAAGAACAGTGAGAAGGTTGACATTAAGAGGAGCGAAATGTGGAGGCTGGATTATTGTAGGGGAAAACCAAAACCTGTCCTCCTTCCACCACTGATTGATGGATGGATGGATGGATGGATGAAGTTACAACTGTAGTCTGCCCAGAGTCTGGAATGGCAGCTGCCAATGACTCATTAGATTTCAATCAAATTGAAGTTCTTCAAAGACTCAGTGTTTGACCTTTGATAGCCCGTCAGCCCCTTGAGGGACAGAGGCTGGGACCAACCTGATTTTCTCATCTACTTTAGTGCTTAGTACAGTGCAACAAATACCGTAATAACTATAATTACTATAGCCTCTGAGATCTGAACCTACCACTGAAGGAACATGCAGCCTTCCAAGCAGTTTAATCAGCGTCCCCTCGAAGCCACATTTAGGATTTTATGACAAGAGAAGATCATCCCAGAAATAAATCAGTTCACCAGCCCTGACGCAATGGCTCGCTGCAACACAGTTTTGCTGAGAAGCCAACTGGGGAGAATGGACGACAGCAGGCTGTCTGTACTTGATTCATTCAATCTTATTTATTGAACACTTTCTGTCTGCGAAGCACTGCGCTAACCGCTTGATTTTATGCCCACCCTACAATATCCTGATTCCTTTTTCTCCTGCATGCTTTGACATCTTATTTGTACTTCCCGAGTGCTTAGTACAGTGCTCTGCACACAGTAAGCGCTCAATAAATGCGATTGAATGAATGAATTTCAAATCAGTGACCTCACCTGTAAAATGGGGATGAGGACTGCGAGCTCCATGTGGGACAGGGACTGTATCCAACCCAATTAGCTTGTATCTACCCCAGTGCTTAGGACAGTGCCTGGCACCTAGCAGCATGGCTCAGTGGAAAGGGCGCGGGTTTGGGAGTCAGAGGTCATGGGTTCCAATCCCGGCTCTGCCACTTGTCAGCTGTGTGACTTTGGGCAAGTCACTCAACTTCTCTATGCCTCAGTTCCCTCATCTGTAAAATGGGGATTTAGACCGTGAGCCCCAAGTGGGACAACCTGATCACCTTGTATCCTCCCCAGTGCTTAGAACAGTGCTTTGCACATAGTAAGCACTTAACAAATGCCATTACTATTATTATTACCTAGCAATTATCTTCATTCATTAAGTCGTATTTATTGAGCACTTACTGTGTGCAGAACCCTGTACTATCTGGTGGGGGGGAGGGGGCTGTAGGGGGGTCAGTAACAGGGAGCAGAAAGGACTGTGAGCCCACTGTTAGGTAGGGACTGTCTCTATATGTTGCCAACTTGTACTTCCCAAGCGCTTAGTACAGTGCTCTGCACACAGTAAGCGCTCAATAAATACGATTGATTGATTGATTGATTGAAAGAAGGGCAGAGAAAACTGGTCCAGTTGGGGGATTATGGAAAAAGCACGCAGGAAGCAGCCACGAAGCTCCAGAGACCTTAGTGCCGAAGGAGGAAGTTCTAAGGGAGCTCACTATTGGCAGCCCTGATCCAGCAATCAATCAATAACGGCATTTACTGAGCGCTTACTGTGTGTGCAGCACTGTACTAAGCGCTTGCACACTTCTAGCTTTGCTCTGGCTCATCGTAGTCCCTGTCCCACGTGGGGCTCACAGTCTCAATCCCCATTTTACAGATGAGGGAACTGGGGCCCAGAGAAGTGAAGCAGCTTGCCCAAGGTCACACAGCACACAAGTGGCAGAGCCAGGATTAGAACCTGGCTCTATCCACTACACCATGCTGCTCCCTAAGTGCTCTCCTAAGTGCTTAGTACAGTTCTGTGCACCACAGTAAGCACTCAATACATAGTACTGGATGACTAACCACAAAGTACAGAGGTACTTCCAACAAAAGGTATTCACTTAGGCCCAATCTTCACAAACAACAAGCTAATTAAAAAATTGAACTATATTGAGATTTTGTGAGTGTACCAATCAATCAGTCAATGGTATTTACTGCGTCCATACTATGTGCAGAGCACAGGATTAAGCAATCGGAACAGTAAGATATTACATATTAAGATATTAAGATATTACAGATATTACACGTTCCCTGCCCACAACAAGTTTACCCATGAGAAAGCTCTAGAAACCACTGTCTCTGAGGTAACCCTATGAATGAGCCAACATGCTCAATTATTATCTATCCTTTGTGAAGAAGGAATGTTCCGAGTCTCACAGTCCTCTGGAAAGGGTTGTTTTTTTTCCCTCTGAAATAAACCACTGGCTAATCCAGTAAATAAATAGGTTCGATTTCCAGTTATTCTCTAAGCACCCTTCTCCACCTTGAGATTGCCTTCAAGTTGGACTACTTTCGGTTTGCATTTCTGCTAAGGTGATTTAGTAAACAGTACCTTTCTCTAGCAGTTTCACGTCCTTGTTCTCTGCTTATCTGATTAGCAAAAAGAGGAGCTGACTATGCAACTCTACCTTCTAGAGAGCTCCTAAACTTCGGTATCCACCATATTTTTTTTTATAATGGCATTTATTAAGCGCTTACTACATGCAGAGCACTGTTCTAAGCGCTGGGGGGGTTACAAGGTGATCAAGTTGTCCCACGTGGGGCTCACGATCTTAATCCCCATTTTACAGATGAGGGAACTGAGGTTCAGAGAAGTTAAGTGACTTGCCCAAGGTCACACAGCAGACATGTGGCTGAGTCGGGGTTCGAACCCATGACCTCTGACTCCAAAGCCCGTGCTCTTTCCACTGAGCCACGCTGCTTCCCAGCCATATTTGACACCTCTTATTCCCCAAATAATAATTACAGTACTTATTAAGTACTTAATATGTGCCCAGCACTGTATTAAGCATTGGGGGTAGATACAAGATAATCAGTCTGGACACAGTTCCTTTCCCATAGCGGGGCTAAGAATGTAAGTAGAAGCACACCCTCTAAACTGTAACCTTGTTGTGGGCAGAGAAAGTGTCTGTTTATTGTCGTATTGTACTCTCCCAAGCACTTAGTACAGTGTTCTGCAGACAGTAAGCGCTCAGTAAATACGATTGAATCAATGAAAGAGGGTGTAGGATTTAATCCTCGTTTTACAGACGAGGAAACTGAAACATGGAGAAGTGACTTGCTGAAGGTCACACAGCAGACAAGTGGCAGAGCCAGAATTAGAACCCAGGTCCTCTGATTCCCAGAACTAGGCCGTGCTGCCTCTCAATCCCTGCCCACAAAGAGCTTTCAGACTGGATGTTTGTACATATTTATTACTCTATTTACTTATTTATTGTACTTGTACATATCTATTCTATTTATTTTATTTTGTTAGTATGTTTGGTTTTGTTCTCTGTCTCCCCCTTTTAGACTGTGAGCCCACTGTTGGGTAGGGACTGTCTCTATATGTTGCCAGTTTGTACTTCCCAAGCGCTTAGTACAGTGCTCTGCACATAGTAAGCGCTCAGTAAATACGATTGATGATGATGATGATGATGATGATGACAGATATTAAAATAAATTACAGATGAATACGTTCATCACTACCGTTGGCTTCCCATTATTCATTCATTCAATCGTATTGATTGAGCGCTTACTGTGTGCAGAGCACTGGACTAAGAGCTTGGAAAGTACAATTCGGCAACATATAGAGACGGTCCCTACCCAACAACGGGCTCACAGTCTAAAGGGGGGACAGACAACAAAACAAAACCAGTCGACAGGCCTCAATCTACTGAACGCTTACGGTGTGCAGAGCAATCAATCAATCAGTCGTATTTATTGAGCACTTACTGTGTGCAGAGCACTGTACTAAGCGCTTGGGAAGTACAAGTCCAGGAGCACTGGACTAAGCTCTTGGAAAATACAATTCAGCAACGAATAGAGACAATCCCTGCCCAACAATGGGCTCACAATCTAGAATCGGGGAGACATTCATTCAATCATATTTATTGAGCGCTTACTGTGTGCAGAGCACTGGTCTAAGCGCTTGGAAAGCCCAATTTCTCCGTAGGCACCCCACCTGGCGCTGCCCATATCGTAAGATTCTTGGGAGAAGAGGCTAAAAACAGGGATCATTTTCATTTTATTTCATTTATTTCATTTCATTTTATTTAGTAATGAGACCATCCTAAGGAAAGACAGAGAATTCTACCTGAAGTGGTAAGTCTCAGAGTGGGTTTTTGTGGCTGGAAAACCACAAAATCAATCTATTAATCGATGGCATTTATCGAGCACTTACTGTGCGCAGAGCACTGTATCAAGCGCTTGGGAGAGTACGCTATAACAATAAAACATTCCCTGCCCACAAAGAGCTTACAGTCTGAGTCATAATCTGGTGCTCCCTCAACTAGATATATGTGCTCTTATAGTATGGGAGAATCAAGGTTTTACCAACACCTCCAAAGTAATTGGGTTGCAGGCTTTTGTGTCAGATGAAGCTTTTGAGCGATTTTAAAGAATTCGTCAGTTTGAAGAAATGAGGAGTAAGCACTCCTCTCAGGAAGTTGGAAAACAGACCAAAATAGATGGTTGTTGAAATGGACAAATTTGATGCCGAAGAAGTATGAAGTGGCAGGTGGGAGTGGCAGAATGCATAAATTTGAAGTAATAATAATAATAATGGTATTAAGTGCTTACTACGTGCAAAGCACTGTTCTAAGCGCTGGGGGGGATACAAGGTAATCAGGTTGTCCCACGTGGGGCTCACAGTCTTACTCCCCATTTTACAGATGAGGGAACTGAGGCACAGAGAAGTTAAGTGACCTGCCCAAAGTCACACAGCTGACGAGTGGCGGAGTCGGGATACTGTTGGGTAGGGACTGTCTCTATATGTTGCCAACTTGTACTTCCCAAGCGCTTAGTACAGTGCTCTGCACACAGTAAGCGCTCAATAAATACGATTGATGATGATGATGATGATGATATGAACCCATGACCTCTGACTCCCAAGCCACTGAGCCGCACTGCTTCTCTACAATCTGAATAAAAAATAAGGGCAATTTGGAGGATTTCTTTTTTCTCCAGGTCTCTCAGGGATCAGTCTATCTTTATTGGTTATCAAATACGGGAAATATGTGTATCCATTATCAAATACGGGAAATATGTGTATCCAGAGAATTACCTGGCCATCAGCTCTCCTGTCCATCAGGAGTACGATTTGTATTAACAGGTGAATAAAGATTTGAGGAAGGGGTCGGTGAATTCCTAGTACAGAAACAGAGGGTGTGATCAGCAAAAAAGTGGTTAAATTGTGAAATCACGGCTGAATGGGAGTGCACTGTAATAATCACAGGTTGCATTAACAGCAGGCCTTTGGTCTGGGAACCTCAAAGTGCTTTTCCAAACGTTAATTATGCATCCCCACAGCAGGGAGGCCTAGGTGATTCATTCATTTATTCACTCAATCGTATTTATTGAGCGCTTACTGTGTGCAGAGCACTGTACTAAGCATTTGGGAAGTACAAGTTGGCAACAGAGACAGTCCCTACCCAACAGCGGGCTCACAGTCTAGAAGGGGGAGACAGAGAACAAAAGAAAACATATTAACAAATAAAATAAATAGAATAAATATGTACAAATTGATGTTATCTCCTCATCGACTGAGGGGTGGGTGGTTGGAGAAGCGATAGAGAAGCGATAGAGAAGCGATAGAGCCCCGGCCTGGGAGTCCAAAGATCTGGGTTCCGATTCTGCCTCCGCCACTTGCCTGCTGCCTGATCTTGGGCAAGTCCCCAGTCTAGACTGTAAGCCTGCTATGGGGAGGGAGCATATGGGAAGCAGTGTCGCGTAGTAGAGCATGGTCCTGGGAGTCAGAAGGTAATGAGTTCTAATCTCACCTCTGCCGCTTGTCTGCTGGGTGGCCTTGGGTAAGTCACTTCACTTCTCTGTGCCTCAGGTACCGCATCTGTAAAATGGGGATTGAGACTGTGAGCCCCACATGGGACACGGACTGTGTTCAACCCCAATTGCTTGTATCCACCCCAATCAATCAATCAATCGTATTTATTGAGCGCTTACTGTGTGCAGAGCACCGTACTAAGCGCATAGTACAGTACCTGGTACATAGTAAGTCCTTAACAAATACCACTATTATTATTATTAGTCTCCCAAGTGCTTAGTTCGCTGTTGTGCAACAACAAACAATTGTGCAACAACAACAACAACAACAAATTGTGCAACAACAACAAACAATATGTTTGTACATATTTATTACTCTATTTATTTTACTTGTACATATCTATTCTATTTATTTCATTTTGTTAGTATGTTTGGTTTTGTCTCCCCCTTTTAGACTGTGAGCCCACTGTTGGGTAGGGACTGTCTCTATATGTTGCCAATTTGTACTTCCCAAGCGCTTAGTACAGTGCTCTGCACACAGTAAGCACTCAATAAATACGATTGATGATGATGATGATGATGATGAGCAAGCGCTCAATAAATACCTGTGATTGAGCTTTCTGCACCTCAATTCTCTCATCTGTAAAATAAGAGGTGGGGTGTGGGATGTGGACTGTATATATGTTTGTACATATTTATTACTCTATTTATTTATTTATCTTACTTGTACATATCTATTCTATTTATTTTATTTTGTTAGTATGTTTGGTTTTGTTCTCTGTCTCCCCCTTCTAGACTGTGAGCCCGCTGTTGGGTAGGGACCGTCTCTGTGTGTTGCCGACTTGTACTTCCCAAGCGCTTAGTACAGTGCTCTGCACACAGTAAGCGCTCAATAAATACGACTGATTGATTGATTGATTGATTGACTGTGTCCAACCTGATTATCTTGTAAATACCCAAGCGTTTAGGACACTGCCCGGCACATAGTAAGCGTTTAACAAATATCTTTTTTTTTTTTTAAAAAAAAAGGAATCTAGGGAGAAATGCTGAGCTTCTTCTGTCCCCCACCAAACTGTGAGGTGCTCGTGGGCAGGGAATGTGTCTGTTTATTGTTGTAGTGTACTCTCCCAAGTGCTTAGTACACAGTAAGCACTCATTAAATGCAATTGAATGAGTGCTGTGCACACAGTAAGTGTTCAATAAATACGATTGAATGAATGAATGAATGAATGTTGTATCCTTTCCTCTTTATTCATCCCCCTCCCAGCCCCGAAACGCATTTGTACCTATCTGTAATTTTTTAAATTATATTAATGACTGTCTCCCCCTCTAGACTGTAAGCTTGTTGTCGGCAGGGACTGTGTCTGTTTATTATTCTATTGTACTCTCCCAAACGCTCCATAAATATGATTATCATCATCATCAATCGTAAATATGAATCATATTGAATCAATCAATATGATTGACTCCAAAGTTTTTAGTACAGTGCTCTGCACACAGTAAGGGCTCAATAAATACGATCAATTGATTGATCGGCTGTAAGCTCACTGTAGGCAGGGAATGCATCTGTTTATTCATTCATTCATTCGATTGTATTTATTGAGCACTTACTGTGTGCAAAGCACTGTACTAAGCGCTTGGCTGGCAACATATAGAGACGTCCCTACCCAACAGCGGCTCACAGTCTAGAAGGGGGAGACAGACAACAAAACGTATTAACAAAATGAAATAAATAGAATAGTAAATGTGTACAAGTAAAATAAATAGAGTAATAAATCTGTACAAACATATATACAGGTGCTGTGGGGAGGGGAAGGAGGTAGGGCGGGGTGGGGGAGAGGAAAAAGGGGGCTCAGTCTGGGAAGGCTTCCTGGAGGAGGTGAGCTCTCAGTGCTTACTGTGTGCAGAGCACTGTACTAAATTCTTGGGAGAGTACAATACAACAATACAGAGTGACAGTCCCTGCCCACAACCAGCTCACAGTCTAGAGGGAGGGAGACATCAATACAAACAAATAAAATTATTTATGAAGCGCTCAACAAATGCCGTCATTATCATCATTGTCATTGTTAACAATTGACAAATAACAATAATTATTAACAATTGTTAATAATAATAACAATATTATTATTATTGTTGCCTGTTTACTTGTTCTGATGTCTGTCTCCCCCTTTCTAGGCCGTGAGCCCGCTGTGGGCAGGGAGGGTCTCTGTTGCCATATTGTACTTTCCAAGCGCTTAGCACAAAGTAGGTGCTCGATGAATACGACTGAATGAACGAATAAGAATAAATGGACAAGAAAGAAACCCAATCCTAGGCCACAAGGCCTCCCGGAGGAGGTGAGCTCTCAGTGCTGACATGTGTGCAGAGCACTGTACTAAATTCTTGGGAGAGTACGGAGTGACAGTCCCTGCCCACAACCAGCTCACAGTCTAGAGGGAGGGAGACATCAATACAAACAAATAAAATTATTTATGAAGCGCTCAACGAATGCCGTCATTATCATTATTATTATTATTGTTGCCTGTTTACTTGTTCTGATGCCTGTCTCCCCCTTTCTAGGCCGTGAGCCCGCTGTGGGCAGGGAGGGTCTCTGTTGCCATATTGTACTTTCCAAGCGCTTAGCACAAAGTAGGTGCTCGATGAATACGACTGAATGAACAAATAAGAATAAATGGACAAGAAAGAAACCCAATCCGAGGCCATAAGGCCTGCTGGAGGAGGTGAGCTCTCAGTGCTTACTGTGTGCAGAGCACTGTACTAAATTCTTGGCAGAGTACAATACAATAATACAGAGTGACAGTCCCTGCCCACAACCAGCTCACAGTCTAGAGGGAGGGAGACATCAGTACAAACAAATAAAATTATTTATGAAGCGCTCAACAAATGCCGTCATTATCATTATTATTATTGTTGCCTGTTTACTTGTTCTGATGTCTGTCTCCCCCTTTCTAGGCTGTGAGCCCGTTGTGGGCAGGGAGGGTCTCTGTTGCCATATTGTACTTTCCAAGCGCTTAGCACAAAGTAGGTGCTCGATGAATACGACTGAATGAACGAAGAATAAATGGACAAGAAAGAAACCCAATCCTAGGCCACAAGACCTCCCGGAGGAGGTGAGCTCTCAGTGCTTACTGTGTGCAGAGCACTGTACTAAATTCTTGGCAGAGTACAATACAACAATACAGAGTGACAATCCCTGCCCACAACCAGCTCACAGTCTAGAGGGAGGGAGACATCAATACAAACAAATAAAATTATTTATGAAGCGCTCAACAAATGCCGTCATTATCATTATTATTATTGTCGCCTGTTTACTTGTTCTGATGTCTGTCTCCCCCTTTCTAGGCTGTGAGCCCGCTGTGGGCAGGGAGGGTCTCTGTTGCTGAATTGTACTTTCCAAGCGCTTAGCACAAAGTAGGTGCTCGACGAATACGATTGAATGAACAAATAAGAATAAATGGACAAGAAAGAAACTCAATCCTAGGGCACAAGGCCTCACTAAGAAGGAATGAAGGAAGAACTGGGTCTCCTCCCGTCGGCCTGAGCGGATTCCTCAGCGTGAAGCAGGGTGGCTCAGTGGAAAGAGCCTGGCCTTGGGAGTCGGAGGTCATGGGTTTATTCTAATAATAATAATAATGATGATGATGATGGCATTTATTAAGCGCTTACCATGTGCAAAGCACTGTTCTAAGCGCTGGGGAAGTTACAGGGTGATCAGGTGGTCCCACGCGGGCTCACAGTCTTAATCCCAATTTTACAGATGAGGTAACCGAGGCACAGAGAAGTGAAGCGACTTGCCCAAAGTCACACAGCTGACAATTGGCAGGGCCGGGATTTGAACCCATGACCTCTGACTCCAAAGCCCGGGCTCTTTCCACCGAGCCATGCTACTTCTGAGGACTTTGACACCTGTCTGCATGGTTTTTGTTGTCTGTCTCCCCCTTCTAGACTGTGAGCCCGTTACTGGGTAGGGACCTTCTCTATATGTTGGCGACTTGTCCTTCCCAAGCGCTTAGTCCAGCGCTCTGCACACAGGAAGCGCTCAATAAATACGACTGAATGAATGAATTCCCCTTCTAGACTGTGAGGCCGTGGTTGGGTAGGGTCCGTCTCTATATTGTGCCAACTTGTACTTCCCAAGTGTTTAGTCCAGTGCTCTGCACACAGTAAGCGCTCAGTAAATAGGATTGAATGAATGAATAATCCCGGCTCCCCCACGTCTGCTTTGTAACCTTGGGCGAGTCACAACTTCTCTGAGCCTCAGTTACCTCATCTGTAAAATGGGGATTAAGACTGTGAGCCCCACGTGGGACGTGATCACCTTGTATTCCCCCAGTGCTGAGAACAGAGCCTTGCACATAGTAAGCGCTTAACAAATGCCACCATTATTGGGGAAGCAGCGTGGCTCAGTGGAACAAGCGTGGGCTTGGGAGTCAGAGGTCATGGGTTCAAATCCCGGCTCTCCCACTTGTCAGCTGTGTGACTTTGGGCAAGTCACTTAACTTCTCTGTGCCTCACTTACCTCATCTGTAAAATGGGGATTAAGATTGTGAGCCCCACATGGGACAGCCTGATCACCCTAGCGCTTAGAACAGTGCTTGGCATATAGTAAGCGTTTAACAGCAAAATTATTATTGTATCCCCCCCAGTGCTTAGAACAGTGCTTTGCACATAGTAAGCGCTTAACAATGGCCACCTTTATCTTCCATGTTGTTGGAGGCCCAACGTCCTCCAGAGAGGCCTGGAGGGGGACGCTGAGTCAAGCGCTTAGAACAGTGCTTTGCCCATAGTAAGTGCTTAACACCGAAATTATTATCATATCCCCGCAGTGCTTAGAACAGTGCTTTGCACATAGTAAGTGCTTACTATGCTGCGAAGCAGCGTGGCCCAGTAGCGAAGCAGCGTGGCTCAGTGGAAAGAGCACGAGCTTTGGAGTCAGAGGCCGTGGGTTCGAATCCCGGCTCCACCACGTGTCTGCTGCGTGACCTTGGGCAAGTCACTTAACTTCTCTGAGCCTCAGTTACCTCATCTGTGAAATGGGGATGATTGCTGTGAGCCCCACGTGGGACAACCTGATCACCTTGTAAAAACTCCCCAGCGCTTAGAACAGTGCTGTGCACGTAGTAAGCGCTTAATAAATGCCATTATTATTATTATTATAGTAAGCGCTGAACAATGGCCACCATCATCTTCCATGTTGTTGGAGGCCCAACGTCCTCCAGGGAGGCCTGGAGGGGGACGCTGAGCCAAGCGTTTAGTGCAGTGCCCTGCACCCCATAAGCGTTCAATAAATAGGACTGAATGAATGGATGGGGGCTTCTCCTCACGCCCGTCCTCGCCAGTCACTTCACTTCTCTGTGCCCCAGTTACCTCATCTGTAAAATGGGGATGAAGGCTGTGAGCCCCCCGTGGGGACAACCTGATTACCTTGTTACCTCCCCAGCGCTTAGAACAGTGCTTTGCACATAGTAAGCTATTAATAAATGCCATTATTATTATTATTATTATTATTGGTGGCCAAATCTGGCCTTGAGGTAGCCCTGGGGGGGGGGGGGGGAAAGGCCGAGCCACGTGACCAAGGCGGCGCGTGAAGGGCAGCGTCGACCCGCACCCCTAGGGGGCGCCCTCGCGCCCCGGCCCATTCGCGCGCGCGCGTGTGTGTGGCCCCCCCCGATTGCGCATGCGCTCTCGCTCCCCCCCCCACCCCGATGCCTTCACGGCGAGGGAGGGAGGGAAAGGCGCGAAAAAGGCGCGCAGGCGCGCTGGCTCCCCGAGGGTGAAACTGACACATTCGGAGCCCCATCTCTATGGGGCCGCTCGGGGGCCCCCTACGTCACCGCGTCGCCGGCGCGTCACGCCGGCTTGACGCTCCCAGTACAAAGTGTAAGTTTCAATTTTTTTCCCTCCAGCCCCCCCCGCCCCCCCCACCTTGCCAACTCTGTCTACCGTTGGGGGGGGCGGCGCGCGTGCGCGGGGCCGGGCGCCTCGCGTCTCGCGCCAGCCGGGGAGCGGCGGCGGCGGGGGCCCTCGAAACCGCCGCCTTGGGGCGCGAGGAGCGGGGCAGGGGGGCGCGCGCCGGGCGTGAGGTGAGCTAAAGGTGGGGGGGGGGGGGCGGGCGAGTGCGCGTGCGCGCGGGGCCTGAGGTAACTTAATGGGGGGGGGGGCGCAACGGTTTGAAGAGGATGGTCAACGTGGGGGGAGGGGAGCAGGGAGCATGATGGGAAAAAACAGAAAAAAGGCCCCCCCCACATCCATCCTGCTTGCCTCAACGTGTGTGGGAGTGTGTTGCACACTTGCAATGGGTTAACAGCCCCCCCCCACAACCAGACCCTGAGGTGAGGGTTCAGGGGGGGAGGGGGGACCCCCCCATTTTGGGGGGGTCCAAGGTGTCTCCTTCCCCTCCCCACAGCACCTGCCTATGTGTTTGTCCATATTGACCACCCTATTTGTTTCCACAGCACCTGTATATATGTTTTTTTCCATATTTATTACTCTGTTTTAGTTGTACAGGTTTATTCTATTTATTTGATTTGGTTTAGAGGTTCAGTTCTGTTGCCCGTCCCCCCCCCTTCTATCAATCAATATCAATCAATCGTATTTATTGAGCTCCCCCCTTCTATCAATCAATCAATCATATTTATTGAGCGCTTACTGTGTGCGGATGTCTCCCCCCCTTCTATCAATCAATATCAATCAATCGTACTTTTAGACTGTGAGCCCACTGTTGGGTAGGGACTGTCTCTATGTGATGCCAATTTGTACTTCCCAAGCGCTTAGTACAGTGCTCTGCACATAGTAAGCGCGCAATAAATACGATTGATTGATTGATTGATTGAGCGCTTGCTGCGTGCGGATGTTTGGTTTTGTTCTCTGCTTCCCCCTTCTAGACTGTGAGTCCACTGTTGGGTAGGGACCATCTCTATACGTTGCCAACTTGGACTTCCCAAGCGCTAAGTACAGTGCTCCGCACACAGTAAGCGCTCAATAAATACGATTGATGATGATGATGCGGAGCACTGGACGAAGCGCTTGGGAAGGCCAAGTTGGCAGCATATAGAGATGGTCCCTACCCAGCGGTGGGCTCACAGTCTAGAAGGGGGAGACAGAGAACAAAACCAGAAATACTAACAAAATAAAATAAATAGAATAGATGTGTACAAGTAAAATAAATAGGCTGTGAGCCCGCTCTTGGGTAGGGACCATCTCTATATGTTGCCAACTTGGACTTCCCAAGCGCATAGTACAGTGCCCTGCACACAGTAAGCGCTCAATAAATACGATTCGTTGATATATGTTGCCAACTTGGACTTCCCAAGTGTTTAGTTCAGTGCCCTGCACACAGTAAGCACTCAATAAATACGATTGATTGATTGATATATGTTGCCAACTTGGACTTCCCAAGCGCTTAGTCCAGTGCTCTGCACACAGTGAGCGCTCAGTAAATGTGAATGAATGAACTGAGGCCTAGTGACAGGGCCTGGCAGTTGTTCTGGTAATAATAATGATGGCATTGATTAAGCGCTTGCTATGTGCAAAGCACCATTCTAAGCGCTGGGGAGGTTACAAGGTGATCAGGTTGGCCCGCGGGGGGCTCACAGGCCTCATCCCCATTTTCCAGATGAGGGAACTGAGGCCCAGAGAAGGGGAAGTGACTTGCCCAAAGTCACACAGCTGACAGTTGGCGGAGTTGGGATTTGAACCCATGACCTCTGACTCCAAAGCCCGGGCTCTTTCCGTTGAGCCATGCTGCTTCTCTACCAGATGCTCAAGGAACAAGGGCCCACCCATCTCTCCCTCCCCTCAAATAATAATAATGATGACATTTCATTCATTCATTCATTCATTCAATTGTATTTATTGAGCGCTTACCATGTGCAGAGCACTGGACTAAGTGCTTGGGAAGGACAAGCTGGCAACTTATAGAGACAGTTCCTACCCAACAACGGGCTCACAGTCTAGAAGGGATAATGATAGCATTTGTTCATTCATTCAGTCGTATTTATTGAGCGCTTACTGTGTGCAGAGCACTGGACTAAGCGCTCGGGAAGTACAAGAGACGGTCCCTACCCAACAGCGGGCTCACAGTCTAGAAGGGATAATGATAGCATTTGTTAAGCACTTACTGTGTGCCAAGCACTGTTCTAAGCACTGGGGAGGATACAAGGTGATCAGGTTGTCCCACGGGGGGCTCACAGTCTTAATCCCCATTTTACAGATGAGGGAACTGAGGCACAGAGAAGTTAAGTGACTTGCCCAAAGTCACACAGCTGACAACTGGTGGAGCCGGGATTTGAATAATAATAATAATAATAATAATAATAATAATAATAATAATGTTGGCATTTGTTAAGCGCTTACTATATGCAAAGCACTGTTCTAAGCGCTGGGGGGGATACAAAGTGATCAGGTTGTCCCACGTGGGGCTCACAGTCTTAATCCCCATTTTACAGATGAGGTAACTGAGGCTCAGAGGAGTTAAGTGACTTGCCCAAGGTCACACAGCAGACATGTGGCGGAGCGGAATTCGAACCCTTGACCTCTGACTCCAAAGCCTGTGCTCTTTCCATTGAGACATGCTGCTTCTCTATTAAGCGCTTACTATGGGCCAAACACTGTTCTAAGCGCTGGGGAAGTTACAAGGTGAGCAGGTTGTCTCACAGGGGGGCTCCCAGTCTTAATCCAGATGAGAGAACTGAGGCCCAGAGAAGTGACTTGCCCAAAGTCACACAGCTGACAAGTGGTGGAGCCGGGATTTCATTCATTCAGTCTTATTTATTGAGCACTTCCTGTGTGCAGAGCACCGGACTAAGCACTTGGGAAGTACAAGTCGGCAACACTCATTCATTCAGTCGTATTTATTGAGCGCTTCCTGTGTGCAGAGCACTGGACTGAGCACTTGGGAAGTACAAGTCGGCAACACTCATTCATTCAGTCGTATTTATTGAGCGCTTCCTGTGTGCAGAGCACCGGACTAAGCGCTTGGGAACTACAAATGGGCAACAGATAGACACGGTCCCTACCCAACAACTGGCTCACAGTCTAGAAGGGGGAGACAGACAACAAAACAAAACATGGAGACAGGTGTCAAAATCGGCAGAATAGAATTAAAGCAATATGCACATTAACAAAATAGAGTAGTAAATAGGTACAAGTAAAATAAATAGAGTAATAAATCTGTACAATCAATCAATCGTATTTATTGAGCGCTTACTGTGTGCAGAGCACTGTACTAAGCGTTTGGGAAGTACAAATTGGCAACATATAGAGACAGTCCCTACCCAACAGTGAGCTCACAGTTTAAAAGGGGGAGACAGAGAACAAAACCAAACATACTAACAAAATGAAATAAATAGAATAGATATGTACAAGTAAAATAAATAAATAGGGTAATAAATATGTACAAGCATATATACATATATACAGGATATACATATATACAGGGATATATGTACAAATATATATACAAGTGCTGTGGGGAGGGGAAGGAGGGCGGGGGGGATGGGGAGGGGGAGAGGAAAAAGGGGGCGACCTCTGACTCCGAAGCCCGGGCTCTTTCCACTGAGCCACCCCTGACCCCCCACCCCCAAATCCAAGCCTCCCCTCATCCACCCCGAAATCCAAGCATCCCCTCACCCCCCTTCCCCACCCCCTGCCCAAGACAGGGCACCTGTCCACCTTGACTCAGATCCTTGCCAACGCCGCCATGGGGCATCTCTAGACGGTAAACTCACTGCGGACAGGCATTATGACTATTCTATACCATGTTTTGTTGTCTGTTTCCCCCTTCTAAACTGTGAGCCCACTGTTGGGTGGGGACCGTCTCTGTATGTTGCCAACTTGTCCTCCCCAAGCGCTTAGTACAGTGCTCTGCACACAGTAAGCGCTCCATAAATACAATTGAATGAATACTTGCCAACACCCTCATCATCATCATCATCAATCGTATTTATTGAGCGCTTACTATGTGCAGAGCACTGTACTAAGCGCTTGGGAAGTACAAATTGGCAACATATAGAGACAGTCCCTACCCAACAGTGGGCTCACAGTCTAAAAGGGGGAGACAGGGAACAAAAGCAAACATACTAACAAAATAAAATAAGTAGAATATGTGGGACATCTCTAGATGGTAAACTCACTGTAGACAGGCATTATGTCTGTTATATAATTTATTCTGACGGTTTTGACACCTGTCTACATGTTTGGTTTTGTTTGTCTCCCCCTTCTAGACTGGGAGCCCGTTGTTGGGTAGGGACCATCTCTGTATGTTGCCAATTTGTACTTCCCAAGCGCTTAGTACAGTGCTCTGCACACGATAAGCGCCCAATAAATGCAATTGAGTGAATGAATATAATAATAATGATGCATTAAGCGCTTACTATGTACAAAGCACCGTTCTACACGCTGGGGAGGTTACCAGGTGATTAGGTTGTCCCACGGGGGGCTCATGGACTTAATCCCCATTTTTATAGATGAGGGAACTGAGGCACAGAGAAGTGACTTGCCCGAAGTCACACAGCTGACAATTGGCGGAGCCGGCATTTGAACCCATGACCTCTGACTCCAAAGTCCGTCCTCTTTCCACCGAGCCACACTGTTGTATCGTCCTGTTGCACGTTCACCGACGCTTAGTGCAGTGCTCTGCACTCCGGAAGCGCTTGCTAAATCTGTAAAATGGGGATTGAGTGTGAGCCCCTCGGGGGACAACCTGATCACCTTGTAACCTCCCCAGCGCTTAGAACAGTGCTTTGCACATAGTAAGCGCTTAATAAATGCCATTATTATTATTATTATTGTTATAAATACGACTGACAGACTGACTGACCCACCCTTGTGAGCCCTGTGTGGGATATTCATTCATTCAGTCGTATTTTTTGAGCGCATGCTGGATAAGGGATTGTGTCCAAACCGATTGGCTTGTGTCCATCCCAGCGCTTAGCACAGTGCCTGGCACATAGTAAGCGCTTGGCAAATACCAGAATGATGATGATTATTATTGGGAAGCGGGCAAGGGGACTGATGCCATCTTGACCCCGAGGAAGTGGTGGCAGGGGCGGGGGGCCTGGGGGAGATGGTCTTATCCATTGTCCCTCTAGGTGAGAAAGTGGGGACCCCAAGACTGTAAGCCCCTTGTGGGCAGGGATTGTCTCTTTATTGCTATATTGTACTTTCCAAGCGCTTAGTACAGTGCTCTGCACACATTAAGTGCTCTGTAAATACGATTGAATGAATGAATGAGGACGAGGAGGGCTAGCAGGATCGGATTTGCAGCCTTCAGCCCCACAGTCCGTACGTCCATAGCTGTAATTTATTTTTACTCATGTCTAGACTGGAAGCTCCTTATGGGCAGGGAAAGCGTCTACCAACTCTGTTACGTCGTACCCTCCCTGGCGCTTAGGACAGCATTCCCTGCACACGGTAAGCGCCCAGTAAATACGATCGGTTGGTTGGTGGACCAGGAATCCACTCTCTGCAGCCACTATCTTCAGCCTTGTTTGGAAGCCGGACCGGGGAAACGGCATTTATTAATCCGGGCTTCACGTCTTCTGTCCAAGCGATGGAGGAGAAGGGGTTGCCTTTTGGAATAGAACTGTTTCTGTTGAATAAATACCTGTATATTTTGGGGAGGAGAGAAAGGGGGAACCCAAAAGCTCCGTTCATTTTAGAGGCAAATGTCATTGCTTTGCTGAGTTGGCACCATATGCCATTTTTCTACAATCTTCCATTGCACTTACACTTGGTTTCGTCCTTACCAGAAATCACCATCATTTCTTCCCGTGGAGAGAGAGCATTTGTAGAATTTCTTTCAAGGATCTGGTAACATGGCAAAAGATGTAAGTATATTTTCCTAGCTTGTAATCCTGTGAAAACTTTTAAGGGGGTGAATTATTGAGGTTTGGCAACCTCTTTTGTATCGGCCTTAAGTTAAAATGTACAAAATCATGAGGGTTTTTTAGGACTTTTTTCAAAAGAGGGGTGAATAGAATTAAAATGATGTTGTGAATAAGTGATAGCCATCAGGAAAGGTGGACATTCATGATTGGTTCCTTGTGTCCTCTTAAAATGCTATCCTTGCTCTGGAATGCAACATTTTGTGCATGCTTTATTAGTAACATTTAAAAGTTGAATATTTTTGCTGTGTGCAATATGAAAAAAAGGGCACCATCTTAATAAGTGAGTATTTTTCCGGAGGTATTAAAGATTTTGTGAGTTTATATCAAGTGTTGTAAACTTCTTTTTTGGTCATCCATTTTTCTTTTCACACGAAAAAAAGTCATGCGATCAATTCTGTCATCATCAATCGTATTGATTGAGTCCTAACTGTTTGCAGAGCACTGTGTTAAGCTCATGGGAGAGTATTGTACAGCGGAGTTGGTGGACACATTCCCTGCCCACAACAAGTTGTGTGTTTGTATTCTGTCTAGACTGTGAGCTTCCTTTTGGCAGAGAGTGTGTTTACAAACTCTGATGTGTACTCTCCCAGGCGCATAGTATAGTGCTCTGCACATATTAATCCCTCAGTAAATACCATCGATCGATTATTATGTGCTTTGGATACCGTATTGCTGAGGGTTTAAGGAATGCTTTTCCCCGCCTGAATATAAGGCAATTCACAAGTTGGCATAGTAGATTGGGCTTGTAAAGAAACATATTTTTGTGGTGTTCGTTAAGTGCTTACTACGTGCCAGGCACTGTACTAAGTGCTGGGGTAGATTCAATTCCTGGCCAATGCAAGTGGTCATTAAAGCGCTTAGTACAGTGCTCTGCACACAGTAAGCACTCAATAAATATGACTGAATGAATGAATACAAGGTAATCAGTTTGGACATAGTCCTTGTCCTACGTGGGGCTCACAGTCTTAATCCCCATTTTACAGATGAGGGAACCGAAGCCTTGAAAGTTAAGTGACTTGCCCAGAGTCACACAACAGACAAGTGGCCAAGCCAGGATTAGAACCCAGGTCCTTCTGACTCCAAGGCCTGAGCTCAATCCACTAGGCCCGGCGTGTGCTTATGCATGGCCTTGCTCACCCTGTGAGTATTATAACACAATTTTCAATAACACCGCTACTGTGTTATAGCCGAAATGACGATGGTTGAATCTGGTACCTTCGAATTATCTAGTACAGTCAAGCACGCCAACTGGGCGCTCAATAAATGCGACTCCTACTGCTCAAGAAAGCGGCCGCGCATTCCACCAGTTCCCAGCGTCCGTTTTCATTGGCAAAACTTCTTGCAGCAGGAAGTTTTGAATCCATTCCGTGACCTGCGTAGATGAGCCCTGTTTTAAGAAATCCCTTTGTAAATAATGAAATTATGTCAAAGTGCTGGGACCGATACAGGCTTATGAGATCGGACGGTCTCTGGGTCACATTGGATCGTCATCTATTATCCCGTCCTCTATTTTGCAGAGGTGAGGGGAGCAATATGGTAGAATTAATGATCTCGGTCATTCTGTCCTTACTCTTCCATCCAAAGTCACTTTCATTTGGCACTTGTCGAACACCAGTGGTCTCTAACATTATAACACCGTAATAATCATAAGGATGACATGCAGACTGGGGCAAGCGATCCATATTTTTTAAGCCTTAATGAAGGCACATCTCCTCTAAGAGGCCCTCCCTGACTAAGTCCTCATTTCCCTTTCTCCCACACCCTACCGCATCACCCTGACTTCATCCCTTCATTTACCCTCAGCTCTTATGGAAATATCAGTCATTTATTTATATTTAACGAGTGTCTCCCCTTCTAGACTGTAAGCTTGTTGTGGGCAGGGAATGTCCGTTATATTGTACTCTCCCAAGCACGTAGAGCAGTGCTCTGCGCACAGTAAGTGCTCAGGAAATTTGATGGATTGCTAAGTGCTTACTATATGACCAAGCACTGTGCTAAGTGCTGGGTTAGAGACAATACAGTCAGCTCCTATAGAGTCCCTGTCACAGCTGGGGCTCATAGTCTTAAGGGGAAGCAACAAAAGATATTTAACACCGAATTTATAGAGAAGTGACTTGGCCAAGGTCACACAACAGGCATATGGTGGAGCTGGATTAGAACCCAGGTCTCTTGAGTCCCAACCACCTGCTCTTTTTGCACTCTTTGCTGTGTTTTTTTGAGGTTTTTTTTTAAACAAGACTTCATAAAATAATAGTGCAAATGGTGCTGCAAGAAGCAGCATGGCATAATGGATAGAGCCCGGGCTGGGAGTCAGAAGGTCATGGGTTCTAATCCTTGCTCCACCATTTGTCTGCTGTGTGACCTTGGGTAAGTCAGTTTACTTCTCTGTGCCTCAGTTACCTCATCTGTAAAATGGGGTTTTAGACTGTGAGCCCCATGTGGGGCTGGGACTGTATCCGACCTGATTTGCCTGCATCGGTGCCCCCCTGCCCACCCAGTGTTTAGTACAGTGTCTGACACGTAGTGAATGCTTAACAAATACCAGAATCTACCCATTAATAAATACTATGTGATCATTCCCCCCTAAAGTCCATTCCTCTTCCCATCTCAGTGGATGACACCAACATCCTCAGTGTCCCAGGAGCCCACTGTCCGGGTACTAACCTCGAGGCCTCTCTTGGTTTTCGACTCTCACACTTAATCTGCTGCCAAATAATAATAATTATGGTATTTGTTAAGCACTTCCTATGTGCCAAGCACTGTTCTAAAGCACCGAAATCCCGCTGGTTCTTCCCAGGTCCAAACAGTTACCACCTTGGGGACGTAAGATCAGGTCATATCGCAGCTCGACTAGCATATCCCCCCTCTTCACCGGTCTCCCACCAGTAGCTTCTCCCTGTTGCCGTCTACTGTACGCTCCGTTTTGCAGCTGGCCATCTTGACTTATTGCTTGGCCCAAGTCTCCTCTCTTCAGGACATCCCTCTGACCTCCTGAGGTCTGGCTTGTCCAGACTGGAAGCCTCTTGTGGGCAAGGAAGCGCTTAGCTTGTACCAAGCGCTTAGTACAGGGATCTGCGCGCAGTAACCACCCAATAAATCCCATTGGTTGATAGCTAGGCTCCATCACTCACTTTTCCCCAACTTACCGTATTTGTTTAGCACTTACTGTTATTATTATTAAATGTCCATCCCTCCCAATATTTTTACTGATATAGAAACCGTTTTTACAGGGATGTGTTGATAGGTAATTGGCGAGTAACCAACTGAAGTGATATCTGAACTCTAGACTGTTAGCTCACTGTTGGGTAGGGACTGTCTCTAGATGTTGCCAATTTGTACTTCCCAAGCACTTAGTACAGTGCTCTGCACATAGTAGGCGCTCAATAAATACGATTGATGATGATGATGTTGGCAGGGATTGTGTCTTTTATATTGTATTTTACTCTCCCAAGCGGTTAGTACAGTTCCCTGCACACAGTAAGTGTTCAAGAAATATTATTGACTGATTATACTGCACGTTTATCAACTATTATATCATCAATGTAATTAAATATCTGTACTGCTTAGTACAGTGCTCTGCACACAGTAAGCGCTCAGTAAATACGATTGATTGATTGATTGTATAATGCATATCATTGTACAGGATTGATTTAGTTTTCACCTGATATTTTGGAACACTGTGAAAGATGCAGTGAAAGAAGTATAGCTAGTTTCTGTTGAATAAAACCCTAACCCGTAGTTCACTAGCATCTTCAGCAAATAGAATCTGAAAAGGGTGTTGTTTTTCGGTGGGAGGGAGAAGGTTGATGCTTTTTACTGGCAGGTCATCATCAGTGATATTTACTAAGCACTTTCTGTGTGCAGAGCACTGTACTAAGCACTTGGAAGGTACAGTACAACAGAGATTGTAGACCTGTTCCCTGCCCACAACTGGCTGACAGTCTAGAGGGGGAGACAGACATTAATAAAGCAATATATAATACATCATTTATAGACATGGACACAAGTGCTGTAGGTCTTTTTCTTCTAGCCCCTTTCTCGCTTTCCTCTCTTGGAGTAGGAGGACAGTTGTCTCCATTTCCCAATCTTTCTACATCGATCAACCAATCAGTGGTATTTATTGAGCGCCTGCTATGTACAGAGCACTGTACTAAGCATTTGGGAGAGTATAATACAACAGAGTTAGCAGTCACGTTTTCCCTGCCCATAACAAGGGTACAGTCCAGAGGGGGAGACGGACATTAATGTAAGTGCTTTTCAGGACATAATTTATGGATATGCTCCTAAGTGCTCTAGGGGGAATATCATCATCAGAGTCACCTCTGGAACAAGGCCTTTTACATTGATTTTTAGACTGTGAGCCCACTGTTGGGTAGGGACTGTCTCTATATGTTGCCAACTTGTACTTCCCAAGTGCTTAGTACAGTGCTCTGCACACAGTAAGCGCTTAATAAATACAATTGATGATGATGATTGAAAAAGCAAAGCGAATGTCCACAGGAGAAGAGAAATCCCATTCTAATGACTTTAGGAAATAGGTACGCTGAGTATGGTTTTCCAACCCAGTTGGGAATAAAATGGTAGTCATGACCATTTTCACTCCCAACCTTCATTTCTTTATTCCCTTCCCTGTAGATTCAGAGTCATCAGGAAGCCTTCACTTGTACAAGTGAAAATGAACTTAAAGATATCGAGTCCCACTGTACTGAATTGTACCAGGCTATAATGTCGCCTGTACTATAGTTCTCTGATGGTTTGTGTATTTCATGCACTGGGATTAGGCTGAAGAGTCAATGCATAGACTAAGGAGAGGGTGTGGTCTGGTGGAAAGAGCACGGGACTGGAAGTTGGTAAGCCTGGATTCTAACCCATTCTGCCCATTCGCTGCTCTGTGTCCTTGGGCAAGTCACTTAACCTCTCTGTGTTTTGGTTTCCTCATTGTTGTTGTTATTATTGTTAATAATAATCATTATTATTACTATAAGAAGGGCTTATGTGTCACTGTTTTATGAGCTGGGGTAGATACAAGTTAATCAGGTTGGACACAGTCCCGGTCCCACACGGGACTCACAGTGTAAGTAGAAGGGACAGGTATTGAATCCCATTTTGCAGATGAGTGAACAGAGGCTCGGAAAACTTGAAGTGACTTGCCCAGGAGCGTACGTGACGGAGCCGGGATGAGAACCCAGGTCCTCTGACTCCCGGCCCCGTGTTCTTTCCATTAGGAGAACGGAGAGATAGAGTGGGCGAAAAGAAGGGAGCTGTGAAGAGTGGTGAGGAGGGATAATAATAATAATGGTATTTGTTAAGTGCTTACTGTGTGTCAAGCACTGTTGTAAATGCTGGGGTAGATACAAGCTAATCAGGTTGGACACAATCCCTGTCCCACATGGGGCTCACACTCTTAATCACCATTTTGCAGATGAGGTAACTGAGACACAGAGAAGTGACATGCCCATGGTCACTCAGCAGACAAGTGATGAAGCCAGGATTAGAACCCAGGTCCTTCTGACTCCGGCCAGGTAGCCACTAGGCCACACTGCCTCCTGTGCCCTGAGCTACTCTGGTTGCAGAGATTGTGAGCCCCACGTGGGACAACCTGATCACCTTGTATCCTCCCCACTGCTTAGGACAGTGCTTTGCACATAGTAAGTGCTTAACAAATACGATATTATTATTATTATTATTCTGTGTCAGTCAAGAGGGGGATTTGATCAAAGGGCTCTTGGGAACCTGTAGCAGATTTTTTTTTTCTGTCCTCGATGCAGTTAAGGTGACAGCGGTGAGGGAGAAAAAAAATCAGTAGGCCAAGCTTCGTTCCTTGCAGCTTTTGGCTGACATCCCTTGCAGAAAAGGGGTCATTAGGCAATGGAGATACAGCCTCTGCAAGCTGCTGTCTGAGTTAATACCCAGGAGTTTTGAAAGCCATTCCTGGGAAGCCAGTTTCCATCCTCTGTTCCTTGGGGTCGTTCCCATCCGCAACACCCCGCAGCCGAAGAGACGGCCCAAAGAACCAGAGGATTCCCCCTAAACTGTTGAGTCGTAAGGTGAGGCCCCGCTGAATTTTTATAGACCAATGAGCCTTTCTAAAAATATCCGTACTGTATCCCGAATATCATTTTACAGAACTAGATGACGAAATTCACGGCTGTAGAAATGAAACCCGCTGTAGCAGTAACCCCTGCTTTTCCCCTCGGTCGCTGATGAAATGAGTTTTGGGACAAATGCCGGTACTATCGCAAACGTCCCATTGGAGAACACGGCAAATCTGTTGCTCCGTGAAGTGAGGGATTTTTTTTGGGTGGGGGGTTCAGGGGTGTCTTCTGTAGAATGCATCAGAATTAATCTTGTGCTTATCTTTGCCTCCATGCAGTAAGTTGAAATTTGAGAAACTTAAGAGAGGTCAGACTGACATTAAAAAGCTCAGAGTTAGCGCTTGCTGCAAAAAAACCCAACAAAACATTGTCTCTTTACGGTGCTTTTAGATTTCAGTTTTTACTGCACTGTCAGCTTTTCTAATACATTTTTTTGTGTGTGTGGCTTCAGACAGTGTCAGACTGTGTTCAATGACGTTTTGCTAGTTCAAATCAATCAGTCAATGGTATATATTAAGCACTTAGGGCAGAGCACAGTATGGAGTGCTTGGGGGAGCACAATGCAATAGAATTAGCAGACATGTTCTCCGCCCATAATGAGCTTCCAGTCTAGAGGGGGAGACAGACATTAATATGAATTATTTATCAATCAATCAATCGTATTTATTGAGCGCTTACTATGTGCAGAGCACTGTACTAAGCGCTTAGCTTAGTAGCATTACTTATAAGTAGCAATAGTGTTGGTCTTGACACTTGATCCCAGATACACTCCAGGTTTTATGTTTGCCTGCACCCCTAGGTAGGTAATGACGTTTGACATAGGCAGTTGGCCGAGCTGATTTATCCCCGTCACTAAGGCAGTTTTAATTCAAGTGTCTGCCTATGTCCTTACCGGTAATGTATTTTAATGGCTGTCTCCCCCTCTAGACTGTAAGCTCATTGTGGGCAGGGAACTTGTCTTCTAACTCTGATATATTATCCTATCCCAAGCATTTAGTACAGAGCTCTGCACAGGGTAAGCACTCAGATACGATCGATTGTCTCTCACTGCCATTGTGTCTTATGGGGAGGTTCCTGGCTAGAGAATTAAACGTTTCAGCTTCTATTATTTATGCTCATTTCAGTTTATTGTTGCGATTATGGCGGTTCTGTGTTTTGATAACTTCGCAGGTCAACGATTTCAATACGGTCTATAAGGAAATGCTGCTAAAGCTCACTCCCAGATCGTTTGGTGCTGAATGAAGCAGGCTTTCCATTTAACATGAGTTTCCATTGAAACACGTTGTTTAGTACATTCTTAGATACCTCCTGTAAGGATAGAAGGGTAATCAGTCAATGGTGTTTGAGTGCTCACTGTGTGCAGAGCACTAAACTACACTTGGAAGAGAACAATATAACAGAGTTCCTGCCCTCAAGGAGCAAGTGGATAGAGCACGGGCCTGGGCATCAGAGGGACCTGGGTTCCAATCCCAGCCCTGGCCACTTGCGACTTTGGACATGTCACTTAACTTCTCTGGGCCTCAGTTACCTCAGTAAAGTGGGGATTAAGACTGAGCACCCCATATGGGATATGGTCTGTGTCCAACCTGATCAGCTTGCGGCCACCCCACCACTCAGTACAGTGCCTGACGTATAGTAAGTGCGTAACAAATACCACAAAAAAGGAGCTTGCAGTCTAAACACTAAAATAGATTATGGATCTGGACATAAATGCTGTGGTGTTGAGGGCGGGGTGGATATCAAGTGCTTACAAGGGACAAATTCAAGTGTAAGAGTGATGCAGAAGGGAGAGGGAGTAGGGGAAGACCTTTTGGAGGAGATGGGATTTTAATCAGGATTTGAGGTGGGGAGAGCGATGGTCTGTTGGATATGTAGGGGGATATGTAGCGTTCCAGAGATAGTAGTTGCCGAAGAGGGAGGGAGCCGGGAAAAAGAAGTCTTCATTGGGGAAGGCCTCTTGGAGGAAGTGTGACCTTGGCTCACGATCTAAGTAGGGGGGAGAATAGATATTGAATCCCCATTTTGTAGATGAGGTAACCGAGGCATATAGAAGTTGACTAGCCCAAAGTCACACATGGTGGAGCCAGGATGAGAACCCAGACCCTCTGAGTGCCAGGTCCGTGCTCTTTCCACTAGGCCACACTGTTCCTCGTGAAGGGAATCCCAATCTAGTACGATGCATGTTATCTTTCAAAACCTGCGTAAAATCACACTTCCTCGAAGAGGCCTTCCCATACTAACCCTTCATTTCTCTTCCCTATGCTCCGCTTTGGGTTGCCTATGCACTCGACTGTCTCGTGAGCAGGGCCTGTGTCTGTTTATTGTTATAGTGTGCTCTTCCAAGTGCTTAGTACAGTGCTCTGCACACAGTAGATGCTCAATATGATTGACTACCCCATAAGCACTTTGATTTCACCCCAACCCCCACAGCACTTATGTACACTTCCTTATGCCATACTATTTCCCTTCTCTGTAATTTATTTTAATGTCTGCCTCTCCCTGTTGATTGTAAGCTCTCTGTGGGCCTGAATCGTGTCTACCAGTCTATTGTATTGTACTTTCCTATCGCTTAGTACAATATTTTGCATACAGTAAACACTCAATAAATAACACTGATCGATTGGATTATAGAAAGCACTTGCCAAAGTTTTTTTTACAGTCTGTACTGAGTGCTTATTTGCTTCTGAGAAATTCAAGGATTTGATTCTCTGCAAGACCAATGTAATTGGGACTCTGATAACCTTTCATAATAATAATGATGGGGTCTATTAAGCGCTTACTATGTGCCAAGCACTGTGCTAGGCATTGGGGTAGTTACAAGGTAATTAGGCTGTCCCCTGTGGGGCTCACAGTCTTAATCCCCATTTTACAGATGAAGTAACTGAGGCACAGAGACGTTAAGTGGCTTGCCCAGGGTCACAGCAGACAAGTGGTGGAGCCGGATTAGAACCCATGTTAGCTTCCTTCTCTCCCTTCTTGGCATTTCTCATCATCTTCACTGTTTACAACTGGGGGCGGGGAGATTTTTGTAAGTGCACTTGAAAATTCCAAAGTTTGTCAGGTGCTTTACTTGGACTGTTCTTGTCCAGTGAACATAAATGTACATTTTTTTTTCCGTGCCACTCCAGATCTATAGCTTTTCAGGTTCACCGGCAGGCAATGGAGAGTCAAATTCTTTTGACAAAGGTGCCCAGCTTAGTATGAAACTCTTAATGATTATTATCAGTAATAATGGTGAAGATGATGATAGGAAGAATACCTTTCCGTAAGAGTTCAGAATTCCCGGGACTGAAGGGATAAGGGTGGGAAAGATGTGGGGTTCCCGAGGGCCATCAGTCCATCATATTTGTTGAGTGCTTACTGGGAGCAGAGCACTGAACTACACACTTGGGAGAATACAGTGTAACAGAAGTGGTAGACATGTCTGGGAGCTGCTTGGAAACCATTTTTAAAAGCCACAGTGGGAGTGAGGGGAAAGGAAGAGGGATGAGAGGTTTGGGAGTCTCACATAATAATAATAATGATAATAATAATAATAATAGTATTTGTTAAGCTCTTACTATGTGCCAAATACTGTTCTAAGCACTGGGGTAGATACAAGATAATCAGATTGTCCCATGTGGGCTCACAGTCTAAATCCCCATTTTACAGATGAGCTGAAGCACAGAGAAGTGAAGTGACTTGCCCAAGGTCACACAGCAGACAAGTGGCAGAGCCAGGATTAGAACCCATGACCTCTGACTCCCAAGCCCATGCTCTTTCCACTAAGCCACGCCGTGTCATGGAGCCTATGTGTCCTCTGACTTTAGACTCTTAAACTAAACAGCGTATCCTTGTTAATAATAATAGTAATAATACTTATGGTATTTGTTAAGCGCGGGGGTGGATACAAGCAGATTTGGTTGGACACAGTCCCTGTCCCACGTGGGGTTCACAGCCTTGAACCCCATTTTACAGGTGAGGTAACTGAGGCACACAGAAATGAAATGACTTGCCCAAGGCCACACAGCAGGCAAGTGGCAGAGTTAGGATTAGAACCCATGACCTTCGGGCTCCCAGGCTCTATCCGCTACGCCATGCTGCTTGTTAATGTCATTATCGTTGTTGTGAAAGTTCTGTTCTTTTTTTGTTGTACTCATTAAGCTCTTACTGTGTGTCAAACACTGTTTTAAGCACTGGGGAAGGTACAAGTTAATTGGGTTGGAAGAGTCTCTGTCCTACATGGGCCTCTCAGTCTGCTGTAAGCTTTATAGTCTAAACTATTTTAGTCCTAATTCCATCATATAAAATAGGTCATATGACTTTTAGAAAAGAAAATGAAAACGGTAAGCATTGAGAGAGGTTTAGTGGTGTGCAACATCATCACCATTGCTGCACAACTGGTGGTGCAGGTATTAAAAATGTTCATTTAGTGCCGGTGGAAATCTGTAAGTTCACCTATTTTTTAAAAAAGTCACTAACATTTTAATCTTTGTCTCCCTCCTACTTAGACTGTGAGCCCCATGTGGAACAGGGACTGTGTCCAACCTTTTTTTTTTTTTTTTTAAATGGTACTTGTTAAGCGCTTACTATATGCCAGGCACTGAACTAAGCGCTGGGCTAAATGCAAAGTAATCAGGTTGGACCCAGTCCATGTCCCACATTGGCTCACAGTCTTCATTCCCATTTTACAGATGAGGTAAATGAGGTCTGGAGAAGTGAAGTGACTTGCCCAGGGTCAATCAATCACTCATATTTGAGTGCTTGGTATGACAGAATTAGCAGATACGTTCCCTGCCCACGGTGAGTTTACAGTCTAGAGGGGGACAGCAGACATTAGAACCCAGATCCTTCTGACTCCCAAGGCCTTTCTCTGTCTATTAAAACCCCCACTGCTTCTCCACAGTCCGATTAATTTGTATTTATCCCAGCGCTTAGAACAGTGCTTGCCACATAGTAGGCGCCTAACAATTCCCATAATAATGATTGTCATCTTTGGGATGCCTCATGCAGACGTTAGAGCCATTTGGTTGTTGATGTTTAAGGAACTGCTAATGAGCTGGGCAAGATGTTTGGTCCTTAAAGTGCTCACTGAGCATTATTCCAGCATTCAGTGCAGGGCTTCCCATACTATACCTATTTTATCTCTGTCCTTCTTCATTGAGTGGGAAAGATGTACTTTTAAATGCTATTTGCGTTGTAGGCTTTTGGGGAGTGCTTGCTTTTAGCTTCCTAAAGGTTTCACCAAAGTGCTCCAGGGAAAGACCAAAAAAAAAAAAAGGAAAACAGCCAGAAATAAGGAGCCTTGATTCTCTTCTCCAATTTGTCCATTGCAGTTTTGTCAGAAGTTTTGCTTTCAGCAGCCTCTCTTCGGAAGACCCGTAGAAGTTTGACAGATATTCTTTTCCGGAGTGTCTGTATTCTGTGGCTCCACCACTTGTCTGTTGTGTGATTTAGAGCAAGTCACTTGACTTCTGTGTCTCAGTAACCTCATATGTAAAATGTGCTCGGCACATAGTGTTTTAACGAGAACTAAAAAATTAAAACTAAAAATATTAAAAAAGAATAGGCAAGTGATACCTTTTTAATTTTTTTTCTACCACGATAAAATTCAGTGAGTATTTATGTGGGGGAAAAATAATCATGTTTGTTGGAGGTCGTTCTGGAGAGTGAACTGTTGACTTAAACTCAGGATTAGCCCATTGTGATACCAACTTTTTAGGTGCGCATAGATAATTGATTTATTATTATTTTTAATGGTATTTGTGAAGTGCTTATTATGTGCCAGGCACTGTACTAAGTGGTAGGTAGATACAAGTTAGTCAGGTTGGACATAATAGTCCTTATTCCACGTGGGGCTCGCAGTCTTAATCCCCCTTTTTCAGGTGATGTAACTGAGGCACAGAGAAGCTAAATGACTTGCCCAAGATCACACAGCAGACCAGTGGAAAAGACTATCTGTCAAGTTCCTAGGGGTCTTCCCAAAGAAAGACTTTTTAAAGCAAAACTTCTGACAGAATTATAACCGACGAAGACTCGGCTCATTTCTGATTATTTTTGTTTTTTTAACTTTTTCAAGAGGGAGTAGAATGAAATGGCATTTGAAATGAAATTAAAATGAATCTAAGAAAATGTTAATTTTGGTTTCAGGAAGAACCTCCCGATAAAATTGAACTGGGATATCTGGGCCAGTTAGGGGAAGGTGCCTTTTGTCGAGGCTGGTTGTGATGTGTGTAGCCGTGCTGTGGTGGCAGGGTTGAAAGCCTTTGTGGCTTTGTGTACGACTCTTTTAGTTCTGCAGCGCTAACCGCCCTATCTTTCGTCTTAATTTTTTGAAAGTAAATTTTTTTTTAGTCACAGTTACCACCACAAGTGTACGAGTTCCGTCTTTGAAGTGTATTTCGACAGTCTGCAGTGCGTGTTTCATTATTTGTTTTGGATGGAGTGCTGCTATGGAATTAGTGCAGTGTCAGTCGGTGGTATTTACTGAGCGCTTATTGGGAGAGCAATACAACAGAGTTGGTAGACCTGTTCCCTTCCCACAAGGAGTTTAATGTTCATAGGGCGAGACGGACATTGAGATAGATTAGGGTTGGGGGAGATAGTGCTTAGAGCAGTGCTTTGCACATAGTAAGCGCTTAACAAATACCAACATTATCATTATTATTATAGTGGAGTATGAGGATGTGGATATTAGTGCTGTGGGGTTAGGGGGAGTGTCAGTGCTTATGGGGTACATAGCCAAGTGTGTAGTCGGCTCATAGGGGAGAGGGGAAATAAAGGGCTTAGTCTAGGAAGGAGATGTGATTTTAAGAGGGTTTTGAAGATAAGGAACATGATGGATGTGTGGAGAGTGAAGAGTGTCGGAAGAAATGGTTTTCTCCCACGCACGTGACAGTGGAGACAGCAGATTAACTGCACCCCAATGTTGCCCTAACACAAGGTTATTCAAACCCCAGCTCTAAGAGAAATCTGTAGAATTCTAGAAGAGCGTCTCCCGGAACTGTGGCTAGCTTAGATGATCGGACACAACTGGTGCACATCCATTTGAGATAATAAAAATGGGATTTGCCCTCCTAAATTTGTTGTCTCTTCATTAATTTTCACTTAATTGGTTTAACTGGCTCTCTGCTGCTGAAGCTTGACTGCAAAAGAACCTGAATACAACAATTGCCTCAGAAAATAGGAATCACACTAAGGGGAAGTGTAAATGAATGGTGAGAAATTGGGAAGGAAAATGCAAGAAAGATGTGTGTGTGTGTGTGTGTGTGTGTGTGTGTGTGTGTGTGTTAGGGGGAGTAAAACCAGAACTTCTAATAATACTGGTAGTTGTGTTATGTTGTGCTAAGTCCTGGGGGCAGTTTGGATCAAACCTGACACATTCCTTGGTCCACACGAGGCTTAAGGGTAGAGGGAGAGCAGGAATTGAATCCCCCATTTCACTGATGAGGAAACCGAGATGTAGGGAAGATAAATGACTTGTTCAGGGTCACACAGCAGGGAAGTGGTGGAGCTGGGGAACTAAGCGCTTGGGAGAGTACAATATAATAGACTTGGTAGACATTCCTTGCCCACAATGAGCTTACAGCGTAGAGTGGGAGACAGGATATGTACCATAAAATGCCAAGGGGCTGAGGGAGGGTTGAGTCCAAGCACAAGGGTGACACAAAGGGAGTGGGACAAGAGGAATTGAGGGCTTAGTCAGGGAAGGCCTCTCGGAGGAGATGTGCTTTTAATAAGGATTTGGGCAAGGGGTCGGCGACAAGATAGATGAGATCAAGGTATGGTGAGTAGGTTGGCATTGGAGCAGTGAAATACGCGGGCTGGGTCACAAGAAGAAATCGGCGGGGTAAGATAGAAGAGGGTTAGCTGATTGTATGCTTTCAAGCCCAGCTTAGAGTAAAGGCTCAAATTCTGTTGACTGATTTATACAGTCTTCTCAAAGGTTACCTTTTGATCATAAAGGGGCTTTATCTGATCTTTTAGGTTCCAAGGGTCCCCCCCTTATCTTACTTTTTCTTCGGTGTTTGCTGTCCCAGAGAATGGTCCCCAGTTATTTTAATGTGTCAGTCAGTCATTGGTATTCATTGAATACTTACTGTGCGCAGAGCACTGTACCAAGTGCCTGGGAGAGTACAGTACATCAGAGTCAGTAGGCACGTTCCCTGCCTACAACGAGTTTACAATCTAGAGGGGAAGACATTAAAATAGATTTGCTAGAAGGGGAATAACAGAGTGTCCTAAATCCTGCCTCTGCCATTCGTCTGTTGTGTGACCATGGGCAAGTCTCTCCACTTCTCTGTGCCTCAGTTACCTCTTCTATAAAATGGGGATTAAGTCTCGGAGCTCTATGTGGGGCATGGACTTGTGTCCAACCTGATAAGCCTGTATCTACCCCAGAGCTGAGCAGAGCGCCTGGCATGAAGTTAGCGCTTAACAAATACCATTAAAAAAAGTATACGTATGTCCTGGTGGGCTAGGGTGAGTGTCAAAGGCCTTCAGGAATACACAGGGGAGGGCGGAGAGGGGAAATAAAGGGCTTAGATTGGGAAAGCCTCTGGGACGAAGTGGGATTTTAGGAGGGTTTTATGGGTGGGAAGAGTGGTGGACTGTCAGACCTGAAGTGGAAGGGAGTTAGAGGAAGAACATGGGCCAGAGGTTGGGGGCAGGATAGATGGGATTGAGGAACAGAGAGCAGAATGGTGTTAGGGGAGCCAACGTATAGTAGGTCAGCAAGGTGAGGGAGGTAGTTGATTTGAGCACCTTAAAGCCTTTGGGAAGGAGGTTCATTTATTCATTCAGCCATATCTTTTGAGCGCTTACTGTGTGCAGAGCACTGTACTAAGCACTTGGGAGAGTGCAAGACAACAGTGAACAGACACATGATCTGTCCACAGCCAGCTTACAGAAGTGGATGGGCACCCGCTGGAGGTTTTTGAGGAGTGAGAAGATAGGGCCTGTGTGGTTTTTCCAAAATTGACGCGATCCCTGCCCTCAACGAGGTTTTGCCCACCCATGTAATCGATTGGTGGTGCTTGTCAATCCATGGTATCTGAGTGCCTATCATGTGCAGAGCACTGTGCTAAGCGTTTGGGAGAGGATGTTACAACAGAGTTGGTAGACACATTCCCTGCCCACGTGGCACTTTCAGTGTAGCCTTTCCCCTTAAGCGATCATGGATTGCACAGAGACCCTCCACACGGTCTCACTGGGGTCTCATTTCGAGTCCAGCAGGTTTTGCGGAGCAGCTGACAGGGTCAGGGTCAGTCAGTGACACACGCACTCCAAGGACCCCCTACATTAGCTGATTTTTTTTTTTTTGGTTAAGGACTTTTACTCTTTGCCAGGCACTTTACTAAGCGCTAAGGTAGATCCAAGCTAATCAGGATGGACACAGTCCATGTCCCACATAGGGCTCACAGCCTTAATCAGCGTGGCTCAGTGGAAAGAGCCCGGGCTTGGGAGCCAGAGGTCATGGGTTCTAATCCCAGCTCTGCCACTTGACAGCTGTGAGACTTGGGGCAAGTCACTTAACTTTTCTGGGCCTCATTTACCTCATCTCTAAAATGGGGATTAAGACTGTGAGCCCCACGTGGGGCAACCTGATCACCTTGTACCCCACCCCAGTGCTTAGAACAGTGCTTTGCACATAGTAAGCACTTAAGAAATGCCATCATTATTAATCCCCATTTTCCAGGTGAGGGAACTGAGCCCCAGATAAGTGAAGCGACTCACCCAAGGCCATGCAGCAAAGAAGGGGAAAAGCTGGGGTTAGAACCCGGGTCCTTCTGACCCATGGGGCCTGGACTCTATCCACTAGGCCACCCTGCCTGAGCCCTCATCTGGATTTTACGCCGTCGTTGAGCATGGGGCTTGCTCATTTTCAGCCAGTGGCGTCTTGGATTCATCGGTGTGGAAATGGCCACGTCTCATTAAAGCTGCAGTGGGAGGGAGGGAAGGGCAGAGGGAAGGGCAGCCAGCCTCCCCCTCTCTCCTCCCCAAATCGACACTCACATATGGTTTTCCCAAAGGCCTTCTAACTTGCAGCTGCCCTGAAAGGAAGTGGCTAAGAGCTTCATCATCATCATCATCATCATCAGTGGTGTTTATCTATGCAGAATATTGTGTTAATAATAATAATAATAATAATGATGGCATTTATTCAGCGCTTACTATGTGCAAAGCACTGTTCTGTGTGCTGGGGAGGTTACAGGGTGATCAGGTTGTCCCACGGGGGGCTCACAGTCTTAATCCCCATTTTCCAGATGAGGTAACTGAGGCCCAGAAAAGTTAAGTGACTTGCCCAAAGTCACACAGCTGACAATTGGCGGAGTTGGGATTTGAACCCATGACCTCTGACTCCAAAGTTTCCACTGAGCCATGCTGCTTCAATCAATCAATCAATCGTATTTATTGAGCGCTTACTGTGTGCAGAGCACTGTACTAAGCGCTTGGGAAGTGCAAGTTGGCAACATGTAGAGACAGTCCCTACCCAACAGTGGGCTCACAGTCTAAAAGGGGGAGACAGAGAACAAAAAAGCACTCAGGAGAGTAAGTAGATACGTTGCCCCCCACAAGCTGACAGTCCAGAAGGGGTGACAGACATTAATATAAATAAATCCTTTATAAAACATCTTTTATATCTACATCTGCAGTGTAAATTCACATTTTAGTTCTTCCTGGTTTCCCCCAAAGAGAAAAAGGTTCCTCTTGCCACAATTGGGAATGTGGAGATGCCACCTCCCTGCCCCCATCACACAACATTCGGGTGATCTTTTAAAAAAATTCTCTTTGTGGAAATGTGTTTGCATTTCCTTTGCGGTTTTTTTGTGCACATTTTGTTATGAAAGAGACCACTTCTTCTAGCACGTTCTGGTAAAACCTTGGGTGAGGTAAGATAGCCAAGCTAACTTACTGAGAGAGCAAATTGTGGGGGGGAAAAAAACCTCTTTTGGTTTAACTTGAGGTCAGATTTCGTGTCCTAGTCCCTATCCTTTTCTCCTCCCAAATTGGGATGGACCGCGTGCCGTCTCGGTACTTCTTGCAGGCCGAGAAGTGTTTATCCCGGTGTCGTCATAATCCATGACATAGCCGCACCGAATGAGTAGGCGGTTTTCCAGTTGAGTTCTAGTTCTGATTGTGGCATAAGGGGCATTTCTCTCTCCCCTTTTTCCTTCCCCTTAGAAAGGGAATTTGGAGGTGAGCCAATAGAGGCACCAGTGAATGAGGTGGTGACAGACAAAAGAGGGGCTGGTAGAGAGGGAGGAGGGGGATGTTCCCAAGGATCCTTGACACCACACAATATGCGAAGCAGGGCGGCCTCGTGGAAAGGGCTCGGACTGGGAGTCGGAAGACCTGGGTTCTTAACCCGGATCCGCCGCTTGTTTGCCCGGTTGCCTTGGGCAAGTCACCTAATCAGTCCTATTTATTGAATGCTTACCGTGTGAAGTGGACTATAGTAAGCGCTTGGGAAATTTAAGTGTCTGGGCGACTATGTTATGACTTGTCTGAGCCTCAGTTCCCTCATCTGCAAAATGGGGATTCAATCCCCGGTCTCCCTCCAACTTAGACTGTGAGCCCTACGTGGGACCTGATTGTCTCGGCTCTACCCTAGTGCTTAGCGCGGTTCTTGACTCATAGTAAGCGCAAAACAAGCACATCGCAATTATTACTATGGCGGAGGAGGTGATTTATTGATTTATTTTAAATTGGCTGGTGTGACTGCTGGAAACTGGCTTCCTTTTCTTGGCAAATCATCATCATCAATCGTATTTATTGAGCGCTTACTATGTGCAGAGCACTGTACTAAGCGCATGGGAAGTACAAATTGGCTACATATAGAGACGGTCCCTACCCAACAGTGGGCTCACAGTCTAAAATAGATCAGACCTTGTCCTCTCCTCCAGATATTAGAAATAACCCATCGCCTCCTGGGTAGAGAGAGCCAGCATCCTGTTGTGAGTGCCCCCCGGCAGGCCGATGGACCAAGAAGTTTGCATTTCTGCCTTCAAACTCTGAGAACTGATTGCGTGTCTTAGATACTAAAAATATATGTTTATCTTTTTGTGTGTTTGTGCGTTTTTTTGTTTACTTGCTTCGTAGGCCGGTTTAATTGAAGCCAATGGAGAACTCAAGGTTTTTATAGACCAGAACCTTAGTCCTGGAAAAGGTAAGGAAATGGTCTTTGGAACCATTTTTATTTCTCCTTGTTCGCGAAGGGGTGCACTTATATCCGTTTTGAGGTTCTGTATGTAGCGTGTGCAGTTTCATACCGTTGTAAAGATGGAAATTTTCCATTCAGAAATGGAGTGACCTGTTGGATCTGATTGCATTGGCAATTTTTTCATTATTAATGTTGGCAATTTCAGAGAAAAATGATCTGTCTTCAACTTAAAACGGATTAACGAACATAATAATCATACTTTGTCAAAGTATGCATGTTCCTGATTTCCAATTTACTTGGAAAAAATAAAGAGCTGTCATTTTGCAACAGCCTTCGATTTGGAGAGTACTTTTCCATTTCAGTGATGCTGGCTGGGTCGGAAATGTACTATTGTCTTGCCTGATTAAGATTCAAGGACAGGAAACGTATTTTCTGCAAATCCACAGCCTCCAAAATCTACTTTCAACCTATTGTCACTGAACACCCACTCATTATTATCCAGTCAATCAGTGATATTTAGAGTGCCCATATTAAAGCGCCATATTAAGCTTTTGGGAGAAGACAGTACAACAGAGTTGGTAGACATTCCTTGCCCACAAGGACTTTACGGTCTAGAGGAGGAGCTTACATCCAAAAAATCCTAGGCACAGATCCTTATTCTTCCCTCCAGAATGGAGAGACTGAAGCAACATAAGTTTCTCCGAAGTGTAGGTCTATAATATGGGAAGAGTTTCCCTGTGGCACCAAATAAACTGGTTTGAATCAATCAATGTTGATTCTTGATGTATTCTTCTGGTGTGTCTTATTTTTCAGTTGAGAACCAGAGGACTAAGCAAGTTTGGAGGGATGGGGAGGGAGGGTCATTTGAACTGAAGCCTAAATCAAACGAAAGTTTCTTTAATTTTATTTTGTTTAGCTTCCACCTGTGGTGGATGCTGCATCCTTCATGGAGGGTTAGTCAGTCAATTATATTTACTGAGCGCTTATTATGCACCGAGCACTATACTAAACACTTGGGAGAGTACAGTATGACAGACACATTCCCAGCCCACAACGAGCTTACCTCTCCGCAGTGTTTCCTGGAGGCGGAAGAAAAACAACCTCATCCTGAGTGCCTTCTAAGCTGGCTGGGACTAATTTTGATATTCATTGTCACTCTCCTGGAGATTTAAATAAATTGCCTCCAGCAGCTATATGCTGTTGTTAATCAGAAGTCCATTTATATGCCGAAAGGTCAGAGAGAAATGAAAGGAAAAAAACTAATCTCTTGTAGAGCCTACTATTTTGTGTATAGTTAATAATATTGAAATTATTCTGATGGTTTAGAAGGTCTTCTGAAACACTGAGCTGTTGCTTTCCGTTTTCCTTGTGTAAGTCAATCAGTTGAATATATTGAGCGCTTACCGTGTGCAGAGCACTATACTAAGCACTTGGGAGAGTACAGTGTAGTAGACACATTCCCTGCCCACACGAGCTTACAGTCTAGAGGGGGAGACAGGCATTAATAAAAATAAATTCACAGATATGGACTTAAGTGGTGTGGGGCTCGGGGAGGGGGGGATGAATAAAGGGAGCAAGTCAGGGTGACACAGGAGGGAACAGAAGAAAAGAAAAAGAGGACTTAGGAAAGGCCACTTGGAGGAGATGTGCCTTCAATAAGGCTTTGAAGTGGGGGAGAGTGATTGTCTGTGGGATATGAAACGGGAGGATGTTCTAGGCAAAAGGGAGGACTTGAGTGAAAGGTTGGCGGCAAGATAGACGAGATCGAGGTACAGTGAATGGGTTGGCGTTAGAGGAGCGAAGTGTGCGGGCTGGGTTATAGCAGGAGCAGTGAGTTGAGGTAGGAGGGGGCCAGGTGATTGAGTGCTTTAAAGTCAATAGACAACTCCTGCTTCATGGTAAATTGTTTGGTTTACCTGGAATTTAAACTAAATATTTATCTCCTGTAGAGTGGTTGACTGTAAAGAACTGAATTCAAACTTGTTCCGTGGCTGACTTAGCTTTTCTCAAACGCCTTATCTGTCGAAACACTCCTGTCTCTCAGTTGGCTGGCTGTCAACTGCCTGTGTGTGTTCTGCATTTTGGAGGCCATTTAGACAACAGCCAAGGTAACCTGAAGGTGTTCGTATTTTTGCTGGCTGTCAAAAAAGGAACCGACTTGAATTCAGTAGAATAAGTTCAGTAGAAATTATTGAGCATCTGCTGTGTGCAGAGAACTGTCCTGAGCCCTTGGGAGAGGCCAGTAGAATTAGCCGGCACAATCTCTGTCCATAAGAACTACATTTTAGCAGAGGAGACAGACTCTAGGATATATTAAAGTGTGTAGAAATATACATAAATGGTACGCAGGGTTGGGAGGACCCAAGTAATCAGATGGCTTGAAAGTGCTGAAGCATACAGTGCACTATACTAAGCGTTTCGGAGAGTACAGTATAATACAGCACTTAGAACAGTGCTTGGCACACTGTAAAGCGCTTAACAGATACCATAATTATTATAATTATAAACAGTGAACAGACACATTCCCCTGCCCACAGTTAGCTTACAGTCTAGAGGAGGAGAGTAGGGGAGGAAGGACGCTAAGAAGATCGGAATTCGTTGCCTCATCTTGATAATAATAATAATAATTCTGGTATTTGTTAACCCAGGCGCTGTACTAAGTGCTGGGGTGGATACAAGCAAATGGGGCTGGACACAGTCCCTGTCCCACATGGGTCTCACAATCAAATACCGTTATTATTATTATTATTAGGCCCAGAGAAGTGAAGTGAGTTGCCCAAGGTCACACAGCAGACAGTGATCTAGGAAATGGCGTGGGCATGGGCAGGAGCCACGGGGGGAGAGGTAGCGTCAGGGAGAGGGGGGATAGGTGGTTGTCTGGGTGGTTGGGGAGTCTCCAGAGTGTCAGAACCGCGGCTAGGAGCAACCGCGGGAACCGCGTCGGTGTGATGATGGAGGCCGCAGGGGCAAGATATTTTCAAGGAGCTCAAGGGAGCTGGCAGTTCCCCCACAACATGTGTCTGGGCCATCCTCCTCCCCTCCCTACCTTGAGGGAGCTGTAGGCCATTTTGGGTGGTCAGAATCCTCGAAAGGGGTCAGTGTCATCGCTGTAATAGACAGTTTGTTCATCACCCGCATAACAATCGTTTTACCACCCAACTTTGGCCAAGACGCTTTCCCCTCACTCACTCGTTCGGTCAACTCTGCCATGAGAAAGCTAACTCCGCACTGAAATGTTGTCCCTCTTTCTGTCGTAGGGGTTGTGTCATTAGTAGCGGTTCATCCTTCTTCAGTAAACACCCTTGGGAAACAACTCTTGCCAAAAACATTCGGACAGTCTAACGTCAACATTGCACAACAAGTGGTAAGAAACGTCTGGGTGGAAAGGGAAAAATGGATCGGGTTCGACACGGGACGCTTACCAATCGATGGAGCTCGGAATGCATCCGCGCCCCTCCTTGTCAGGTTGTGGGGTGCCCGGAACCATCCACCCTGGATTTCACACCCCCTTTTAGCTCGGAGAGAGCGTCGTCATTCAGGTCGTTCCCCGAAGCCGTAGCTTCATCGATGTTGTTTCCTAAGGAAGGGAGTTGTTGCTGTTGTTCTTTTGACTTCCCTCTATACTCTGTCCCAAGAGATGGCGTGCATTTCCATGTATTCAATTGTCAACCCAAGGCTATTCAGTGCTTTGCATCACTAACCTTTCACCAACACTGTCCAATTCCACATTTTCTTTTTTGTTTGCCTTTTTGATAATGTCCCGGTTGTGGAGTGATCAATATACTGATTATCTATAATGTGCCTGGCAAGGTAGGAAAGATTTAAAAGGTATGGTCCTTGATACATAGGAGCTTACAATCTAGAAAATCAGGAGGATAACTCATAGTTTTTGTGTCCAGGGTGACCTTTATAATCAGCAGGACAAGTATTTTGCACAAAACACTGTGCTCAGACGGAGTAAAAAAGGACTAAGAGACCTTTGAAGAAGTTTACAATTTAGTGTGAGAAGCATGAAGTAGCAACATTCCCATAGCTAAAATACACAGGTCCCAGACCCCAAGAGTGCACATTATAGGAACACAGCAGACTGCAGCAAATGGCACACGAGAGCTTGAAAAGAAAGGCCAAAATTTTTGAGCAGTCAGGACTGTAACCAGGGTATTGAAAGAGCCGTATCTGGGAAGGCTTCTTGCGGGAGGTGGGTTTTTAGTAAAGGGACAGATGCGGTCTAAGCGGAAACAGCTAGTATGGGGGAAATGTGTGAACTGTGGCTCACAGAGCGGAGAATTGGTGTCAGGCACTGTACTAATCACCGGGGTGGATACAAGCAACTCAAGCTGGACACAGTCCTTGTCCCATGTGGGATTTGCAGTCTCAATCCCCATTTTAAAGATGAGGTAACAGAGGCACAGCAAAGTGAAGTGACTTGCCCAGGGTCCCACAGCAGACACGTGGTGGAGCCAGGATTAGAACCCATGACCTTCTTATTCCCAGGCTCATTCTCTATCCACTACGCCATGCTGCTTCTCTGCAGAATGAGAAGCTTGCCTCCAGCCTCTCCCTACCTCACAGAGATGTTGAGAGGATAAATGAGATAACCGACTTGAAAGCACCTGGGGAAAGTAGAAGTGCTCCATCTCAAACAAGGTATTGTTATTATTTGGTGAAAGGAAATAAGGCGTTCATTCAGTCTTTAATTTGGGAGCACTGTCCTTAGAAGTGACTCTCAGGTTATACAAGAATGGGAGACAAGGGAGGTAGCAGTGGTGGTGACCGTGATGGGAAGATTGAGAAGAGCCATGAGATCATAGGATGGTGAGTGGGTCAGTTTTTGACAAGTGCAAAGAAGTGGCAGAACGATCAAGAGGAGATATCCTTGGGAAAGGGAAAAAAAATATATGAGACTGGAGAGATGTAGTGATAAGGATTCAGGATTTGAAGCTACAACTTAGAACAGTGCCTCAGTGCTTAAAGCAGTGCCTGGCACATGGTAAGCACTCAACAAATGCCATTTTTTTTAAAAAAAAGGTGACAGCTTTAAGTGATTGAGTATAATGCTTAAGTACAGGTCAGGAGGAGGAAGATGAGCCAACAAAGGAGCAAAGGAGAGATGAGTTACTAGAAGAGGGGAAGCAACATCTTCTAGTGGGTAGAGCCTGGGCTTTGGGAGTCTGAGGACCTGGGTTCTAATCCTTGCTCCACCACTTGTCTGCTGTGTGACCTGGGGCAAGTCGCTTCACTTCTCTGTGTCTCAGGGACCTCTTCTGAAGAATGGGGATTAATACCAGGATCCCCACGTGGGACACAGACTGTGTCCTGCTCTATTAGCTTGTATCTCCCCCAGGGTTTAGTACAGTGTCTGGCACCTAGCGCTTAACAAACACCATAAAAAAAAGAGGAGAATCAGGGTCGATTATGTTCTCATCAGCCACCCTGATGATGATAATGATGGTACTTGTTAAGCGCCCTACTGCGTATCAAGCACTGTTCTAAGCACTGGGGTAGATAGAAGTTAATTAGGTCGGATGCAGTCCCTGTTCCTTGGAGCTCACTCACCAGATGTCTCCTGGGTGACCTTGCGCAAGTCACTTCATTTCTCTGGGCCTCAGTTAATTCCTCTGCAAAATGGGGATTAAAACTGCTTTTCTTATGTACTAAGCACTTCGGAGAGTACAGTAATAATAATTATGGTATTTGTTAAGCACTTACTGTGTGCCAGGCACTGTACTAAGCACTGGGGTGGATACAAGCAAATCGGGTTGGACCAAGTACCTGTCCCACATGAGGTTCACGGTCTCAATCCCAAATTTACAGATGAGTTTCACTGAGGCCCAGAGAAGTTACTTGCCTAAGGTCACACAGCAGACAAGTGATGGAGCCAGGATTAGAACCCATAGCCTGTGAGCCCGTCCTTCTAGACTGTGAGCCCGTTGTTGGGTAAGGACCCTCTCTATATGTTGCCGACTTGTACTTCCCAAGCGCTTAGTATGCTTTGCACACAGTAAGCGCTCAATAAGTATGATTGAATGAATGAATGAATTAGCAGCCACGGTCCATCATCATCATCATCAATCGTATTTATTGAGCGCTTACTATGTGCAGAGCACTGTAATGAGTTTAAAGCCTAGACGGATGGATTTTGAGAGAGGGGAGAACTGAATCAATCAATCAGTGGTATTTATTCAGCCCTCACTATGTGCAGAACACTGTTTTAAGCGCTTGGGAGTGGACAGTAAAACAGAGTTGGTAGACCTTTGCCCTGCCCACAACATGCTTACAGTGTAGAAAGCTGTAAGGATTAAATGGAGGTGAAATGGGAAGAACCATTAATAAGTTGGTTTTTGTGGTGTTTCACTTGTTTTGTCCCTTCTTTAATTTCTTCGTAATCCAGTGCCCATCATGTCTTGTTTTTTTTTGTTTGTTTGTTTTTCCCCCTCTTGGCCATATCCAAACACCAAGTCACCCTCTTAAAATAATAATAATAATTATGGTATTTGTTAAGCACTTACTATGTGCCAATCACTGTTCCAAGTGCTGGAATAGATACGAGGTAATCAGGTTGGACACAGTCTGTGACCCATATGGGGCTCACAGTCTTAATCCCCATTTTACAGATGAGGGAACTGAAGCCCAGAGAAGTGAAGTGACAGCCCCAGGGTCACACAGCAGACGTATCGCAGGGCCGGGGTTAGAACCCAAGCCCTCTGACACCCAGGCCCGTGTTCTTTCCATTAAACCAGGCTGATGCCCTAATTTCCCCCTAGAAAGTACCATCCTGTTGCCACCGGGGTTGAACAGACGCGCTCTCCTGCTCTTCAGCGACAAATGAGAAATCAAGATCGGCGAGCGGCTATTTCTGAATATATTTCGCAAACTTAGCGGTGGAAGGCCAAGAGATCTTGAGAAAAAGATAGCAAACCAACAGTTAAACCCAAGGCCCCTCCCACGGGCTGAGGCCCAGAGTGTCCGATTGGTTGTATTTTGACAGGTTAGCGTAGCCAGCGTTTGTTGAGCCATGCTCAACTTCGGCTACGATGATGTACTTCTGAATTCTTGGTCTTAGATTTGTTTTTGTCCGGGCTGTCTGTGTGGTTCTCATGATTTCCCACCTTTTAAAACAAAGCACAACCCACTTGTGCTTTGCTTGACTCTTTCCTTTCATCTCCCCTTACGTCCTCTCCCACTGCATCTGTTCTTTTCAAACCTCCCCTGGGGCTCTTTAAATCTGTGCAATATAACAGGTCTTCTAGGACCAAAACACTCACCTCCCTCACCTCTCCTCATCCCCTTTTTATGTGGGTTCCTCTCCTAGCTCCTGGTAATTTTAGGATGAAGGTGGAGTCCTCTAGACCATAAGCTTTTTTGTGTTTTTGTTTACTAATGACGCTTATTAAGTGTTTTCTTTGCGCCAAACACAGCCAAGCGCTGAGGTAGAGACAGGTTAATCAGGCTGGGCCCAGTCCTTGCCCCAGATGGGGCTCATAGTGTAAATAGGAATCTGCATTTTAAAGATGAGGAAACTGAGGCTAGAGAAGTGAAAGATTTGCCCAGAGGCACCCAGCAGACAAATGGCAGAACCGGAATTAGAACCCAGGTCCTCTGACTGCCAAGCCCGGGCTTTTCCCGCTAGGCCGCACCGCTCTGGCCTGTGTGTCTACAAGAACCCAAGGCCCCTGCAGCTTCTCATCTGTCTCTCTTCTCCCAAGCCTCTGAGAGGATCGAGCTGTTCTTGGGAAAGGTACCAGGATGCCAGTTCTCAGCACCTCCAACACTTCTCCCAATAGATATTAAACCCTATGCCAAGTTGAGTTCGTGACTTAATCGTTGTCCTTCACTGCATCCCCATAGCGATTATTCCTGGCATTGTGGAAATGTGTGGATATCGCAGGCACATTTGTTGGTTTTTATCTTGCCCGTCGTAGTTAGCGTTTTATCGTAGTTAGCATCGGGAAGAGCGAATTGAGCAATAGGAATTAAAAGGAAAATGCGGTTGTGGAAACAAGCATTATTCCCTCTAAACTCAAAACGTTGTCTTGGAAATTAAAACCAGTTTATTTTTCTTAATCCTTGAAACCCAGCTACTTCTTATTTTCCTCCACGAATCTGTCTTTGGCTCCGCTTGTGGCTTGTAGTTTGTCTCTGCACAATTTGCAAAGTGGCATCTGGGCCCACAGTTCAATCTGTGATTAATTTGATGAATTACCATTTAATTTTGTAAAGCGCCCACACCTGGAATTAGATAGGTTACTCTGAATTAATCCTTTAACATCCAGAAGACTTTCCCCTGAAAACAGATTTTCTTTTCACGGATTATAACTTTGTGCCAACTGTTGACTTTGAAAGAGGTCACCTGGACTTAAAGAAGATAATAATAAAAAAAAAGCTGTCAGCAACTTATAGGGTCAAAGTAAGCAGGGCATTTATCCCTTTAAGAAGGAGAACAAAAGGATAACGGGCTTAAAATAACTCAGGATATTATCTTCGGTGGATCTGTTGAAAGGATTTCTTCCATTTCAGATGTTATGGGTGTTTTAGGATTTTCTGGCTCCTGGTGAACTTGAATAATTTGGCTTTTTTTTTTATTAGACCTACACACAGTCCAGTTGAGGTGGTAATTAAGCAAGGCTCTAAATATTCACCAAGATATTTTTGGAATAGTCTAGCTGTAAGTCGCCTGTTTAGGTTTATGGCAGGTATAACCTTCACTACGTGGGATTTTCAAGGCCTGTTGCTAGTCAGGCCCTGTAAATATCGAACCGCTGAACGATAGTCCACATTGGTCACTCTTACTGTCAGAGGGAGTGTGAATAATTGAGATTGTGTTTAAGCACACAGAGCCGCGTCAGCCAACTTCTCGAGAAGATTCTGTGGTCCGTGGAACTCTCACTGAATGATCTCTCCTTTTTTTCTCCTATCTCAATTGACCTTATTATTCACCGGCAGCTAATATCATGCGACTGTTTCTGGATTGTTTGGGGTTTTGGGGAAAGGCGGCTGACCATTTGTTTAAACTGGAAAGGCACGGCAGGCTAATCTTGGTATAAAAAGGAAGGCTCTAGAAGTTGCCCCTCGGCAGACGACACTAATCCATTTTGAAAGGTGGTGATTTTCTTCAGAGAATCAGTGGAAGCAAGACTCTAGAGAATTAGCGACTAATAAAGTGTCACTGCTATGGGGGACTCTGTTTTTTTTTTTTTAATTGTATTCTGAATTTTCTTTTTTTTTTTAACTGTAGGTAATTGGCACACCACAGAGACCCTCAGCACCAAATACTATCCTAGTAGGAAGTCCACATACACCTAACACACATTTTGTATCACAGAACCAAGCATCAGATTCCTCACCTTGGTCCGCTGGGTGAGTAAATATTTCTCTCAGATCATTAGAGACTTAAGAGAATTGCTGTGGATTTTCCTCTAAAGTTGTCAAAACTGGGTTGTGTGGTCAGTCCTTACAACCGAGTTCAGTAGGGCTTCCATTTTCTTTTTTTTTTTTTTAATTTATTTGTTAAGCGCTTACTATACACCAGGCACTGTACTAAGCGCTGGGGTAGATAGAAGCTAATCAGGTTGGACGTAGTCCATGTCCCACTTGGGGCTCCCAGTCTTAATTCCCATTTTACAGATGAGGGGACTGAGGCCCAGAGAAGTGAAATGACTTGCCCAAAGGTCATGCAGCAGAGCTGGGATTAAATCCTACGTCCTTCTGACTCCCAGCTCCACGCTGTGTCCTCTAGGCCACGCTGATTTAGTTGTATTTTTCAGAGCTCTTGATCCTTTCAGGTCAGCCTGGTATGAATGGAAACATTTCAATCGGTACCCAGAATAGATCGAAAATCAAGAACACACTTTGACTTCAGTCTGTCGGAAGTCAGATTGCTGTGAAAGGGGTCCTACGAGTCCACGCGCGGTATAGTGTTCTGGGATAAAGTTGGTGCTTTAAAAGTTCACTAGTTATTAGCAAAAGGTGAGGAAACAAGCCGACTTCACGGACCCAACTTGGAGACTTTCCACTGTCTGTCCTGGAAAATAACAATTTAGAAAGTACAGTCTTAAGAACGGTTTTGTAGCCTTAAATGTTACCAATGTCAGAAGCAGTAGACTTCTTCCCCTTAGGGAAGCACAGTAGCAGTTCATTTTAGCAAGTGTGAATTTCTGTGATTGTTGTGCATATGCACTTCAAGTTAGACCAGGCAAATAGGGCGGCAGGCATTCGTAATATACCAGGGATATTTGGGAGAAGTGGAATCTTCATTTAAATCCATATTTTCATTTTCCGGATTTTTTTTTCTTAGAACATTGGAATTCCAGCATCGACTAGCCTCGTGTGGAATGCCATTATTCAGTCTACTTCCAATTTTCATCATGTCTCATTCCTCCTACCTTCTGAAGACGTGAATGTGAAACTGGCTTCTCGGGCTTATAAATTTCCTGTCCCCGCTATCGGTATTTGTTAAGCGCTTTCTATGTGCCGGGCACTGTACTAAGTGCTGGAGCAGATACAGGATGATCAGTTTGGACCCAGTCCGTGTCCCCAGTGAAGGGTCACACAGCAGACACGTGGCAGGGCCCAGGATTAGAACTTAGGTCCTCTGACATCCAGCCCCGTGCCCTTTCCACTTGGCCATATCGCTTCTCATGAAAGTAATTCCACATTTAAATAATCTACTGTCTACTGTAACTTGTATTTAGTTTTTCCAGAATGCATTTTGGGTAGAAACGGATGGCGGGGTTAGGGTTCGTTCTTCCTACAGTGCTTGCGTATCCAGGTATGGGTTAAGATATAGTGTCTGGAGAAACAGTTGTGTACATGTGCATGCTTAACAGGCCTTGGGAGAAAACTCTAACATGAGTTTTCCATAATACAGGGGTCTGCAAAGATGCCACCCTACATTGCAGGAGAAAGGTGGTGGTGGGATGGTATTTGCTCTCTCCAAAAATCATGGAATTCATGGCCCTCCCCCATGCTTTCCATCCCAGTGATAAAGGGACAGTGAGGTGCAGCAATTAAATTCGTGGCTAAGAGCATTTTAGGTCGAGGCTGACGCTAGACGGTATTAACGTCCATTTGTTTCCGTGCGTTGTGTCTTCAAGGAAGCGCAATAGGAAAGGAGAGAAGAATGGCAAGGGCCTGAGGCATTTCTCTATGAAAGTTTGCGAGAAGGTGCAGAGGAAAGGAACCACGTCATACAACGAAGTGGCAGATGAGTTGGTTGCAGAGTTCAGTGCCGCGGATAACCACATTTTACCAAATGAATCAGTAAGTAGACCATGGGAATGTAAATGCAGTCGAGAGACCCGAGAGACTCTTTCGCTTTTGAAGGGCGGTGGTTAATAGCGTTCTGGGGTCCAACGTCGTATGCGATCACATCTGCCTACTCCTTTGAACTCTCCCACGGTGAGCCCTCAGTAGATACCATCGTTCGTTACTCAGTGCGGCTTATTGAGTGACCCCAAAAGAGCTTACCATGTGCCAAGCACTGTTCTAAACACTGGAGTAGATTGCAAGTCAGTTGGACACAATCCCTGTCCCTCATGGGGCTCACACTCTTAATCCCCATTTTTACAGATGAAGGAACTGAGGCCCGGAGATGTGAAGTGACTTGCACAAGGTCACACAGCAGACGTGGCGGAGCCGGGTTTGGAACCCGGTCCTTCTGATGCCTAAGGCCGCGCTTTATCCACTGAACCACCCTGCTTCTCAGTGATCCCTTTAGTTCCTTATCCGCTGCCCAGGGGTGACAGCAGGGTGTCATCGGTGGACCGTTTATCATGATTTTCAGCCTGACCGTCCATTGGTTAGAGACTTGCCCTCCAAGATCTTTCAGCCCTGAATTTGTGTAAGCTCTCAAACTCACCGTTGTAATGAATTCTACAGGGTCACCCGTATTGTGTGAAGAAGCAGCAGAGAATCAATCAATCAATCAATCGTATTTATTGAGCGCTTACTATGTGCAGAGCACTGTACTAAGCGCTTGGGAAGTACAAATTGGCAACACATAGAGACAGTCCCTACCCAACAGTGGGCTCACAGTCTAAAAGGGGGAGACAGAGAACAGAACCAAACATACCAACAAAATAAAATAAATAGGATAGAAATGTACAAGTAAAATAAATAAATAGAATAATAAATATGTACAACCATAAGTTGTACATATGTACATATGTACATATGTACATAAGAGAAGCAGATTGGCTCAATGGAAAGAGCACAGGCTTTGGAGTCAGAGGTCATGGGTTCAAATCCCGGCTCCGCCACTTGTCAGCTGTGCGACTTTGGGCAAGTCACTTAACTTCTCTGGGCCTCAGTTACCTCATCTGGAAAATGGGGATTAAGACTGTGAGCCCCCGTGGGACAACCTGATCACCTTGTAACCTCCCCAGTGCTTAGAACAGTGCTTTGCACATAGTAAGCGCTTAATAAATGCCATTATTATTATTATTAGGAACGATTTCTCCTTTTTTGTTTGGAACCCACTACTTTTTGGTCTTAGTTATACAAGCCCCAGTGATCATGTTGTGAGATGCGATGGGCTAGTTTCTTGTATGCCTCACCACGTCTTTCATTATTTTTTTCGGCTTCGGTCAGATTCCCTCTTGACTCTGGCCCCATCCATTCCAGATGAAAGAGTCATCGACTTTTCTGTCTACCCTGGTTCGCTAGCTTTCTCTTACCCCTCTGTTCGTTCTCCAGCTCCAGCCTTTCAGGGATTTGAGCCTCCTTGTCCGTTGGGGGCTAATCTGGATCTGTAGTGGAGTGAATTGTTTCCGAACAAGGCTCAGGTGTCTAAAATGACAAGTGTTCACTGTCTGCTTGAGTTCTCTCAGGTTTGGAATTGGACGGTCAGAGCATTTGTCACAGGTGCGTGGCCTTTTCGTTGTATATTTTGTATTAATGCACACTGTCTTCAGCAGGCCTATGACCAGAAGAATATAAGACGACGTGTCTATGATGCCTTAAATGTCCTAATGGCCATGAATATTATCTCTAAGGAGAAGAAGGAAATCAAATGGATTGGTCTACCCACCAACTCGGCTCAGGAATGTCAGAATTTAGAGGTATGTTGCGTTTCTGGCTGAGAGCTTTCTGTTCGAATTGGAATTAGGGTTGCTTTTAAGTTTAGGAGGTACTCAGCTAGGGTTCAAAAAAATCCCCCCCCCCCCTTCATATGAAGGGTTAAAGGAACGATAGCCCACATTTCCAAAAATCTTCACAATTAATGACAAAAGCCCAACTTTTCAGAATTATTGCAAATCATTTAGTTTGAAGGTTTTGAGTTGGCGGTACTCCCTGGAACAGTTTTGGCTGTCAAAACTGAGTCACTTTCTCTTGGAAGCTGGAAGTGCTTAAAAAAAGAAACCCCAAATCTCATTAAGGCGCAGTGCCGTTAGTACCTGAAGTTGTGTTGTTGTTGTTGTGTTATGCTGTCAAGTCATGTCCGACCCATAGTGACGCCATGGACTGAGTCCCGCGTGGGTCAGGGATTGGGTCCGGCCTGATCGACTTCTATCTTTGCCAGCATTTGGATCAGTACTCGACTCATTGTAAGCGCTGGACAAATACCATAAAAAAGAAAAATACTCCTTGTGTCAAGCAGCTCTAAAATAGGGCCTAGAAGCAACCCGGGCTTAAATTGGATCAAGTTGTAGGAGAGTAAGAGTGAAGAGAAGATACAAAATGCAATTTACAACATTTTATTACGGGCTGTGATGTCTGCTGGGATCAGCCGCATGTTCATTGCCATGACCTTGGGGAAGGGCTGATAAATTGTGTCTGCCTACTCTGCTGTACTCTCCCAACCCTAGTCAGTGTTCTGCACACAATAAGCACTCAATAAATACCATTGGTTGAGTGATTGAAACGTTTTCCACTTGATCGTGCCCACTCCCCTAGCTACTTATACGTATGTGGTCTTTGTTGAGCATTTCCTGTACACACAGTGTCCCGTATTGGGTGCTTGGGGAACGTGGAGTCTCCTAGGGAATCAATTATCATCATGAGGAGCAGCATGGCCTAGTGGATAGAGCCCAGGCCTGTGAGTCAGAAGGATCTGGGTTCTAATCCCGGCCCCGCCACTTGTCTGCTCTGTGACCTAGGGCAAGTCATTTCACTTCTTTGGGCCTCAGTTACCTCAGCTGTAAAATGGCGATTAAGACCGTGAGCCCCAGGTTGCCCCAGGGACTGTATCCCATCTGATTACCTTGTATCTGTCACATCGCTTAGAACACTGCTTGACACATAGTAAGTGCTGAACAAATACCATCATCATTATTATTATTTACCATCAATGGGATTTACTGAGCGCCTACTGTGTGTAGAGCACCATACTAAGCTCTTGGGAGAGAACAGTGCTTTGTTCATAGTAAGCGCTTAATAAATGCCATCATTATTATTATTATTACAGTGCCACAGAGTTGGGAAATGGGTTCCCTGCCCATTTACAGTCGAGACAGGGAAGATATATGTTGAATCTCTCAGGCCTGAGGTTGCAGAACCCGCATGAAGGAATGGGATAGCAACAGTATTGGTTTTCACTGTGCCACCAACACCCTCTTATCCTTGCAGAGTTTTTTCTGTTTTCATTCATTCAACGGTATTTATTGAGCGTTTATGCAGAGCACTGTACCAAGCGCTTGGGAGAGTACAATATAGCAATAAACAGACACGTTCGCCGCCCACAACGAGTTTTGTTTTTCTGATATTTGTTCAGTGCTATCTGTCAAGCCTTGTTCCAATCACTGGGGTAGATACGAGGTTGAACCCAGTCCCTGTCCTGCACAGGATGCTCAGTCTAAGTAGGGGGAAATAGGATTTAATCCCCATTTTACAGCCGGGGAAACTGAGGCCCAGCAAAGTGACTTGCCCCAGGTCACGTAGCAAGCAGGTGGCAGAGCCAGGATTGGAACCCAGGTCCTATGCCCGCTGAGGCCCAGGGACTTAACACTAGGCTCTGCTGCTTCTTTGGCACTCCTGCCCCGGCCCAAAATTCAGAGTGGGTGGGCGGGTGGAAGGGCAGCACATCAGCAAGCATCGTCGCTCATTTATGGCCAGGGTGACCCCAGCCCTGTGCCGAAGCATTCCTTCGTATTTATTGAGCGCTTACTGTGCGTAGAACACTGTACTAAGCGCTTGGGAGAGTACTGTATAACAATAAACAGACACATTCCCTGCCCACACCGAGCTTACCCAACCCTTTGTAATTCGTGGGGTAGGCTACAGGTCAAAGGCCCAATTTCTCATTCCCAGAGCCGGGTCCTTTCTACCAAACCAGCCACAGGGCTTGGGGGAATGTGCAGTGCTAATAAAGTTCATGTGCGTTAAAGAAGAACTTGTGTTTGGAATCCTCTTTTGTGGTGTAACTTGTAACAAAAATGCTCTTAGATTACATCCTCAGGGTTGAAGTAAATCGTGGGGACTGAAAAATGACTTTCAAGCTGCTACTTGAAATCCTCAATGCTATTATTGGTGGCATTTGTATTTACCTCACCTGACCTTTTAATAAAAAGGAAGTTCTAACAGGAAAACTTTGCAATATGAGTTGAGAATGAAAGGAAGTAATGGCTGTGGGCTTGTATCACTTTAGTGGCATTAAGTCAAGTTATGGATTCCAATTTTATGCGTATTGTGCCCCTCTTTCCTTCCCTCCAAAAAAAGAAATCGGAAACAATAGCTGAAGAACGTTTTGTAGACCTAAAAACAAGGGGAAATGTTACGATTTTTTTTTTTCGGAATGATCCAGGTTGGACTTGGCATAGATTTATTATTTTACCTAAACAAATTTCCCTGAGTATTTTTCTTTGTGTGTGGCTTATTTCTGAAGGTAGAGAGACAGCGAAGACTTGAAAGAATAAAGCAAAAACAGTCTCAACTTCAAGAACTTATTCTCCAGGTAATAAAGTGCTTCTCTCTGTGGGGGCAAGGTAATTTTTGTCTTTTCCTTCTCCACTTTGCTAATGCATCAAAATCCCTGTGCTTGCAAGTGATGTCTTGAGAAGCCGGAAATCATAATACGTTCAGTCCGGTATCTCAGTCAGTCAGTCTTATCTGCTGAGTGCTTAGTGTGTGCAGAGCCCTGTACTAAGCGCTTGGGAGAGTCCGGTATTACAATATAACAGATGCATTCCCTGTTCACAATGAATTGATGGATTTTTAAGGTTCGGATCATTCTCCCAAAGCTTCTGGAGAGAGGAGAGAAAAGAGCCCATTCCATTCTTGGACTCATCAGGTCCAGTGTGAGACTCAATTTATTTTTCCTTAACTGACATGGTATAATGGCTTGAGTTTGTAGGTAAGCACTCCGACGAGTACTGAAAGTTTCGGATTGAATTCGCTCGGTCCTGTCAGAAAGGGCGTCTACATGACGTGCTTCAATTAGAAACCATTCATTCATTCATTCATTCATTCAATCGTATTTATTGAGCGCTTACTGTTTGCAGAGCACTGCACTAAGCGCTTGGGAAGTACAAGTTGGAGACATAGAGAGACGGTTCCTACCCAATGACAGGCTCACAGTCTAGAAGGGGGAGGTAGACAACAAAACAAAACATATAAACCAAATAAAATAAGTAGAATAAATATGTACAAGTAAAATAAATAGAGTAATAAATATGTACAAACACATATACATATATACATTCCGCCCTCAGTTTCCCCCTCTGTAAATTGGGAATTAAATCCTACTCCTTCTTATTTTGACTCTCCTATTTTGACTGGCACATAGTAAGCGCTTAACAAATACCATCATTATTGTTAAGCACTTAAGTGCCGTTATTATGATTATTAAAATTATGGTAACAAAATTGCTCAGCAGGACCCCCAGCTACCTGTCTCAAATTCCTAAATTTTTTCCCCCCCACATTTTGTCTAGAGAGATGATTTCACACTGTTTCCACCATTTCATTGTCTCTGGTTATTCCAAGATTATCTTTCCCTTTGGGACACTGGTGGATTGCATAATATTGAACACTAGAGTCCGTAGACCCGTTCCCCGCCCACAGTGAGCTTATATTCTAGAGGGGGAGACAGACACTAATATAAGTAAATTACGGACATGTATGTAAGTGTTTTAGGACTGAGGGTGGGGTGAATAAAGGGTGCAAATCTCATATTCTTAGGTTGTGTACCCTTTGAGGGGCAGGGACTCTTACCTGTATTTTTTCCCATCACTAAAAAGAGTATTCTGAATACTATTACTCGACTAATTCTCACCTTTGCAGTCTCACCCTTGGCCATGACAGCAGAGAAGCAGTGTAGCCTAGTGGGTAGAGCCCAGGCTGGGAGGCAGAAGGACCTGGATTCTAATTCCAGCTCTACCACTTGTCTGCTGGATGACCTTGGGCAAGTCACTTCAACTTCTCTGGGCTTCAGTTCCCTCATCTGGGAAATGGGGATTAAGACTGAGCCCCATGCGGGGCATTGGCTGTGTCCTGCCTTATTTGCTTATAGCCACCCTTGGCCCATAGTAAGCACTTAGCAAATACATTATTATTATTATCATTGTCATCGTCATTATCAGTATTGAACCAGAGGACTAGGTCTCCTAACATTTCCAGAAATGTGAGGGACAGTGAGGGAGGATTGGCATTTTGGTTGTATGGGAAAGTTTTGCATTCACTTCTCTTCCTGCTTTTCCCACAGCAGCCAAGCCAGCTCTGCCATTTTAAATGACCAATTGACTTCTCCATACAAAGCTCCTTTAAAAGTTCTGTAGTGTTTATTTATCCAGGAAGTATTTGTAAACTTGGAGCCCCAGAAGCTCTTCTAAGAAGTTTGGTTCATGTTCTGTTTAAAACACGAAGCAGCGCAGCTTAGCCAATACAGCCTTAGGTCTGGAAGTCCAAAGAACCTGGATTCTTGTCCTGCCACTTGTCTGCTTTTTGACCACAGGCAAATCACTTAACTTCCCTGTGCCTCAGTTCCTTCATCTGGAAAATGGGGATTAAGACTGTGAGCCCCATGTGGGACAGGGACTGTCCTACCTGATTAAGCTTTTATCTCTCCAGTGCCTAGTACAGAATCTGGCACATAGTAAGCACTTAACAAATACCTTTAAAAAAAGGCGTGTTTGGGTATATTTGAAACATTTGGTGGCATATGAGCGGACATAGAGAACTGACTCAGAAGCCTGGTGTACCAGAACTAGAAATCCTTCAAATCTGCTTTTGGGCGTGTTTTGCAAAAATCTCTTCTCCTGTCCTGAAATCGGGTCCCTTTTTCTGAATTGCCTCCCAAGGACTGTCGTGGTTTATTCCAGGGAAGTGGTGCCTGGAAAGTGCTTTGAGCTATCTAAAACCAAGACACAGGGAAAACACAAGGCCTTATTGGTACTCCCAAGAGTAAGGCATTTATCTGAGGTAATGTAACAGTGCTCTTTTCTGTTTCAGCAAATTGCCTTCAAAAATCTGGTGGAGAGAAATCGTCAGGCAGAGCAACAAATAAGCAGACCACCGCCTTCCAACTCTGTTATCCACCTCCCGTTTATCATTGTGAACACCAGCAAGAAGACGGTCATCGACTGCAGTATTTCTAACGACAAGTAGGTTGTTTGAGGGGGAACATTTTTCCATTTGTTCAAGTTTTGTTTTTTGTTTTTTATGGTATTTGTTAAGCACTTACTTTGTGCTGGGGTAAGTACAAGCTAATCCGGTTGGACACAGTCCCTGTCTTTCATTCATTTATACATTCAGTGGTATTGATTGAGTGCTCACTGTCTGCAGAGCACTATACAAAGCGCTTGGGAGAGTACAAAAAGATGAACAGATACATTCCCTGCCCACAGTGAGATTGCAGTCTAATTTAACAATGAGATTACAGACATTAATATGAGTAAATGTCCCCTCAAGTGGCTCACAGTCTTAATCCCCATTTTACAGACGAGGCAACCTTGGCCCCGGAAAGTTTACTGATTTGTCAAATGTCCCACAGCAGACAAGTGGCAGAGGAGAGATTAGAACCCAGGTCTTTCTGACTCCCGGGCCCGGGCTCTTTTCCAGTAGGCCACACTGCCTCAGGTGTTAATGTCTGTCTCCTATTCTAGACTGTAAACTCACTGTGGGCAGGGAATGTGTCAGTGAGCTCTGTTGTACTCTCCCAAGCACTTACAACACAGTGCACCGTACCCAGTAAGTGCTCAATAAATACCATTGATTGTCGGCCCTGAGTGAAGAAATCCCCTAGAAGGCATGGTTAAGGCAAAATATCCCTGGCTTTTGTTCATTGATTTACAATAGCATTATTGATTGTAAATCATTTCATGCCTGTTTTGATTTTCCATCCCTTGGAATAATTACTTGGATTATTCATTCAGTCATATTGAGCACTTACTGTGTGCAGAGCACCGTATTAAGCACTTATAACAGTGAACAGACACATTCCCTGCCCACAATGAGGATTATCATTGGGAAGTGAGAGTCGGGTCGTTTTCAGTGATCAAGAGAATAAGAAATCTCTTGAACAGGGCCGGGCTAGGGGAAGGGACCACCTCAGAGCATGACTGAAGCAGGGCCTCCACCCCAGTGACTCTGCTTTCTAAGAACTCATGGGGCCCTCTCAGTGGTTCAGTCCGGTTCTTTACCGCCCTGCTATTTTTCGGAGTCTCCTCGAGATACCCAGCTCCAGATTCTGAGGTAAAGTGGAGCTGTTTAGGAGTAGGGCCAGGCCCCCAAAGGCAAGCCAGAGCCTGGGACTTCAGGGCCTCCAGTGCTTGCTTTTGTGGGGAGAATCTTAACCGTGAGCTTTTCTCCCTGCAGATTTGAATATTTTAACTTTCTGACCATACATTTGACATCCCCGGTGATATAGAAGTATTAAAGCGGATGGGGTTTCGGGGCCTAGAGCGTATGCGTTCTGGGGAGACTCTTAACAGTAAGCTTTCTCCCTTGCAGATTTGAATATCTATTTAACTTTGACAACACATTTGAAATCCACGATGATATAGAAGTATTAAAGCGGATGGGAATGGCTTGTGGGCTAGAATCTGGAAGTTGTTCTGCGGAGGACCTAAAAACCGCGAGGAGTTTGGTACCTAAAGCTCTGGAACCTTATGTGACAGGTTAGTCCGAACGAGGTAACAGAATGACCACTTGATACTGTCTTGTAAGATAGCTGGTCTTTTTCTTTCTTTCTTTTTCTTTTCCCTTTTTCTGGCGGTAAGCACTTACTGCGTGCCAGTCACTGTACTAAGCATTGGGGCAGATACAAGCTATTCACGTTGGACACAGTCCAAGTCCCACGTGGGGCTCAGTAGGAGGGAGAACAGGTGTTTAATCCCCATTTTGCAGATAAGGTAACTGAGGGACAGAGAAATTAACTGGCTTGCCTAAGGTCACACAACAGACATGAGGTGGAGCTGGGATTAGAACCTGGGTTTTCTGATTTCCAGGCCTGTGCTCTTTTCACGAGGCCATGCTGCTTCCTTTTAAAAATGAGGTGGAACCCATCACTTGATTTACTGGCTTTTTCTTGCATTGAAATAATACATAAACAGTCTAAATAGAAAGGAATAGGATTTAATCCTATTCAGAGAAGTGAAGTGCCTTGCCCAAGGGCACCCAGCAGACCCGTCGCAGAACCGGGATTAGAACCCAGGTCTTCTGACTTCCAGCCTGGTACTTTTTTTCCCCCTAGGTTACACTGCTTCCTGCTTTTACCTACTTCCATCTTTTCTGTGCTCCCATCTCATTCATGGAAGCTTCTCAAACCGAATTCTTCCATTCATTCATTCATCCATATTTATTGAGGGCTTACTGTGTGCAGAGCACTGTACTAAGCGCTGGGGAGAGTACAATACAACAATGAACAGACACATTCCCTGCCCACAAAGGCTCCTCTTCTGGGTAAGTCGTCTGTCGCTAAATTGAAGTCCTCTATAATGGGTGATGTAGCCAATTAGCTCTGGCAGGTAGAAAGAAAATAGCTACGTGGAATCATTTTCTATCTGCGTTTACTTTTTGAGCAATGACCTCATAGACTAATGTCCCTTTCCTAGGGTAAACTACACGATTTGAACTGCAGCATAAACATTAGGAAGATTTCTTGTCCTTTATTTTTGTAGTTTGAAGGTATTCAGCTGCTTTTCACTCCGAGAGCTGTGCTGGGAGTTTTACCCTGTTGTCTGAGCGGTAATAAACAATTTTAAGTGTATAGATTTCAGCTAGTCCCTTTAAGAGGTGACTGTTTGAAATTCCATACTGCTTCAAAAGATTACACTGAATGGGCTCTTAGAGTCTTTGGGCTAGAAGGGAATCTACGACAAACCTGATGATGGGGGGTATTTTATAGCCTTAGCTTCTTGTCGGTGTTGGTTCACAGTAGCAGTTCCAAGAATCTCTTGAATTCTTCAAAGAAGGAGATTCTGTCACTTTGTTCGGAAACCATTTGTCCTGTCTGCTCTCCTGAAATTTTAACCTGAATTTGTTTTGCTCTGTTACATTTTTGTTTTAATCCAAGTAGAGGGAGTGACCTTCTGTATAATTCTTAGGCTATTTTGACAGTTATTTACTCTCTTCTCCGACTTCTCCTCTACAAGTTTCTCGGCCCTTTTCTGCATTTTCCTGTTTTGATGGCTTTGATTTTTTGGATGTGCTTCAAAAATCGGTAATTTTTGTTTCTTTCCAGAAATGGCTCAGGGATCAATCAGCAGTGTCTATGTCACATCATCGGGTTCAGCTTCAAATGGCACAAGATTTTCTGCCAGGTGAAACAAATTTAGAGCTAAGTTTATGGTTTCCAGCGTAACATCATGCATAAGAGCAATTCATAATTTCATAATATTGATGGTCTGTAGAAAGTGTCTTTCAGTTAAGCCTAAGCTAGTAAACACCTCAGTTATTTACCTCTGAATTGCTATATTTTATGCCATCTTAATTCTTTTCACCTGCCAAGATGAAAATTATTGTGGAGGAAGTTGTTTTGTAAACCCATTTGAACACCTCAAGTTTAGGAAACATCCTGAGAGTGGGATTAGTGAGAGCATGGTACTACAAACACAGGTCAAAATCATGGTCTTTTCTAAAGGAGTTTGACATTTGCCTACAGACAACCGCATTGAAGCGAACAGTGGCACTTCTTGTTGCATGAAAATGTGACCAAGCTTTAGAAACACTGAGAAAAGATAGGGTGCTTTTTTTTTTTAATATTGCCTGTCTGTAAGGTCACAATATATTTTCCATTTGGTTGTAAGACACCAGCTGGTGGGATGATCAGAAATCGTCCCTAGAGAGCCGTTTTCCAAGTATCGATATTTTGCAGGATTGTCACGTCAATCTTTAAAAATGAAATACCACATAATAATGATAATTATGGTGGTTTTTAAGTGCTTACTACGTGCCAAGCACTGTATTAAGCCCTGGGATAGATACAAGATATTCAGGTTGGACACAGTCCCTGTCCCACATGGGGCTCACAGTCTAAAGAGAGAGATGTTGTAACTGTGGTATTCGTTAAGTGCCTACTGTGTGCCAAGCACTGTACTGGGGTAGATTACAAGATGAACAATTCCCACGTGGGGCTCCCAGTCTAAGAAGGAGGGAGAACAGGTATTGAGTCCCCATTTTACAGATGGGTTAGCTGAGGCCCAGGGAAGTGAAGTGACTGGCCCGAGGTCCCACAGCAGACAAGTGGCAGAGCCGGGATTAGAACTCAGGTCCCCTGATTCGCAGGCCCGTGCTCTATATCCACTAGGCCACACTGCTTCCCATCATGTGTTTCAACAACCTTTTCCCAGTGGTGGAAACATCAGATCAGCCACGGGCCTAAGGGTCCGATGATTGGCATTGGTAGCATTCCACAGGCAGTTTCTGAAGGAATTTTCCTTGCTGCAAATGTTGGCTGGATTTTTCCGCCTTAGAATTGTGGCTATTAGTGGTGTGCAACACCAATTCAGTGTTCTAGGTATTTAACCAAATTTCATTTTTTAGGTAGTGATTGAGGAGGATTGATCAATCAATCAATCAATCATATTTATTGAGCACTTACTGTGTGCAGAGCACTGTACTAAGCGCTTGGGAAGTACAAGATGGCAACATAAATATAAATATGATATTTATATGATATATATGATAGGACAATTTTGAAGGCGTTTAGTAATTTTTTCAAGTGGTGTAGCTATTGGAGATGAAAATCTTATTAGTGTTTTGGATCCAATAGAAAAGTAAGCCTTGGATTAATCTCTCATTTCCCTGTCCTAGTTCCTTCCGCTGCCCCTCACCCCAAGTTCACCTTGGGTACTTCACCACCTCCCCATCCTCTCCATGACCCAAGGATCGGGCCTGCTAATTCTGGGTACTCCCAAGCTCTTCATACAATGCTCTGCACAGAGGAAGTGCTCAATATTTCACATTTTACTTTCCCGATACGCCCAAACTTGGCCAGGTGTTGCAAAACATGACACTCCAACAAGGTCTAATCTTTGTGTGTTCTGGACTATGGCCCCACATTTTCAGGGGGAGTGAGACGCACACTTCAACTTCAGTCAGTCCATCGCATTTATTGAGCGCTTACTGAGTGCAGAGCACTGTGCCAAGTGATTTGGACAGTACAGTAAATCAGAGTTGGTAGACACATTCCCTGCCCACAACACACCATCAATAGTATCGTCTTTGCATACAGAGTCCAACTACAAATATATATATATATATATATATATATACATATGTATGGGTGTGTGTGTTTATTTTCCTTTCTGCCATTTAATTTGCATTTCCTTGGGTAAGAGAATAATAGTAGTGTTTCATGATCCTGCAGGTGTCCTTAATGTCTGGCATTTGCGAAGGGCGGTGTTCTACTAGAAAAAGAACCAGAATGGAAGTGGAGAGGCTCTGGTTTTGAGGAGTGGCATGCGTAATAATTAGGGGCTGGGACATTCCGGTGTTTCTGGCTGGTCATAAGATGCCCTAGCATTCTGGCAGGGAGGGTGTGGGCAGAGAAGAGGGGAGAAAGAGGACAGAAGCCACCCCAAACCCCCACCTCAGCCCTAGGATGGTCCCAGGAATACCACTTCCATAAGACGCCCACCCCGGGGAGGGTGCAAGGTGGGTCGGCCCTTCCCTGTTTCCTTTTCCCCGCTTCTCGTCGCCAGGGTTTCAGGCCTTAACTGGCTTCTACTTGGGGGTACTAGCCAAAGGGCTTCCTTAAATGGCTTCGACTGGGGGCTACCAGCCAGCACTGTAGATTTTGTAAGCCTCCATCCATTAGACTGAATTAATACTGTCCCGCATCACGGAGTGGCTGGTTCTACTTCCGCCGTCATCCGTAAGGGGCTCCGAGCTCCCGTGGACAAAGGCGCGTTCTCAGTCAGCAACGGGGAATCGCTCACCCCTATGTCTTTCACGGTCCTCGTTAAGCGCTCACTATGTGACAGGCACCGTCCTGAAAGCTCATCAGGTAACCTTTGATTAAAAAAAAACACTTGGGCTTTCCCCGGGTCAGACACCAGGGTTCAAAAAGACGCAATCCCCCGGGGAGCACCGCCCTGACTGCCGTTTCTCTCCCTCCTTTCGCACCCCTTCCCGCAAATCCCCTTCTTTGCCCTCCTCCACAGCGATTTCACCAACGGCGCCGACAGCACGTTGGCCACCAGCTCCAACGGGTCCCAATACAGCGGCTCCAGGGTGGAGACCCCCGTGTCCTACGTCGGCGAAGATGACGACGACGACGACGACTTCAACGAGAACGACGACGACGATTGATTTCGTGGTTTCTAGACCTTTTGTTTTTTTTCCTCTCCTCTGTTCCCCTCCAAATTCAACTTCAGGAATAAATTGTCGTAGGGGAAGAAGCTTTTTTAAAGTGTGGGTGGGTTTTTTTTGTTTGTTCGTCCCGTCCCGTCCCCCCCCCCGCCCTTTGGTTCTTTTTTTTGCCCATCCCCAAGGATATATTGGTAAGCTGTTATGAGTTTAGACATTGCACCTCTGATGAGCAAAGTGAGGATCGTTTTCGGTAGGCTTTTTAATGTGGTGTGGATGTGTGTTTTGATACCAGTGTGTTAATGCAGATCTCTTATTTACTCCTTAGGGTTTTGTGTTTTTTGTTTTTGTTTTTACTTGAAGGAAAGTAAATTTTGTCCCTCAACACTTCGTGTTAAAGGAACTGTACTTGATCCACGTTGATTAAAAATAAATGCTATCCTTCTGTGGAAAATTGGTACACTGAATGGCCGTTTATTTGAAGTGTCTTTTTTTTAATAGTGCCAGTTTCTGATGGATAGCAAAATTACAAAATGTTATTTTGTTTTACCATGCAATGTCCAAAGAGCCAAGTGAGGGAAACCCCCCGCCCCCTTTTCCCCCACATTAAACTGAGTAAATTTTATTGTGACTTTATTTTCCCTTAAATTATATCTGATGTTCTGATTCCACCAAGCTTGTGTACTTTTTTCATGGAATGTTGGGACGTAGAAAAGGTGTACTTTTTATTTTTGTTGGCAGAAGTTTACTCCCGTGCTGGTGCAGCTCTATGAAATATCTTGAAGGTTCGGAATGATTTATTGCTTATGATAAAAATTTGCCTGATTTCTTACAGGCAGACTTTGGAAACTTTTTATTATATAGTTGTTTACATACTTATAAGTCTATCATTTAAAGACATGTACTGAAACAAATGTTTGTATTTGTTTCGTAAGCATCTTCCTGTAATCTATTATAAAGTTGAAATTAAATATAGAGAATGTTTTAACAATTTTTTAACTCAAATTTGTCAATCATTTTTAATAGTTCATTTTTTATAAAAAGAAAAAAAAAAGGAATTTCAGGGCAGGTGGTAGTCTCTTTTTGAATTTATTCACCAAACCAATTAACTGCACAAATGCTGTCAGCTGCCTGTTCGAAGACAATAGTCTTTTTATGGAAACACAAATGAACTTTTCTGTAATATTTTATGGACTATAAAGAGACTTTAATTGTTTGACTTGTTTAACTTGGCACTGTTAGTTTTTATTAATAAAACGCGCATGGGCATTTTAAACAAGCTCTGTGTTTCTCTAATTCAGGGTCATTCCGCCTAGAATTTTTCTTTTGGTCTCCCTGACGGTGATTTAAAGGATGGCGTGAGAAGGTAGTCGTAGTCCGGCCTGGCCGGCGGCCGCCTGGGGTCTTCTCTCCCTTCCCCACCGGCATCGTCCCCTTTCGGTGCTGGGGTTACGCTTTTGTTTTTATCCTCCACTGCCTCCCACCTCTGCTGGTGGTCCTAAACTGCAGAGTCGGGGGGCAGAGAGGCTGGAGGCGTGTCTTCCTCCCCCAGGGATGCTCAAATCGAAGGGGATTGCCATCGGAAGAAGCGCAGGAAGCTACAGCCAGGACACGGACGTTTCGACTCTGCCGTTTCCAGGAGTCTGAGAGACTCTGTCGATTCCATTCTCAAGATTGAGACGGATTTCCCCGCGGCGTTGGAATAACAGGAGCTTTTTTCATTTTTTACGGTATTTGTAAAGCGCTTACTACGTGCCAGGCACTGTACTAAGTGCTGCGGGAGACGCAAGCTAATCAGGTTGGACACGGTCCATGTCCCACTTGGGGCTCGCGGTCTTAATCCCCATTTTACAGATGAGGGAACTGAGGCCCAGAGAAATGAAGTGACTTGCCCAGGGTCACACGGACTGGTGGCCGAGGCAGGATTAGCACCCAGGTCCTCCGGCTCCCATGCCCGTGGTCTTACCACTAGGCCACACTGCTTTCCTAATGGCTCTGAGAATGAACTCTCTTATTTTCTTGGTAGGGGAGAGAAACTACCTCCATTCAAAGACGGTATCACACATTACCGTTTGAGAGGAAAAAAAGTTGAAGTCAGTAGTTGTAGATTTAGTAGATGAAGTAGTAGTAATTTAGAATGAAAATGTAGAAGGATTAACAGTTTCTATCTCTTGACTTCCATAAATGAATGAAAATGTTGGAATTTTGGTTTTTGGGAGGAAGAAAATTCAGTCAGATGATAGTACTTTAGGTGAATTATTCTCGTCTATTTAACTATGTCTTTTGCCTAACCAAGGTCCATTGGTGTATTTACCGCTGAAGGGGCAGAAGGTGAAACCCTACGTTTGGATGGGGAAGAGATTGAAAAGATAGAGAAGCAGTGAAGCCCAGTGGATGGAGCACGGACCTGCTAGTCCGAGGAACGTGGTTCCTCATCCCCGCTCCATCACTTGTGACCTTGGGCAAGTCTCTTCACTTCCCTGTGCCTCACTTCCCTCATTTGTAAAATGAGGATTAAGACTGTGAATCCCAAATGGGACATGGACTGCATCCACCCTGATCATCATCATCATCATCAATCGTATTTATTGAGCGCTTACTATGTGCAGATTATCTTGCATATACCCAGCACTTAGTACAGGGTCTGGCACTCAGTAAGTGCTTAACCTTTTGAAAACAGTCTTGCCTAAAATTTTGAGGTGTTTATTCATTTCTAACTGTCCACTTTCACCAAGAATTAATTACACAGCATAAAACTGATATATAGGACTAAGCTTTTCATCTAGGGTGGAATCGTAGAGAACTCAACAAGGAGCTTCCAATAGTGACCTTTTCCAATGTCTTGTTTTATGATCCGTCCAGTGGGATCAGCTGTCCATTCGTAAAGATTTTGTAAGGAAAGAGACTTCACAACCTGCCTTGCCTTTTATCGCTTTGATAGTCCACCAAGCAACATGGCCTAGTGGAAAAATCACAGGCCTGGGACCAGGGTTCTAAATCTTGTTCTGCCACTTGCTTGCCGTGTGACTTTACTGCTGTGCCTCAGTTCCCTCATCTGTAAAATGGGGATTCAGTACCTGCTTCCCCTCTTAAAACTGTGAGCCCCATATGGGACAGTGACTGTCCAGCGTGATTATCTCATGTCTACCCCAGTGCCAATGCCTCGCACATAGCGCTTTACTAATACCCCAATTATTATCAAGTTTCCTCACGTAACCTTAGGCAAGTCACTTAACTTCTCTAAGCCTCATCTGTAAAACGGAGATTTAAGACTCAGCCCCATGGGAGACGGGGATTGTGTACAGCTTACTTCAGTGCTTAGTACAGTTCCTGGCATATAGTAAATGCTTAAATGCCTTTAAAAAATACCAGAAGATTGTCCTGCAGCTTTCTCTTCTCCAGGCAAAATAACCCTATTTCCTTTAGTGTTTTTACGTTGAGATGGGAGGTAATTCTTGGTGCTTAGGTGCATATGAGAGAAGTAGAAGACTCGGAGTATCCCGACTCTGATCGTGGTTACGGGATGTTTGAAGAACTATAATGGAGCCCTTCTTGACATCCATCTGAGCCTTAAGGTAAGTACCATCCAACTTCCTTCTTTTCCCCTGTATCCCTAACTATGCCTCCAAAAGGCCTACAGTACTCAACCAAAAATTGGTCCAAATTACCTCGTTCAGGCTGCAAAAATCAGGTTCGACTTCACAGGGTAACGAATTCCGGGGAATGTGCCTACCAACTCTGCGGTATTGTCCTTTCCCAAGCGCTTAGTACAGCACACAGTAACACAGAGAAGCACACAGAGTAACCCAGCACCCAGAGAAGCAGCGTGGCTTAGTGGAAAGAGCACGGGCTTGGGAGTCAGAGGTCATAGGTTCAAATCCTGGCTCCCCCACTTGTCAGCTGTGTGACTTTGGGCAAGTCACTTAACTTCTCTGGGCCTCAGTTCCCTCATCTGTAAAATGGGGATGAAGACTGTGAGCCCCACGTGGGACAACGTAAATCACCTTGTATCCTCCCCAGTGCTTAGAACAGTGCTTGGCACATAGTAAGCGCTTAACAAATGCCGTCATTATTATTATTATTATTATTGGGAGTCAGAGGATGAGGGTTCTAATCCCGCCTCTGCCACTTGTTTGCTGTGTGACCTTGGGCAAGTCATTTAAGTTATCTGTGCCTCAATTTATTAAGCTGTAAAATGGGGATTAATATGAGCCGCATGAGGGATATGGATGTGTCCAACCTCATTAATTGGTATCTACCCCAGCACATAGAACAGTGTTTGGAACATAGTGCTTAACAAGTACTATTATTATTAAGAATAAGACATACGATTGATTGATATTGGGAAGTCTGAATACAATATGAATTTTCCTTAACACAGACTCGTGAAACACCTGCATTACTGAACTACACAGATCTCCTTTTGTCATCAGTTGGTTATTACACAGTTCTTTTTCTGGTATTTGTGAAACTCTTACTATATGCCAGGCACTTTAGTAAGCGCTAGGTTAGATACAAGCGAATCAGGTGGGACACAATCCCTGTCTTCCCTACGTCTCATAATCGTAATCCCCATTTGACAGCCGAGGGAACTGAGGCCCAGAGAAGTGAACTGATTTGTCCAAGATAACACAGCAGACAAGTGGCAGAGCAGGGATTAGAACCCAGGTCTTTTGTCAGATTGGTTTGTAAAGGCTTAATTGCGGTCTGATTGGTTTTAGGAAATGGATGAACTGTTCCCGAGAGGAGTCACGTAGGCTCTTTGCCTCTTGGCCACCTTGCTGTTTAATCAATCATCCTGTAGTACTTGGCCCCGGAGGAAAAAGGACATTCGCTACATCTTCCAGGCAGGCCCTATGTCAGTAAGTGACAGATAACAGTTCATTGTGCCATTTTTTCATTCAATCCATGGATTGATGGTGTTTATTGAGCTCCTGTGTGCAGAGCACTGTACTAAGTGCTTAGAAGAGGACAATGCCACAGAGTTGCTGGAAACGTTCCCTGTCCACAACAACTGAGAAGCAGCATGGCTCAGTGGAAAGAGCCCGGGCTTGGGAGTCAGAGGTCATGGGTTCTAATCCCGGCTCTGCCACTTGTCAGCTGTGTGACTTTGGGCAAGTCAGTTAACTACGCTGAGCCTCTGTTACCTCATCTGTAAAATGGGGATTAAGACTGAGCCCCACGTGGGACAACCTGATCACCCTGTATCCCCCCCAGCGCTTAGAACAGTTCTTTGCACATAGTAAGAGCTTAACAAATGCCGTTATTATTATTATTATTATTCCCTCCTCCTGTTCTCTGCCCGGAAACCGGCAGAAACCCACTGAAAACCTGGAAACAAGCAGGTTGATTGTGTCTAGTTCCCAGTGCTTAGTACAGTGTTTTTCACGCGGTAAGTGCTTAATCAATACCGCTACTACTACTGCTACTTGAAGGAGGGATTTGAAAGAGGAGAGGAACTTTGGCTCAATGGAAGTCTGGTCCATGAGCACAAAGGGAAAGAACACCTTTATTTTTTCAGAAAATTTTTCTCCCATCCTGGAATTTCCAGGTTCACCTTAGTCAAAAAAAAAAAAAAAAAAATACCATCCCCGTGCTCAATTTGCTTATTTGTGATTTTAATCTAGCATGCCAGTGAACAGAGGCTGCATTTTTACTGATCCACTGCAGTTGGGGAATTTCAGGATTTTCTGTTTATCATATTGAAAACGGGAACTAGTTGAAAAGGTTTGTTTCATTCCACCCTTTTGCACAAAACATGGGCAACCCAATTCCGAGAAAATATGTCCCAAGTTCATTTAGGATACCATTGGGACATTTTTGTTTTGTGTATTTCACATCACCTAAAGCCAGAAAGGAGATCTCATCATTTCCAGGCTAGAATTTATAACAAATCACAGCCTTTCTAATGATAAGGAAAGAGGCAAATATTTAACTCCGTGGTTCCTCCTGAGGAATGTGTAGAGGGAGGCTGACAGTGTGCTTTTATTCGTGGAATGTTTGCTCAGTGGGTCACTGTAACAACTAATTACTGGGTCCGCACTGGGGAAGCGCAACATCCAAACGGTTAAATATTTTTGCTCTCCTCATCTGGAAACAATAGAAACTACATGTTACCCAGCTCCCTCTCTCAGGCTTCTAGGTTGACTTAACTAGAAAAGCCTGAAGAAATTAGGAGTGGCCCCATAGGCTGAAATAGACAAATGAGAATTGACTTTGCAAGTCACTCCGGCGCTTAGTACAGTGCCTAGTGATGCTTAACAAATACCATTATTATTGTTATTACTTTTTTGACCATAATGAGCCCTTTTTATATGAAGCACTCCGTAAGTGCCTTTTAGACTGTGAGCCCACTGTTGGGTAGGGACTGTCTCTATATGTTGCCAACTTGTACTTCCCAAGCGCTTAGTACAGTGCTCTGCACACAGTAAGCGCTCAATAAATGCGATTGATTGATTGATAAAAAGTGCCAGGCACTGTACTAAGCACTGTACAAGCTAATCAGGTTGGACACAGTCCATGTCCCATATAATAATAATAATAATAATAATGATGATGGCATTTAAGTGCTTACTATGTGCAAAGCACTGTTCTAAGCGCTGGGGAGGATACAAGGTAAGCGGGTTGTCTCACATGGGGCTCACAGTCTTCATCCCCATTTTACAGATGAGGGAACTGAGGCTCAGAGAAGTTAAGTGACTTGCCCAAGGTCACACAGCAGACATGTGGCAGAGTCGGGATTGGAACCCATGACCTCTGACTCCAAAGCCCGTGCTCTTTCCACTGAGCCACGGAGCTCACAGTCTTCATCACTGCTTTACACTGAGGCACAGAGAAGCAAAGTGACTTGGAAGAGTGTCCATTTGAAGCAATAATGTTCTTGCCATCTTACGTTTCAATTTTCACTTTAAATTCCACTTTTCCTTCATAGGGGTCCTGGGGATTGTTTGAGGTAATCTTGTCGGCGACGACTCTGCACACCACAGAGACTTCTACGTCCTCGGGAATGTTGAGGAATTTTGCTGCTACCAGAGGGTTGCTGTAGTGAGGCTGGAAAGGAAGCCCAAGGTATTTTTGGTGTTTCAGATTCCCTGCAGATAAATGCCCTCCCGCACATCATCGAAGAAGAAGCAGCGTGGCTCAGTGGAAAGAGCCCGGGCTTGGGAGTCAGAGGTCATGGGTTCTAATCCCGGCTCTGCCACTTGTCAGCTGTGTGACTTTGAGCAAGTCACTTCATTCATTCATTCAATCGTATTTATTGAGCGCTTACTGTGTGCAGAGCACTGTACTAAGTGCTTGGGAAGTACAAGTTGGCAACATACAGAGACGGTCCCTACCCGACAATGGGCTCACAGTCTAACTCTTGTGTCTAACTATTGAACTCTCCCAATGAGTTGATGATGAATTCTTGCAATCAATCTTAAACTGGACCGAAAAGAGTCAGAACCCCGGGAAGTGGTGTATTATCCAGATAACGGCACTTTTAGTCTGCACTATTTCCCTTATTATGGAAAGAAAGCTCAGGTAAATTTTTCTGATGCCCTTTTAACTTTTTCCTGCCATCTTGACATCTTTCTGAATTATCTGCTATCCCACAGTAGTTATCATAAAACCAATTCAGATATTGATTTAGCAGAATGATATGAAATTAGACACAAGTGTTGCCTAGTAGCTAGAGCCCGGGCCTGGGAGCCAGAAGGACCTGGGTTCTAATTACGGCTCTGTCACTTGTCTGCTGGGTGAGCTTGGGCAAGTCACTTCACTTCTCTGGGCCTCAGTGACCTCATCTGCAAAATGGGGATTAAGACTGTGAGCCCCCCGTGGGACAACCTGATCACCTTGTCTCCTCCCCAGCACTTAGAACAGTGCTTTGCACACAGTAAGCGCTTAACAAAGGCCATCATCATTATTACTATTATTATTATCGAAGCTGTGGAATGTCACTTGGGAGCGTTTTAGAGGGTCTGGTCACTGCAATTCAGAAATGTGAAATCATCTCTAACGTCTATTTCGCCGCCAACCTCTAGCCCACATCCTGCCTCTGTCCTGGACTGCCCTTCCCCTTCATATCTGATGATCGCTCTCCCCCACCTTCAAAGTCTTATTGAAGGCCCATCTCCTCCAAGAGGCCTTCCCTGACTAAGCCCTCATTTCCTCTTCTCCCACTCCTTTCCGTGTCACCCTGACTTGCTCCCTTTATCCCCTCCTCCCTCAGGCCAACAGCACTTGTTTCCACCTCTGTGATTTCTTTATATTAATGTCTGTCTCTCCCTCTAGACCGTAAGCTCACTGTGGGCATCGACTCTGTTGTTTCGTATTCTCCCAAGGGCTTAGGAAAGTGCTCTGCACAAAGTAAGCGCTCGATAAATACGACTGATTGATTGATGCCTCATTCTCCTGTTCTTGAGATCCAAGAGGAACTGAACGGAAACCTGGCCCTCGAAACACTCCCCCTTATACTGGACACTGTGCGTATACGGTATTTTGGAATCACAGATTGTTCCACTCAAGACAAAGATGCATTGTACAAAACTCCGTCCCCCCATCCTCCAGCCCTTTCAATCAACCAATCAAAAAATACGTGGTATCTTATCTTACCTCCTTCTTATCTTACATCTTACCTCCTTCCCTTCCCCACGGCACCTGTATATATGTATATATGTTTGTACATATTTGTTACTCTATTTATTTTACTTGTACATATCTATTCTATTTATTTTATTTTGTTAGTATGTTTGGTTTTGTTCTCTGTCTCCCCCTTTTAGACTGTGAGCCCACTGTTGGGTAGGGACTGTCTCTATATGTTGCCAACTTGGACTTCCCAAGCGCTTAGTACAGTGCTCTGCACACAGTAAGCACTCAGTAAATACGATTGATGATGATGATGATGGTATCGATTGTGCACGTACTTTGTGCAGAACACTTAGTGCTTGGGAGAGTCCAGCAGACCTCTCCTGTTCCAGCCCCAATGGCCTGGAAGGAAGACCATGGGGCTGGGAGTCAGATGATTTGGGTTTCAACCCCAACTCCAATAATAGTAATAATAATAATAATAATAACATTGATGCTATTAAGTGCTTACTATGTGCCAAGCACTGTACTAAGCACTGGGGTAGACACAAGGTCATCAGATCCCACAGGGCCTCACAGTTTTAAGTGGGAGGGAAAACAGGTACTGAATCCTCATTTTGCAGATGAGGGATTTGAGGCCCAGAGAATAATAATAATAGCATTTATTAAGCGCTGACTATGTGCAAATCACTGTTCTAAGCACTGGGGAGGGTCCAAGGTGATGAGGTTGCCCAACGGGGGGTTCACAGTCTTCATCCCCGTTTTGCAGATGAGGTAATTGAGGCCCAGAGAAGTGAAGTGACTTGCCCAAGCTCACACAGCAGACAAGTGGCGGTTTAGACTGTGAGCCCACTGTTGGGTAGGGACTGTCTTTATATGTTGCCAACTTGTACTTCCCAAGCGCTTAGTACAGTGCTCTGCACACAGCGCTCAATAAATACGATTGATGATGATGATGATGTCAGGATTAGAACCCAGGTGCTCTGATTCCCAGGCCCTTGCTATTTCCACTAGATCACGCTACTTTTTTTCTGCTTTTTTTTTTAATGCTATTTATTATTTACTCTGTGCCAGCCACTGTGCTAAGCTCTGGGGTAGATACAAGATAATCAGGTTGGACACAGTCCCCGTCTCACATGAGGCTCACATTCTTAATCCCCTTTTACAGATGAGGTCACTGAGGCCCAGAGAAGTGAAGTGACTTGCCCAAGCAGACAAGTGACAGAGCTGTAATTAGAACCCAGGTCCTTCTGGCTCCCAGGCCCGGGCTGTAGCCACTAGGCAACACTTGTGTCTAATTTCATATCATTCTGCTAAATCAATACCAGAATTGGTTTTATGATAACTACTGTGGGATAGCAGATAATTCAGAAAGATGTCAAGATGGCAGGAGAAAGTTAAAAGGGCATCAGAAAAAATTTACCTGAGCTTTCTTTCCATAATAAGGGAAATAGTGCGGACTAAAAGTGCCGTTATCTGGATAATACACCACTTCCAGGGGTTCTGACTCTTTTCGGTCCTGTTTAAGATTGATTGCAAGAATTCATCATCATCATCATAAATGGTATTTATTGAGCGCTGACTGTGTGCAGAGTACTGCACTGAGCGCTTGGGAGAGTTCAACAGTTAGACACAAGAGTCAGACACATTTCCTGCCCACCACAAGTTTAAAGTCCTGAGGCAGAGACAGACATTAATATAAAATAAATAATATATAACATATCATTTATGGACATGTCGGTATAGATATTGCCTTTAGCTATGACCCATCCCAGGAATTAGTCCCTTACTTTTATTGAATTCCCAACTTGACTCTTAATTTCTGACAAGCCCTGGCCCTGTGATTTTGTGAAGTGGCTGAGTTAAGCCAGTTACCTTGAGTCTTAATCAATCAGTGATATTTATTGAGCACTTACTGTGGGCAGAGCGCTGTACTAAGCACTTGTGGGATCAACTGGTACTAATTTGTTGAGTTAATTTCCTGCAGGACTTGTCTGAGGTGTACATTTTGGAGTGGCTAGCATGCTTCATTCATCATCATCATCATGATATTAAGTGCTTGTTATGTGCCAAGCACTGTACTAAACACTGGAGTAGATAACAAGATAATCAGGTCGGGCACCGTCCCTGTCCCACATGGGGCTCCCAGTCTAAGGGGGAGGAGGAACAAATGGTAGAACTGGGATTAGAACCCAGGTCTCCTGATTTCCAGGCCATTGCTTTTTTCTGTTGGGTGACCTTAGACAAGTCTTGTGCCTCAGTTCTCTCCTCTGTAAAATGGGGATTCAGTTCCCTGTTCTTCCTCCTACTTTGACTGTGAGCCCCGTATGGGGCAGGGGCTGTGTTCAACCTGGTGATTTTGAACCTACCCAGGTGTTTAGTGCAGTGCTTGGCTCTTGGTAAGTGCTTAACAAATACCACTCTCATCACTGTTATCAGAGTCTGTGCCTTGTGGGAGGCAAACCTCAGGACCACTCAGGGCCAGCCTGGACTAATTGCTAGCCACCAGTTAACCTATTTTTTTTTAATGGCATTTATTTAGCACTTACTATATGCAAAGCACTGTTCTAAGCACCAAAAATAATGATAGCATTTATTAAGCACTTATTGTGTGCAAAGCACCGTTCTAAGCGTTGGGGAGGTTACAAGATGATCAGGTTGTCCCACGGGGGGGGCTCCCAGTCTTCATCCCCATTTTACAGATGAGGGAACTGAGGCCCAGAGAAGTGAAGTGACTTGCCCAAAGCCACACAGCTGGCAATTGGCAGAGCCGGGATTTGAACCCCTGACCTCTTTCCACTGAGCCACGCTGCTTTTCTATTTGAAAAATGCCTCTCATCTATAGCCCTGTCCCAGGCACTTTTCAAAGCCAGTAAAACGACCAGTATCTTCGCTCAACCCACCTACTGGTTTAGCATTTTGCTCTCTCGACTCTCCCTGATATAAAAAATATATATATATACACCAGTTGTAGCCCCTATTTATTCCACGGATTAAATAAGCCAAAAAGAGAGCTGTCCATATGGAAACTGAGACAGCGTGGCCTAGTATAGAAGCAGTGTGGCCTAGTGGGTAGAACCTGGGCCTGCGAGTCAAAAGGACCTGGGTTCTTGTCCTGGCTCCGCCGCTTGTCTGCTGTGTGACCATGGGCAGGTCCCTTCACTTCTCTGGGCCTCAGTTACCTACTCTTTAAAATGGAGATTAAGACAGAGAGCCCCATGTGAGACCCGGACTGTGTCTAACCTAATCAGCTTGTATCTTAGTACAGTGCCTGGACAAAGTGGTGCTTACCAAATGCTCTAAGCAACAACAGTTTCTGAATTATGGTGAACCAATCTGACTTCTGGGGTTGTAAGCTCTTATCATCATCATCATCATCAGTCGTATTTATTGAGCGCTTACTGTGTGCAGAGCACTGTACTAAGCGCTTGGGAAGTACAAGTTGGCAACATATAGAGACAGTCCCTACCCAACAGTGGGCTCACAGTCTAAAAGGGGGAGACAGAGAACAAAACCAAACATACTAACAAAATAAAATAAATAGGATAGATATGTACAAGTAAAATAAATAATAAATAAATAGAGTAATAAATATGTACAAACATATATACATATATACAGGTGCTGTGGGGAAGGGAAGGAGGTAAGATGAGGGGGATGGAGAGGGGGACGAGGGGGAGAGGAAGGAAGGGGCTGTTGACCAACTCTGTTATGTTATACTGTCCCAAGCGCTTAGTACAGTGCTCTGTACATAGTAAGTGCTCAGTAAACTACCATCGATTGATAGATTTATTATTCTATTTTACTTGTACATATTTACTATTCTATTTATTTTGTTAATGACGTGCATCTAGCTTTAATTCTATTTGTTCTGACGACTTGACACCTTTCCACATGTTTTGTTTTATCTGTCTCCCCCTTCTAGACTGTGAGCCCGTTGTTGGGTAGGGACCATCTCTATATCTTGCCAATGTGTACTTCCCAAGCGCTTAGTACAGTGCTCTGCACACAGTAAGTGCTCAATAACTACAACTGAATGAATGGATTGACTTCCCACGTCTGCAAGTGGTGGGTCCGATTATCTGAGCACAGGAGGAATATACTCACCAGAGTTGTGCATTCCACCCTTGGAGGAGAGGCAGTGCCGGGGAGAAAGTTGATAATCTGGGAAGAGAAGAACATTTCTAGTCAGGCATCTTGGCAAAAGAGCGCTTCCACTTCAGAAACGAGCGCAGGTGTTCCCACGGATGTAATAATAATAATAATAATAATAATAATAATAATAATAATAATAATAATAATGGCATTTGTTAAGCGCTTACTATGTGCAAAGCACTGTTCTAACCGCTGGGAAAAGCATAATATCTCAAGTGCCATCTTCCTCATGTTGAATCCTGAAAGTTCTAAATTAGTTGTAAGCCAGGCTTGCGGGGTATTTTTGTTGGGGTTATTGAGCTTCTCTGACTTCTAAGATATCTTAAGATTTGGTAAATAATGCTTTAGTTCAGTGATTCGTGTCCCCATATTGCAGTAACACTAAAACTCCGTAATTCTGAAACCTTGTACCTGAAATGTTCGCGTGAATAATCTGTCAATCAGTGTTATTTATTAGGCACTTCCTGAATGCAGAACACTAAGTACACTACTGTAGCAGAGTTGATAGACCCGTTCTTGGCCCACAAGGTGCTCACTGTCTAGAGGGCATGAATAGAAATGTCAGGAATTTATTCATCTTCTTCATCTTTACTTATTCTAGATGCCTACTAAGTCCTTGCCAGTCAGTCAGTTGTATTTATTGAGCACTTCCTGTGAGCAGAGCACTGTAATAAGCACTTGGGAGAGTACAATATAACAATATAATAGACACATTCCATGCGCACAGTGAGTTTACAGTCTAGAGGGGCAGACGTTAAATAAATAAATTACAGATTTGGATATAAGTGCTTGTCTACGGTCTGGGATTGTCTACCTTCCCCATTAGATTAGAAGTTCCTTAAGCAGGCGGAGGATGTCATGTCTTTGCTTCTGTTTTACTTTCCCGGGCACCGAGTGTAGTGCTTTGCACACAGTGGATGCTCGGTAAATACTCTCGATTGATTGATAAAGGCAGAGGTTGAGGATCAGAGGCACCAGCCTCCCTACACATGGGACGGTCTTACTCTTCGGTGAGTTGGGTTATTTAAGGAGTCCGAGGCCGCCTGCTTCCTTGACACTCACCCTGTTCATTTTTATAATGAAGCATGGTTTTCCATCCTCGAATCCAAAATTGCGATCTTGGACTCCGGAGCAGTTTTGAAGCCTATCTGCTGTGAACTTGCAGGAAAACTTGGTGTGGTTTGGAGCGAGAAATTTGTTTTGGAAGTCGTATTCCCCAGAGGTGCAGTTTTGGTTTTCGTGTTGGGCGACAGAAGAGTATGCTGCTTCGGGGTAACAATAACAATAATAACAGTAATAACTGTGGTATTTGTTAGGCACTTACAATGTGCCAGGCACTGTACTAAGTGCTGGGGGTGGGTACAAGCAGATTGGGTTGGACACAGTCCCTGTCCCATGTGGGGCTCACAGTCTCAATCCCCATTTTAAGGATAAGGTAACTGAGGCCCAGTGAAGTGACTTGCCCGAGGTCACACTGCACACAAGTGGTGGAGGTGGGATTAGAACCCATCACCCTATGACTGCCAGGCCTGTGCTCTAGCTACTACACCGTGCCACTTATGAGCAAGAAAACGGAATATGAAGCTGGGATCATCGATCCTCCGTTCCGTGAGAAGAAGGAATAAAAGACAATAAGTCACAGCTGTGCTCCAAACAGCGGCTTTTGTCTATTTTTATGGCTCGTGCCCACCATCACAAAAATGCCCCGGTTGCTCAGACCGAGGTTGCAGCTTCACAGTGTTTGGAAACGGTCATTTCTCCCCGTACTTATGTGACTTGTGTTGGTTTCTAAATCATAGCACGTTGCAGTGGGTAGAACCTAGGCTGGGGAGTTGGAAGGACCTGGTTCTAATCCTGGCTCTGCCATTTTTTTGCTGGGTGACCTTGGGCAAGTTGCTTCCCTTTTCTGGGCCTCATTTCCCTCATCTGTAAAGTGGGAATTAAGCACGTGAGCCCCATGTGGGACAGGGACTGTGTCTTACCTGATTAATTTGTATCTACCCCGGGGCTTGAAACAGTGGTTTTTACTGATGTCTGTTTATTCGTATTGATGTATGTCTCCCCTCCTCTAGACTGTGAGCTCGTTTTGGACAGGGATTGTCTCTCTTTATTGTAGTATTGTACTTTCCCGAGTGCTTAGTACAGTGCTCTGCACAAGGTAAGCGCTTAAATAAATACGATTGAATGAATGAATAAGTAGGCAATAATGCTGATGACTGAAAAAGAAATTATGCTCAGCTGTTAGGAGGAATCAGCTCCAGTTTCCTCATGTGTAGAATGGGAAGCTCCATGGGGGACTGGGACTGTGTCTGCTCCGATGTCCTTTTATCTACCATGTCACTTAGCACATACTATTTTGCCCAACGGCAAAATCCCCATTGGATCACGAGCTAAAACGGGGGCTTTCTGGCCAAAGATGGAGCGTCTGAAGGACAGGCTGAATTCACGAGCTTCTAAGAGAGGCTCTCTTGAAAATGTCCTAAATATAAAATACAGCCCGGGTGACTTCTTTTACTCTCTAGGTGGTATAGCAATGCAATCATTTCATCAGATTGAAAATTGTTTTCAGGATAATAATAATGATAATTATTATGGTACTCGTAAAACACTGTGTGTCCAGCGTGTTTTGAGCGCTGAGATGGATATGAGATAATCAGGTTGGATGCATTCCCTGTCCTACCCAGGGTTCACAGACTAAGAGGGCATAGGAGTTAATCCCCATTTTACAGATGAGGTAATAATAATAATTATGGTATTTGTTAAGCACTTACTACGTGCCCAACACTGTGCTAAGTGCTGGGGTAGATACAAGGTACTCAGGTTGCACATGGGGCTCACAGTCTTAATTCCCATTTTACAGATGAGGTAACTGTGGCTCAGAGAAGTAAGTGACTTGCCCAAAGTCACTAGTCCCGGTTCTAGTCCCGGCTCCGCCACATGCCAACTGTCTGATTTTGGGCGAGTCACTTCACATCCCTGGGCCTCAGTTGCCTCCAATGGAAAATGGGGATTAAGAGTGCGAGCCCTATGTGGGACAGGGACCGTGTCCAACCAAATTACCTTGTATCTACCCCAGCACTTAAAACAGTGCTTGGCACATAGTGCTTAACACGTACCAAAATTATTTTTATTATTATAGTAAGCATTTACCAAATACCATCATTATTATTATCAATAGAACAATATAAGAGAGTCGGTAGACGTGTTCTCTGTTGCAAGAAGTTTCTGTTGGGGAAGAAATCCGCAAGGCCCTTTTGTCCGAGAGAGAGAGAGAAGGCCACGGTTTAATTATCTGCCTAATGCACTAAAGGGATTACAGAGGTGATGTCTCAGGGGTATTAGCTCCTCCTTCACTTGTCTGCTCCCTCGGAGAGCACCTGCGCATCACCTCTAAGGAGCTTGGGATCAGTGTCTCCCTGATGGAAGGGGTGGGTTGTTAGTGACTTTCCCGGCGGCTCTGCGGTCGCCCTTGCACGGATCTGGGAAAATTCCTCAGAGGCCTGGAGGTTGGGAAGCAGTGAGCAGCTCAAGGGTGACCGGTGGATCCGCTGGGGCTCTTCGTGGCGTGCCCCCCCGAGGGAAGGGCCCCTGGGTGTCGGGGATGGATTTTGGGGCCCTGGAGACGGTGGTGGCCAATTCCGCCTTCATCACTGCCCGGGGTAGCTTCGACGGGAGCGCGGGCCAGGCGGCCCGGGACAGGAAGTACCAGGAGAGGCTCCGGCTCCCGCCCCTGTCCAAGTGCGAGGCCCTGCGGGACAGCCTGGACCTGGACTTCGACAGCATCTGCTCCCAGCAGCCCATAGGCAAGCGGCTGTTCCTCCAGTTCCTCAGGGGGGAGGCCCAGCACGCCCCCGCGGCCCAGCTCTGGGAGGCCATCGAGGACTATGACACGGCCGCCGACGAGTTCCGCCTGCAGAAAGCCCGGGCGGTCCTGGCCCGGTTCCTGACCCCCGGGGCCGAGCTGTTCTGCGGCTTCCTGGAGGAGGCGACGGTCCGGGGGGCAAAGGAGAGGCACGCGGGCCTGCCGGATGGGCTTTTCCGGCCCATCCTGCGGGAAACCATGAGGCACTTGAGGGAGGCCCCGTTCGGGCAGTACCTGGACAGTCTGTACTTCCTCCGCTTCCTTCAGTGGAAATGGCTAGAGTCCCAGCCCGTGGGCGAAGACTGGTTCTTGGACTTCAGGATCTTGGGGAAAGGGGGCTTTGGGGAGGTGTCCGCCTGCCAGATGAAGGCCACAGGCAAGATGTACGCCTGTAAAAAGCTGAACAAGAAGAGGCTGAAGAAAAGGAAAGGTTACCAAGTAAGGGCCCCCGGGAGGTTGCTCTGAGGGGGTCCCATTGTGGGGGGCTTCAGGCTGGGCGGGATTGTGCTTAGGGTGGGCGGGGGACAGACTTACTGGGAAGGGGGGGGGCCAGGGACCATTTCTAATAATAATTATGGTACTTGTTAAGCGCTTACTCTGTGTTAAAGCACTGTTCTAAGCGCTGGGGTAGGTACAAGTTAATCAGGTTGGACACGGTCTCTGTCCAACATGGGGCTCACGCTCTTAATCCGCATTTTACAGATGAGGTGACTGAGGCACAGAGGAGTGAAGTGACACGCCCAAGGTCACGCAGCAGACTTGTGGCAGAGCTGGGATTGGAACCCAGGTCCTTTGGACTCCCAGACCCAAGCTCTATCCACTCATCCGTACGGCTTCTTATTTCTGTCCTTGGGTGATTTAGGTCAAGATACCTCAGAGACTGTCGGGCTTCTCAGAGGGGGTGGAAATGAGGTCTCAAAAGATGGTTCCCCATGTCCCCCAAATTTCTAATTGGGTGGAAGTTCCTGTCCCCCAAATTTCTAATTGGGTGGAGTTTCCATTCCGTCAGCCAATTTGTTTGAGTCCGCGGCCTGTCCTTCTGGCTGGGAACGAGGCAGTGGAGAGCTTCCCGTATTTCCCGTGAGTCTGTACTTCCAGAGGCTCCTTCGGTAGGTGAGGAGAGGATCCCGGCCCTAATTGGAATTCCCGAGTGTTGGAGAAACGGGACTCAGGGGACAGCAAGTCGAATTCCAGAGTTCCGGGAGAGCTCTACTGCCTGGAAAACATTTTGGCCTTTCTGGCTTTGCGTTCCAAGTGTCAAACCCAAATGGACCCCCCACTTTGAGGGTATGTGTGTTCCTGTTCTGTTGCCTTGGAAGCATGTCTGGAAGCATCCCAGCTCCACCAATTGTCAGCTGTGTGACTTTGGGCAAGTCACTTAACTTCTCTGTGCTTCAGTTACCTCATCTGTAAAATGGGGATTAAGACTGTGAGCCCCACGTGGGACAACCTGATCGCCTTGTATCCCCCAGCGCTTAGAACAGTGCTTTGCACATAGTAAGCGCTTAACAAATACCATCATTATTATTATTATGTCTAAGAAGCAGGGGCCTGGATCAGATGACCTCTCAAGGTCCCTGTCAACTCAGGGTGGCCTAATGGATAGAGTACAGAACTGGGAGTCAGTAGCACCCGGGTTCTAATCCTAGCTCTACCGCTTGACTGCTGTGTGGCCTTGGGCAAGTTCCTCCACTTCTCTGGGCCTCAGTTGCCTCATTGATAACATGGGGATTAAGACTGTGAGCCCCGTGTGGGACGTGGACTGTATCCAACCTGATTAGCTTGTATCTACCTCAGAACTTAATACAATGCCTGGCATATAGGAAGGGCTTAACAAATGCCATAAAAAAAATAGGGTTCTCTGGACTTGGGCGTTCTGTTGTGTGGGAAACAGCCTGTCTTGGCCCCTAGGATAGGGGGCTATCGTGCTCTGCAGTTCACAGCTAGGACATTTTGGCTGGTTATTCCTATGGCTGTTCTTATTTTTTAATGTTGTATTTTGGGGCATTGTTAATTAAGCACTTACTACATGCCAGGCCTGTACAAAGTGCTGGAGTAGATATAAGCTCATCTCATCTATCCCACCACTGACCGACCTCTTGCTGACGTCCTTCCTCTGGCCTGGCATGCCCTCCCTCTTCGTATCTGACAGACAATGACCCTCCCCACCTTCAAAGCCTTATTAAAGGCACATCTTCTTTCCTGACTAAGCCCTCCTTTCCTCTTCTCCCCCTCCCTTCCGCATCACCCCGGCTTGCTCCCTTTATTCATTCTCCCCTTTCCAGCCCCACAGCACTTATTTCCGTATCTGTCATTTATTTATTTACACGGATGCCTGTCTCCCCCTCTAGACTGTAAGCTCGTTGTGGGCAGGGGATGTGTCTGCTATATTGTTCTGTTGTCCTCTCCCAAGTGCTTTGGACAGTGCTGTGCATACAGTAGGTACTCAATTGATACAATTGATTGATTGATTGGTCTGTGGAGATGCACGCTCGTAGGCCAGGAGGCCAAAAGTTGTGCCCCAAGCACTGTGGGGAGAGACCCGGCTATGGGCAAGGAAGGTGTCTGCTAGTTCTGTTGCAGTGCGCTCTCCCAAGTGCTTAGTACAGTGCTCTGCACATAGTAAGGGCTCAATAAATACCAATCAATCGATCAACTGTATTTAATGAGCACTTACTGTGTGCAGAGCATGGTACTAAGCTTTTGGGAGAGTACAACACAACAGTATAACAGACCCATTCCCTGTCCACAGCGAGTTTACAGTCTAGAGGGAGAGTAATATAAAGAAATAAACGGCAGATATGGACATAAGAGTACAACACAACAGTATAACAGACGCATTCCCTGCCCACAGCGAGTTTACAGTCTAGAGGGAGAGTAATATAAAGAAATAAACGGCAGATATGGACATGAGGGCTGTGGGGCTGGGACGGGGGTGAATAAAGGGAGCAAGTCAGGGTGACGCAGAAGGGAGTGGGAGAAGAGGAAAGGAGCGCTTAGTCGGGGAAGGCCTCTTAGAGGAGATGTGATTTTAATAAGGCTTTGAAGGTGGGGAGAATGATTATCGGTGGGATATGGGGAGGGAGGGCATTTCAGGCCAGAGGTAGGACGAGGGCGAGAGGTTGTTGTTCTCGGACTAAATCTGGGCACTCACACAAAATCTTGCTCTGCAGGGGGCTATGGTGGAGAAGAAGATTCTAGCAAAAGTTCATAGCAGGTTTATCGTCTCTTTGGCCTATGCGTTTGAAACCAAAACCGACCTCTGTTTGGTGATGACCATCATGAATGGAGGAGACATCAGGTAAAGTGAAAGTTTCACCAGGAGAGAGAGAGAGAGAGAGAGAGAGAGAGAGAGAGAGAGAGAGAGAGAGAGAGAGAGAGAGAGAGAGAGAGAGAGAGAGAGAGAGAGAGAGAGAGAGAGAGAGAGAGAGAGAGAGAGAGGAGAGAGAGAGAGAGAGAGAGAGAGAGAGAGAGAGAGAGAGAGAGAGAGAGAGAGAGAGAGAGAGAGAGAGAGAGAGAGAGAGAGAGAGAGAGAGAGAGAGAGAGAGAGAGAGAGAGAGAGAGAGAGAATATATACATACAGTTCATAATTAGGACATTTTGGCTGGTTATTCCTATGGCTGTTCTTATTTTTTAATGGTTTTTTTTTGCATTGTTAATGAAGCACTTACTACATGCCAGGCCTGTACAAAGTGCTGGAGTAGATATAAGCTCATCTCATCTATCCCACCGAACGACTTCTTGCTGATGTCCTACCTCTGGCCTGGAATGCCCTATATATATATCATATATAAAATATATAATATATATATTATATTATATATATATTATATATATTATATTATATATATATTATATATATATATTCTGCCTGGGGGCAGAATTGGGCCACTGCTGTGGCCTGGGACTGTAAGCCCGGCAAACTAGGGCTCGGCTGCAAATCAAGAAGCAACATGGCCTAGTGGAAAGAGCACCGGACCTGGGTTCTAATCCCAGCTCCGCCGTTTACCTGCCAGGTGACCTTGGGCAAGTCATTTCCCCTTTTTTTAATGGTATTTGCTAAGCACTCACTACATGTCAAGCACTGTTCTAAGCACTGCGGTAGATACAAGTTAATCAGGTCAGACGCTGGCCCTGTCCCATATGGGGTTCACAGTCTAAATTAGAGGGAGGAGGAGGATTTAATCCCCATTTAGAAGATGAGGGAACTGAGGCCCAGAGAAGGGAAGTGATTTACCCGTGGTCACACAGCAGTTAAGTGGTGGAACGAGGATTTGAACCCAGGTCCTCTGGCTCTCAGGCTCGTGTTTTATCCACTAGGCCATTCTGCTTCACCTGAAAGCTTAAACCAGAGGGAATACTCTGGTTTAAGCACATGAGCTGACTTTTGGGTCCCTTTTCCAGTGTGGGGGAGGAAGGAACACTCCATCAGCGGGTTGACTAGAGGGCTCGTCTTATGAGGAAACTGAGGGACAGATAAGTCAAGTGACTTCCAATTATCTCATTGTGAAAGCCTGAGAGTTGCCTCCTAGGTTGCTTTTAGGTTGCTTCAAGGCCCTACTGAGAGCTCACCTCCTCCAGGAGGCCTTCCCAGACTGAGCCCCTTCCTTCCTCTCCCCCTCGTCCCCCTCTCCATCCCCCCATCTTACCTCCTTCCCTTCCCCACAGCACCTGTATATATGTATATATGTTTGTACATATTTATTACTCTATTTTCCTTGTACATATCTGTTCTATTTATTTTATTTTGTTAGTATGTTTGGTTTTGTTCTCTGTCTCCCCCTTTTAGACTGTGAGCCCACTGTTGGGTAGGGACTGTCTCTATATGTTGCCAACTTGTACTTCCCAAGCGCTTAGTACAGTGCTCTGCACATAGTAAGCGCTCAATAAATATGATTGATTGATTGACTGCTTGTTGGGTAGGGACTGTCTCTATATGTTGCCATCTTGTACTTCCCAAGCACTTAGTACAGTGCTCTGCACCCAGTAAGCGCTCAATAAATACGATTGATTGATTTTAGCATTAAGGTGATTGGTCAAGTTGCTTCACTTCTCCGTGCCTCCGTTTCCTCATCCGTAAAATGGGGATTCAATGCCTGTTCTCCTTCTCCCTTAGACTCTAAACCGCACATGGGACTGGGAATGTACCTACCCTGATTAGTTCGTATCTACGCCAGCGCTTAGTGCTTGACACATAAGCACTATAATAACTCTATAATATAGCTCTAATCTCCATTACCATTAAAGGTTTTTTTATGGTATTTGTTAAGTGCTTACCCTGTGCAAGGCACTGTTCTAAGTGCGAGGGTAGATAGACTGTGAGCTTGTTGGGGGCAGGAATGTGTCTATTGTTCTATTGGACTCTCCCAAGCGCCTAGTAAGGTGCTTTGCACAGTGTAATCCAATTATCTTGTAGCTACCCCAGTAGTTAGAACAGTGCCTGGCACACAGTAAGCGCTTAACAAATACCATCATTATTATTATAAATACAAGATAAGCGCTTAGTACAGTGCTCTGCACACAGTAAGCGCTCAATAAATACGATTGAATGAATCAGGTTGGGTACAGTCCCTGTCCCACATGGGGCTTACAGTCTAAGGAGGAAGGAGAACACCTGCAAAATGGGGATGAAGACTGGCCTCACTTGGGCCAGGGACTCTGCCCAACCTGATTAGCTTGTATCTAACCCAGTGCTTAGTACAGTACGCTGGAGAAGCAGCGTGGCTCAGTGGAAAGAGCCCGGGCTTTGGAGTCAGAGGTCATGGGTTCAAATCCCGGCTCCAACTGTCAGCTGTGTGACTTTGGGCAAGTCACTTAACTTCTCTGGGCCTCAGTTCCCTCATCTGTAAAATGGGGATTATGTCTGTGAGCTTCCCCTAGGACAACCTGATCACCTTGTACCCTCCCCAGCGCTTAGAACAGTGCTTTGCACATAGTAAGTGCTTAATAAATGCCGTTATTATTATTATTACAGTGCTTGGCACACAGCGCTTAACAGCGCTTCCCCCTTGTAGACTGTGAGCCCACTGTTGGGTAGGGACTGTCTCTATATGTTGCCGACTTGTAGTTCCCAAGCGCTTAGTACAGTGCTCTGCACACAGTAAGTGCTCAATAAATACGATTAACTGATTAACAAATACCATTTAGAAAAAAACAAAAAGCTGACTGACTAAACGGAGGATGAGGTTTCCTAAGGCCTTGGCCGCGGGTCAAGTGGTGGTGGTCATTTCTCGGGTGGGTAAATTAGCTTTCGGCTGGTCTCCTCCCTGCCCCCGTGTCCTTTGTGGCCTTAGGTATCACATCTACAATGTGTCCAAGGAGAAGCCCGGTTTGGAGGAGCCGAGGGCCGTCTTTTACATCGCCCAGATCATCAGCGGGTTGGAGCATCTGCACCAGAACAGGATCGTGTACCGGGACCTGAAGCCGGAGAACGTCCTCCTGGACAATGACGGTGAGGGGGACGGGGCAGCACCTCCCGGCGGGAAGAACCCCGGCCTGGGAATCCAAGGACCCGGCTTCTCATCTCACCTCCCTGCTGGGTGACCTTGAGCAAGTCATTTCACTTCAGAGAAGCAGCGTGGCTCCGTGGAAATCAATCAATCAATCGTATTTATTGAGCGCTTACTGTGTGCAGAGCACTATACTAAGCGCTTGGGAAGTACAAGTTGGCAACATATAGAGACAGTCCCTACCCAACAGTGGGCTCACGGTCTAAAAGAGCATGGAAAGAGCACGGGCTCGGGAGTCAGAGGTCATGGGTTCGAATTCCGACTCTGCCACTTGTCAGCAGTGTGACCTTGGGCAAGCCACTTAACTTCTCTGGGCCTCAGTTCCCTCATCTGTAACATGGGGATTAAGACTGTGAGCCCCACGTGGGACAACCTGATTACTCTGTACCCCACAAGAGCTTAGAACAGTGCTTCGCACATATTAAGTGGTTAACAAATACCATCGTTATTAATATTATTCTCTGGGCCTCAGTTTCACTTCACCTCTCTGTGCCTCAGTTTCTCTAACTGCATCACCTAGTGGATTGAGCCTGGGAGCCAGAAGGACCTGGGTTCTAATCCAGGCTCTGCCACTCGTCTCCTGAGTGACCTTGGTCAAACCACTTCATTTCTTTGGGCCTCAGTTCCCTCAACTGGAAAACGGGGATGAAAACTGTGAGCCCCATTTGGGACAGAGACTGTGTCCAACCCCATTTGTTTGTATCCACTGCAGCGCTTAACACAGTGCCTGGCACATCATCATCATCATCATCAATCGTATTTATTGAGCGCTTACTATGTGCAGAGCACTGTACTAAGCGCTTGGGAAGTACAAGTTGGCAACACATAGAGACAGTCCCTCTGTCTCTAGCACATAGCCTCTAGCACTGACATAGTCAGTGCTTAACACTGCTTAAGCAGTGCTTAACAAATACCATTTTACCTATTCTCCCTCCTACTTAGACTGTGAGTCCCTTGTGGGGCCCGATCACCTTGTATCTATTCCAGCGCTTAGTACAGTGCCTGGCACCTAGTAAGCGCTTAGCCAATACCACCATTATCACGATTATTGTTCTTATTGATCCTCAAAGCCCCAGCCTTGGGATGTTCCCACCTAATTCTCCTCCCGCTGCCGGCTGACTCTGAAAAACTGTCTGTTCCTCTCCTGACTTTCTCCCGGCGAGGAGACAGTAGCTCGGGGGCTGTCGTCAGGAAACAGAACCGTATTTGAGGCTTTCCCACTCGGACTGTAAGCTCATTGTAGGCAGGAAATGTGTCTGTTTTATTGTTCTGTTGTCCTCTCCCAAGGGCTTAGAACAGTGCTCTGCACACAGTGAACGCTCAGTAAATACCACTGACTGAGTGACTGGATTTTCCCTGCCAGGGAGCAGCGGATTTTGTTCTTTTCCCTCACTTTGGAGGCAAAACTGGAAAATGGGAGTGAGTGACGATGCTGGCTCCTCCGTTAGAAGCCGGAGGGCAGTTGGGGGTGGTAGTGGAGAGGGGAAACTCCGTCCTCATTGGCTACAGAACCTGGATAACCAGGTGGGTTCATTAAGTGATGAGGGGGTGGACGGGGGAGATGCAAATCAATCAATCAATCAATCGTATTTATTGAGTGCTTACTGTGTGCAGAGCACTGTACTAAGCACTTGGGAAGTACAAGTTGGCAATCAATCAATCGTATTTACTGAGCGCTTACTGTGTGCAGAGCACATAGAGACAGTCCCTACCCAACAGTGGGCTCACAGTCTAAAAGGGGGAGACAGAGAACAAAACCAAACATACTAACAAAATAAAATAAATAGATATGTACAAGTAAAATAGAGTAATAAATCTGTACAAACATATATACATATATACAGGTGCTGTGGGGAAGGGAAGGAGGTAAGATGGGGGGATGGAGAGGGGGACAAGGGGGAGAGGAAGGAAGGGGCTCAGTCTGGGAAGGCCTCCTGGAGGAGGTGAGCTCTCAGTAGGGCCTTGAAGGGAGGAAGAGAGCTAGCTTGGCGGGTGGGCAGAGGGAGGGCATTCCGGGCCCGGGGGATGACGTGGGCCCTGGGACTCAGTGGCCTCTGCCCAGTCACCCCGTGCTACCCACTGCCTCGTCCGCCCCCCGTCTGACCTCCCTCATCGCTTGTGCTCCAGGCAACATCCGCATCTCTGACCTTGGACTGGCCGTGGAGCTGAAGGACGGGCAGACCAAGACCAAGGGCTACGCGGGCACTCCAGGTATCGGCCGGGCAGCTGAGCCACGGGGTCACTCCGTGACCCACCCGGGCACCTGGGACCTGGGGGAGGTGGTACGGGCCTAGGGACAGCCAGCAATCCACCCACCTCTCCGTCCCTCCCGGAGGCCTTCACTCCGCAATTAGCCTGATCGTCATCCACCAATCCTATGTATTGAGGGCTTACCGTGTGCAGAGCACTGCACTAAGCGCTTGGGAGAGCGTACTCCAACAGAGTTGGTAGACACGTCCTCCGCCCACAGGGAGCTTCCAGTCTAGAGGGTTTGTCCTCCCTGATCCGGGGACTGAGGCAGTTCGAAAATGTCAGCGGCGCCAGGCCTGTCTCCCAGGATGGTGGGAGTCTGGCTTGGACAATTTGACGAAACCAGGACCAACTTGTTGTGGGCAGGGAATCTGTCCATTATTATATAGTTCGTTCGTTCATTCAATCGTATTTATTGAGCGCTTACTGTGTGCAGAGCACTGTACTAAGTGCTTGGGAAGTACAGGTTGGCAACATATAGAGACAGTCCCTACCCAACAGTGGGCTCATTGTACTCTCCCCAATGCTTAATACAGTGCTGTATATACAGCTATATATACACCTGTATATATGTTTGTACGTATTTATTACTCTATTTTAATTGTACATATTCTAATTATTTTATTTTGTTAATATGTTTTGTTTTGTTGTCTGTCTCCCCCTTCTAGACTGTGAGCCCACTGTTGGGTAGGGACTGTCTCTATATGTCGCCAACTTGTACTTTCCAAGAGCTTAGTACAGTTCTCTGCACACAGTAAGCGCTCAATAAATACAACTGACTGAATGAATGAATGCTCTAAACACAGTATACGCTCAATAAATACGAGTGACTGACTGAGCTCCAAACTAGCTTAGGAGGCTCTACATGTGGGTCCTAGTGTGGTGGAGACGAGTGTTTATGTCAAGAGAGGGCTCTCTCCTGTGCTTGAGGTCCAAACTGCAGCCCGGAAACACCTTTTTAAATGGCATTTGTTAAGTGCTTACTATGTGCCAGACACTGTACTAAGTGCTGGGGTGGTTACAATCTAATCAGGTTGGACACAGTCCCTGTCCCATATGGGGCTCACAGTCTTTATCCTCATTTTCCAGATGAGGTAACTGAGGCCCGGAGAAGTGAAGTGCCCAAACTGAGCCCCCTTTTTCCTCCCAGACTGAGCCCCCTTTTTCCTCCCAGACTGAGCCCCCTTTTTCCTCCCAGACTGAGCCCCCTTTTTCCTCTCAGACTGAGCCCCTTTTTCCTCTCTTCCTCCCCACGCTCCCCACCCTACCTCCTTCCCCTCCCCACAGCACCTGTATATATGTTTGTACAGATTTATTACTGTATTTATTTTACTTGTACATATTTACTATTCTATTTATTTTGTTAATGATGTGCATCTAGCTTTATTTCTACTCGACCTGTCCACATGTTTTGTTTTGGTTGTCTGTCTCCTCCTTCTAGACTGTGAGCCCGTTGTTGGGTAGGGACCATCTCTCTATATGTTGCCGACTTGTACTTCCCAAGCGCTTAGTACAGTGCTCTGCACGCAGTAAGTGCTCAATAAATACGATTGAATGAATGAATGAATGAATGAATAAATACGGTTGACTGACTGACTGACAGACAGGAAAGCCGGGGGGTGGCCAGGGCCGGTGGTCTCTGACGATCGGGGTTGTGTCCATCCCATGCAGGCTTCATGGCTCCGGAGCTGCTGCGGGGGGAGGAGTACGGCTTTTCCGTGGACTATTTTGCCCTGGGCGTCACCTTGTATGAGATGCTCGCTGCCAGGGGTCCCTTTCGGGCCCGAGGAGAAAAGGTAAGAGACAGCGGAGCCCTCGCCCTCGCCACCATTTGAGGGCACGATGTCACCTGCTAGAAGGGCAGGAGACGTGGAGAACTCCAGGGCCAGGGGTCTACTCCTTACCCATCCTGCTCATCTTGTTTTTTATTTTTCTATGGTATCTATTAAGCGCTTAATCTGTGCCGGGCACTGGACTAAGCCCTGGGGGTAAATCCAAGCTAATCAGGTTGGACACAGTACCCGTCCCACACGGGGCTCACGATCTTCACCCCCATTTTGCAGGTGAGGTAACTGAGGCACAGAGAACTGACCCGAGGCCATGTGGCAGAAAAGTAGCAGAGCCGGGACGACTCGACTCCCAGGCCTGAGGTCTATCCACTAGGCTAAACTGCACATCATCATCATTGGTCTTTATTGAGCGCTTACCATGTGCAGAGCACTGTACTAAGCGCTTGGGAGAGTAAAATAGAGCAGAATTGGCAGACACATTCCCTGCCTGAAACAAATTTACCGTCTACAGAGGCAGAGACACTAATGTAAATAAACAATTTATATATAATTTAGAGATACGTAATTGTAATAATGACAGTAATTGTGATATTAGTTATGTGCCAGGCACTGTACTCAGCACTGGGGTGGATACAAGCAAACCCCTTCCTTCCTCTCCCCCTCGTCCCCCTCTCCATCCCCCCCATCTTACCTCCTTCCCTTCCCCACAGCACCTGTATATATGGATATATGTTTGTACATATTTATTACTCTATTTATTTATTTATTTATTTTACTTGTACATATCTATTCTATTTATTTTATTTTGTTAGTATGTTTGGTTTTGTTCTCTGTCTCCCCCTTTTAGACTGTGAGCCCACTGTTGGGTAGGGACTGTCTCTATATGTTGCCAACTTGTACTTCCCAAGCGCTTAGTACAGTGCTCTGCACACAGTAAGCGCTCAATAAATACGACTGATGATGAAGCAAATAGGGTTGGACACGGCCCCCGTCCTACGTGCGGCACACAATCTTAATCCCCATTTTACAGATGAGGTAAATGAGGCCCAAAGAAGTGAAGTGACTTGCCTAAGTGCACACTGCAGACAAGTGGTGGAGCCGGGATTAGAACCCAGGTCCTTCTGACTAGGCCACGCTGCTTAAGTGCTGTGGGGTTGAGGGTGGGGTGAATATCAAATGCCCAAAGGTCACAGATGCAAGTGAACGGCGTGCACCTCCTCTCCCCTAAAATGTGTGGGCCTCCCCCCCTGCTCCCCCCATCATCATCATCATCATCATCAATCGTATTTATTGAGCGCTAACTGTGTGCAGAGCACTGTACTAAGCGCTTGGGAAGTCCAAGTTGGCAACATATAGAGACAGTCCCTACCCAACAGTGGGCTCATAGTCTAAAAGGGGGAGACAAAAACCAAACATACTAACAAAATAAAATAAATAGAATCCTGGGTTTTCCCTGTGCAAGTACCTGCTGATAACACCTGTGTTTTGAAGCCCAGCTATCGGATGAACTAGAAAAGGGAATCTTTTCTTCATGGCTCTCCCTCCTTCCCTATGTCCCTCATTCCTCTTTCTTATTTTTTATGGTATTTGTTAAGCGCTTTCCATGTGCCGAGGACTGTACTAAACGCCGGGGTAGAGCCAAGCTAATCACTTTGGACACAGTCCATGCCCCTCATGGGGCTCACAGTCTTGATCCCGATTTATTACTCTATTTATTTTACTTGTACATATTTACTATTCTATGAGGTTTCTATGAGGTTTCTATTCTGTGAGGTTTCTGTAGCGTCGTGGTTATCACGTTCGCCTAACACGCGAAAGGTCCCCGGTTCGAAAGCGGGCGGAAACATTTCAGCGCTTAGAACAGTGCTTTGCACATAGTAAGTGCTTAATCAATGCCATTATTATCATCTATTTTGTTAATGATGTGCATAGAGCTATAATTCTATTTATTCTGACGATTTTGATACCTGTCTAAATCAATCAATCGTATTTATTGAGCGCTTACTGTGTGCAGAGCACTGTACTAAGCGCTTGGGAAGTACAAGCTGGCAACATATAGAGACAGTCCCTACCCAACAGTGGGCTCACAGTCTAAAAAGTCTATATGTTTTGTTTTGCTGCCTGTTTCCTCCTTCAAGACTGTGAGCCCGTTGTTGGGTAGGGACCGTCTCTATATGTTGCCGACTTGTCCTACCCAAGCGCTTAATACAGTGCTCTGCACACAGCAAGTGCTCAATAAATACGACTGAATGAATGATTTCAAAGATGAGGGAACTGAGGCACAGAGAAGTGACTCAATCAATGGCAGGATTAGATCCCACGTCCTTTTTCCTCCCTCCACCCTGCTTTTCGCTCCCGCTCCCTTCTCCAGGATATTTTCTCTCTGTCTCTCTCTCTCTTCTGTGCAGCTGTCCCTATGTTCTTGCTGTATTTTTCCTTCATTGTGATTTTCTGGGGGACAACTGTCTCAGCCTAGGGGGTCTCTGCTTCTCTTCCCTCCTTCTCCTTCCCCTCCCCACTTCCCCTCTGTTCCCCATCCCACTTCCAGCCTTGCTGCTCAGCCTTGGGTTGGCTGTTGAGGTGACTGAGCCCATTTAGTGAGCACTTCCTATACTGTACTAAGCACCTGGGAGAATACAATTGGGAAAATCCCAGGCCTGGGAATCAGAGGATCTGGCTTCTAATCCCGGCTTTGCTGGCTTGCTGGGTGTGACCTTGGGCTAGTAACTTCACTTCTCTGGGCTTCAGTCCTCCTGTTCGCCCTCTTACTTAGACTGTGAGCCCTCTGATGGATAGGGACTGCATCCAACCTGATTAATCAATCGTATTTACTGAGCGCTTACTGTGTGCAGAGCACTGTACTAAGCGCTTGGGAAGTAACAAGTTGGCAAATTGTATCTATCTACTCCAGCACTTATAAATGTGCTTGACACACAAGCACACGAGAAGCAGCGTGGCTCAGTGGAAAGAGCCTGGGCTTTGGAGTTAGAGTCATGGGTTCAAATCCTAGCTCCGCCAATTGTCAGCTGTGTGACTTTGGGCAAGTCACTTCACTTCTCTGAGCCTCAGTTCCCTCATCTGTAAAATGGGGATTAAGACTGTGAGCCCCATGTGGGACAAACTGATCACCTTGTAACCTCCCCCAGCGCTCAGAACAGTGCTTTGCACATAGTAAGCGCTTAACAAATGCCATTATTATTATTATTATTATTGACACATAGTAAGCACTTAGCAAGTACCATAAAAAAGAAGTCCTCCTCTGGGTTTCAAGTGCCACTGAAACCGCCCTCCTTGGGGGGGTCTTCCAGGGATGCTGTGCCCAGTGGGTCCCGTGTGGCCCCCCCCTAATAGCAAGCCATGTTTCCCCCACCCCACCTCACCTCACCCCCGCAGGTGGAGAACAAGGAGCTCAAACAGAGAATCCTCTCCGAGCCGGTGAAATATCCGGAGAAGTTCAGCCGGGCCAGTAAAGACTTCTGCGAAGCTCTGCTCGAGAAGGACCCGGAGAAGCGGCTGGGATTCCGAAACGGGAATTGCGACCAGCTCCGGGCCAATGCCCTGTTCAGGGAGATTAACTGGAGGCAGCTTGAAGCCGGTAGTGTACTCGTCCACTGATTTATTAATAATAATAATAACAATAATAATTGTGGTATTTGTTAAGCACTTACTGTGTGCCAGGCACTGTACTAAGTAATAATAATAATAATAATGATGGCATTTATTAAGCGCTTACTATGTGCAAAGCACTGTTCTAAGTGCTGGGGATGTTACAAGGTGATCAGGTAGTCCCACGGGGGGCTCACAGTCTTAATCCCCATTTTACAGATGAGGGAACTGAGGCACAGAGAAGTTAAGTGACTTGCCCAAAGTCACACAGCTGACAATTGGCGGAGCCGGGATTTGATCCCATGACCTCTGACTCCAAAGCCCGGGCTCTTTCCACTGAGCCACGCTGCTTCTCTGGGGTGGATACAAGCAAATTGGGCTGGACACAGTCCCTGTCCCACACGGGGCTCCCAGTCTCAATCCCCATTTTACAGATGAGGGAACTGAGGCACAGAGAAGGGAAATGACTTGCCCAAAGTCACATAGCTGACAAGTGGCGGAGCTGGGATAAGATAAATACAGTTGATTGATTAGACCATTTATTCAAACATATTTATTGAGCGCTTACTGTGTAGAAAACACTGTACTAAGTGCTTGGGTGGCCAGCGCGGCCGTTTAATCCACGGAGAAGCAGCGTGGCTTAGTGGAAAGAGCCCGGGCTTGGGAGTCAGAGGTTGTGGGTTCTAATCCCGGCTCTGCCACTTGTCAGCTGTGTGACTTTGGGCAAGTCACTTAACTTCTCTGGGCTTCGGCTCCCTCATCTGTAAAATGGGGATGAAGGCTGTGAGCCCCATGTGGGACAACCTTGGATCTCCCCGAGCACTGAGAACAGTGCTTGGCACATAGTAAGTGCTTAACAATCAATCAATCAATCAATCGTATTTATTGAGTGCTTACTTTGTGCAGAGCACTGTCCTAAGCACTTGGGAAGTACAAGTTGGCAACATATAGAGACAGTCCCTACCCAACGGTGGGCTCACAGTCTAAAAGGGGGAGACAGAGAACAAAACCATCATCATCATCAATCGTATTTATTGAGCGCTTACTATGTGCAGAGCACTGTACTAAGCGCTTGGGAAGTACAAATTACAAACATACTAACAAAATAAAATAAATAGAATAGATATGTACGAGTAAAATAAATAAATAAAGAAATAGAGTAATAAATATGTACAAACATATATACATATATACAGGTGCTGTGGGGAAGGGAAGGAGGTAAGATGGGGCGGATGGATACCAATACCAAGATTACGTGGCTTAGTGGAAAAAGCCCGGGCTTGGGAGTCAGAGGTCATGGGTTCTAATCCCGACTCTGCCACTTGTCAGCTGTGTGACTTTGGGCAAGTCACTTAACTTCTCTGGGCCTCAGTTCCCTCATCTGTAAAATGGGGATTAAGATGGTGAGCATCATGTGGGACAACCTGATTACATGGTATCCCCCCAGTGCTTAGAACAGTGCTTGGCACATAGTAAGCGCTTAACAAAAGCCATTATTATTATTATTATTATTTAATCAAAGCTCACCTTGGCATCTTCTTAATCATGGAGGAGGACTGAGCTCTGATCCTGCACCCGCTCTGCCCTGGACTTGCTGATTGTCTGCCCATCTGCGCTCTCTGTCTCTCATCTTAGGGCTGCTGATCCCCCCGTTTGTCCCCGACTCCCGAACAGTCTATGCCAAGAACATCCAGGATGTCGGGGCCTTCTCCACAGTCAAAGGGGTCGTCCTGGAAAAGGCGGACACGGATTTCTTTCAGGAATTTGCCACCGGCAACTGTCCCATACCCTGGCAGGAAGAGATGATCGAGACGGGCGTTTTCGGAAAACTGAACGTCTGGCGCGCTGACGGCCAGAAACCGGACGACATGAGGGAGGGTCCCGGGGCGGATGAGACGGCCTCTTCGTCCAAATCGGGGGTGTGTCTCGTCTCCTAGAGGGAAGGTGGCGGGGGCTGAGGGGACAGGACCGGAGGAGGAAAGAGACCCACCGATTTTAGCAGAAGGAGAAATGGTTCCAGAAACCACAGTTGGGTCCAAATGGCCATTTATCAGATGGAAAACCAAGACATCCCTATCTCTCTGTGAAACAGGAAGGCCCCATTAATAATAATAATACTAATAATAACGGTGGTATTTGTTAAGTGCTTACTATGTGCAAAGCCCTGTTCTAAGCGCTGGAGCAGGTACAAGGTAATCAGATTGTCCCATGTGGGGCTCACAGTCTTCATCCCCATTTTACAGATGAGGGAACTGAGGCCCAGGGAAGTTAAGTGACTTGAGTGAATGGAGTACAGGCCTGAGAGTACGAAGGACCTGGGATCTAGTCCTGGCTCTGCCACGTGTCTGCTGTGTGACCTTGGGCAAGGCACTTCACTTCTCTGGGCCTCAGTTCCCTCATCTGTACAACAGGGATTAAATCCGTGAGCCCCATGTGGGACAGGGACTGTATCCAACCTGATTAACTTGCATCTATCCCAGAGCTTAGACCAGGGCTTGGCACATAGTAAGCACTTAACAAGTACCATAATTATTATATTTATTTTAATGGCATTTGTTAAGCCATTATAATTAATGGCATTTGTTAAGCCATTATAATTAGAAAGACCACTTCTTTGGACTCTTCTTCCACCTGGTACGTACCGAGGGCTCATTATAGGCTCCTACTGAAGTTTTTCTTTTTTCTGGGTAGTGCAAAAACTACTTGAGAAAAAGCACTTTGTGGAAACCAACTTACTTGAACATCTTTTTCTCTTTATGGTCTTTAAAGCGCTTTCTATATACCAGGCACTGTACTAAGTGCAGGGGTAGATACAAGTCAATCCGGTTGGACACAGGATGAGCTTTATCATTATTATTAATAATAATAGTAATAAATAATTGTTACTTATTAAGCATTAACTACGTGCCAAACGTTCTAAGCGCTTGGGCAGATACAAGTTAATCACGTTGGACATAGACTGTAGTAGAAAGCGGTTGACTTTAGTAGATACAAGTTAATCAGGTTAGACATAGTGGTAGAGCAATAGACTTGTCTTTAGTTTGGAAGTCAAGGCCTTGCATCTGTCTAAAACATCATGAAGATAATAACGTTGCTATCAGCCACATTTTGGGGGCGTGCAGGTCAATAATAAATGATCTGTGGCTCCAAAATTCTTAAGAATTTTCAGAATTTTAGAATGGAAGAATCCCTAGTAATCCAATGAACACATGACGTTTTTTCCCCCCATCCGTGCTTTGGGTTTCTTTTCCAGAAGGTTCTCTATTTTTCAATTTTCTTCTGTAAAACGCTTCTTTCGTTAGTCACCAAGCCCTCAAGAGTGACCAATTCTCCCACGCTCTGAAATCAGAGTCCCACCTCTCCTCAACAGTTTCCTGTGTGATTGACAAGGTGAAGTTGAGATCCTTTAAGGGAATGTATTAAATGGAGTTGATTCTTCGAAACAAAGTTGCTAGCTAAGAAAATTGCCCTTTTTTATTTCTGTTTTTAGTAAGGAGACCTTGGCATTTGTCCAATAGTTAATGAGAAATCATGGTACAATTGTATATTTTTTTTCTCAGTTCTTTCTGCATTTGACATAATGGTGAAAATTAAAGAACCTTCAATGGAAAATGCATCAATAAAATAAAAGCATATTGCAATTATATTCTGACCTTGATTTTCCCCCCCCCATAACTACATATTTTTCACAGGATTAATTATAATCTAAAATGTACCTCTTCCTCTTTGTATTTGCTACTAGATGTTTTGTAGGTAGAGTAATTACATGTTACTTTGGCCTTAAATGAAGTAACGCTTTCATAACTTCTAAAGATGACAGACTTGTGTGAGGGTTTTTTTTTTCTCTTTCAAATTAAATTTTCTCATTGTTCGCATTGATAAAAATCCGGCTGCACTCCAATTACCAGGATAAATTAGTGTGTTGTCTGTAAAAACTAGCTCTTCTGTTCAAATGAATAGCAGATAAATACTATAAATGCAATTAATCTAATACGCTGAGTGGCAAGCCACAGTACAATGATGCTTTATAGTTTGTCGGTTGAGTAACCTTTTAGATTACTCTGCACGGCCTCACGCTTTTTTTTTTAATGGGTGATAATGCAATTGTGTGCTCTAGCAATTATAGCCTCATTGCAGTTCTATTTGTCCTGGTAAGTCAAGTTGTCTCAAGCATCAGTATGAATGCAATTCTACCCAAAGCCACCGTCTCCATATGTATTTAATAATAATGGTATTTATTAAGCGCTTACTATGTGCAAAGCACTGTTCTAAGTGCTGGGGAGGTTACAAGGTGACCAGGTTGTCCCATGGGGGGCTCACAGTCTTCATCCCCATTTTACAGATGAGGTAACTGAGGCACAGAGAAGTTAACTGACTTGCCAAGTCACACAGCTGACAACTGGCGGAGCCGGGATTTGAACCCACGACCTCTGACTCCAAAGCCCGGGCTCTTTCCACTGAGCCACGCTGTTATTTTCTTTTAAATGGTACTTGTTAAGTGCTTACTATGTGCCAGGCACTGTACTGAGCGCTGGGGTATGTACACAATAATCAGGTTGGAGACATTCTCTGTCTCACATGGGGCTCACAGTCTCAGTTGGAGGGAGGAGGATTTCATCGCCGTTTTACAGACAAGGGAATCGAAGCCCAGAGAAGTTAAGTGGCTTGCCCAAGATCTCACAGTAGGCAAACTGTGGAGTGGGATTAGAACCCAGGTCTTTGGACTCCCAGGCTGCTTTCAGCTTGACTGGTGTTTGGATGGCTAGAATGAGTGGATTGGACATCCTCCTCCCCTTCCCCATCCCGCCCGCCTTACCTCCTTCCCCTCCCCACAGCACCTGTATATATGTTTGTACGTATTTATTACTCTATTTATTTTATTTGTACATATTTATTCTATTTATTTTATTTTGCTAATATGCTTTGTTTTGTTGTCTGTCTCCCCCTTCTAGACTGTGAGCCCGCTGCTGGGTAGGGACCGTCTCTATACGTTGCCAACTTGTACTTCCCAAGCGCTTAGTACAGTGCCCTCCACGTTCAGGGACAGAGGGGCCCGGAACTGTTGGGAACCCACATTTGGGTAGAGAGGGGCCTGGAGTTGTGGGGAATGTATATGTCTATAATTTATTTCTTTACATTAATGTCTGTCTCCCCGTCTCAAATGTAAGCTCGTTACGGGCCGGGAATATGTCTGTTTCTTGTTATAGTCTACTCTCCCAAGCACTTAGTACAGTGCTTGGCACATAGCAGCGTGGCTCAGTGGAAAGAGCACGGACTTGGGGGTCAGAGGTCATGAGTTCAAATCCCAGCTCTGTCACTTGTCAGCTTTGGGTAAGGCACTTAACTTCTCTGTACCTCAGTTACCTTATCTGGAAAATGGGGATTAATAATAATAATAATAATGATGGCATTTATTAAGAGCTTACTATGTGCAAAGCACTGTTCTAAGCGCTGGGGAGTTTACAAGGTGATCAGGTTGGCCCATGGGGGGCTCACAGTCTTAATCCCCATTTTACAGGTGAGGGAACTGAGGCCCAGAGAAGTGAAGTGACTTGCCCAAAGTCACACAGCTGACATATGGCGGAGCCAGAATTTGAACCCATGAACTCTGACTCCAAAGCCCGGGCTCTTTCCACTGAGCCACGCTGCTTGTGAGCCCCATGAGGGACAACCTGATCACCTTGTATCTTCCCCAGCGCTTAGAACAATGCTTTGCACATAGTAAGCACTTAACAAATGCTATTATTATTATTATTATTATAAGCACTCAATAAATACCACTGATTTATTGATTGACTGATTTAGTCCCCGCTCTTTGCCTCGGTAATGAGGATGGGGTCTGGCTAGATGCCAAATGATGATGATGATGGTGGTGTTTATTAAGTGCTTACTATGTGCCAGGAACTATTCTAATCACTGGGGTAGATGCAAGATATCTACCCCAGGTAAAGTACAGCTTCATCGCTCAAAGGATTAGGCTTGTAGAGCACTCAAAATAACTTCGGCATCAATGAATCAGGAGGTATTTATTGAGCACCGCCTGTGTGCAGAGCACTGTACTAAGCATTTGAGACAGTAGGATAAAACAGAGTTCGTAGACACATGCCCTGCCTGCAGTGAGCTTACAGTCTAGAGGACTGGCATCCAAAGCAACCCAAGAGAGAAGTCAGTAAGTGAGTACTATTTATTGAGCGCTTACTGTGTGCAGAGCACTGTACCTAGCTCTTGGGAGAGTACAATCTGACATTATAACAGATACATGAGCTGAGAATGATGTCAGGCCTAACAGCTATCAGGCAGATATCCTAGTGAAATATATGTTCACTAGTGAAACATTTAGGTGATGTTAAATCATCTCCATTTTAAGCTCGTCAACAAGTCCATTGACTCCTAAGCCTCAAAACCGATTTTGTTTGCCTAGCAACAGTATTAACTGGTATTTGTATCTCTGCTCTTTGAAAAGAAAGGAAGCACTCTGCAGAAACATAACTAGGTATGGAGTGCAGGATCGATATCCCGTTTGATGTGAGAGTGGTGATTAAAGTTTTTAGAGGATAAAGGCCCTTTCACTGGTACGGTACTTTGAAGATTTTAGTGCGTTTGAAGAGGTGGGTGGTCCACTCTGTAAATAATGTATTTGAAATTTTCTGAGAGCCACTAACAGAAATAAAATGGATTTTTTTGGCGGGGTGACTGCTCGAGGTTAAAGCAGATAAAAATAAGAAAATTTCAAGTATGGGAGATACAATCCAAATATAATGATATAAACCGTGAAGGTCATATTAACTAATCGACTTGAAAATGGCAGTTGGCACTTACAATTTGATAAAGGTGTTAGGCTATTGAAATTTTCTGCCTGAATTGGAAGGAATTCAGTTATTAAAGCTGAATTTCACACCTATCTTAGAGGAATTATTAACCTAGAGGTCTTTCCCATTTTTGTTCAATCATATTTATTGAAAGCTTACAGGGCACTGTATTAAATGCTTGGGAGAGTACAATATAACATTATAACATTATTCCCTCATCCCCCTCTCCATCCCCTCATCCTACCTCCTTCCCTTCCCCACAGCACCTGTATATATGTATATATGTTTGTACATATTTATTACTCTATTTATTTATTTCACCTGTACATATCTATTCTATTTATTTTATTTTGTTAGTATGTTTGGTTTTGTTCTCTGTCTCCCCTTTTTAGACTGTGAGCCCACTGTTGGGTAGGGACCGTTTCTATATGTTGCCAACTTGTACTTCCCAAGCGCTCAGTACAGTACTCTGCACACAGTAAGCGCTCAATAAATATGATTGATTGATTGATTGATAACAGACACATTCCCTATCCACATTGAGCTTAGCATCTAATGGGGGGAGATAGACATTAATATAAATAAATTACAGATCTGCACATAAGTGCTGTGGGGCTGGGAGGGGGGATGAATAAAGGGCACAAAGCAGGGCGATGCAGAAGGGAGTGGGAGAAGAGGAAAGGAGGGCTTAGTCAAGGATCAGTTCAAAAGATTTAGTCATCAAAATGGTTATACATAATACACGTATTATGTACACAATAATAATATAATAATAATATATAATATATAATAATATAATACACAATCTTGCAGTTGTGAAGAGCCCATAAAAGTTATAGTTTAGGCTGAAGACATCCCATTCAGTGTCATTTGGAGATACCTAGCAAAAAAATAATATACGTATATTTGCATGTGTGTGTGTATATACATATATATAGATACACACACACACACCTACGTCTTTATATAAACAAAGAGCATGGGAGAAACACAACAGACAAGAAAGACCCATTTTGCCAGCCCTGGAGTTTACAATTGGAGTTTACAATCCACCTAGTTTCTCAACGTACAAGCCTTCCCTAATCTCAGGAAACTGGATAGGGGGTTAGACGCATCCCATGGGAAGTTCCAGAGGATTCACCACTATCAGGTAAAAAGATTTCCAGACAAGTCCAAGAGGTGAGGAATCCTTTGCGACAAAGCTGTCTCTATATCTCTATATGTTGCCAATTTGTACTTCCCAAGCGCTTAGTACAGTGCTCTGCACATAGTAAGCGCTCAATAAATACGATTGATGATGATGATGAAGACCTTCCCTCAACTTAAGATCTGACAAGACACCCTTTCTTTAGGGAGACCTATATTTCAGTATGAGTAGTCTACCTTTTCTGACTCTCAGGCAGAGTTGAGATTCCACAGCTATTTAGTGGACAGTTGGTCTAATGAACCCCCGAGTACGTAAACTGTCAAATTTGGTTAAAAGTTTGGCCTTCTGTTTTGGAATCAGGTGACACTGAATGAGACGTCTTCAGCCTAGTCTAACACGTCGATGCGACGTTTGCTGTTGTGAGATCATTTTATCCATTTGTGTATTATTTCATTCAATTGTATTTATTGAGTGCTTACTGTGTGCAGAGCACTGTACTAAACGCTTGGGAAGTACAAGTCAGCGACATATAGAGAAGGTCCCTACCCAACAACGGACTTATTATTGGTAACCGCTTTGATTATTCAATATTTTGTCTTCACTCTGAGAATTTGAGACTAAAGTGATGATTCTTTTGTCCAACAAATGAATCATACAGGCCAAATTTCAATCTCTGTAAATTATTGATGCGCGCTAAAATGTTCCATCATCTTTAAAATAAATCATTTGCTCCTGTGAAGATTTTGGTAAGTACTCCATAAATGGATTATTCATCTTTTTTCTATTATTCTTAGGCTACAGCAACTAACCAGAATAATTTGTCAGGAACCATAGATTGTATCTGAGGGGAATAGTATTTGTACCATTTAAATAAAGTTTGATATATAGTATTCATTTGAATTGGTGAGAAAATAGCTCTACTATTGTTCTAGATGCTTTTCAACAAGTATCAGATAGTAAAAGTTTGCCCATCCAACTTGGCCTGTTATGATGAATAAAGGGATAGTCATCTTCTTGTCTTTTTACAGTGAATAAAGGGATAATCTTCTCTGCATACCTTTTTTTTCCTTTCACAGGCTGCGTTTTCTGGAGCTGTTGATCAGCACGCAAGTTCAAAGATTTTATTATCAGATTTTGACTACTTGACATTTTCATTGGAAGAAAATTCAGTATAGTTCCTTTAACTATTGTTAAATTTTTAATGAGGACCTCTTAACGCACATTATTTAAGTGGAAGAAATTCATGATTGTCCTTAAATGCAGCAGTTTTCTAACATCATGTCTTAATTTATTTACTGTCCTCTTAAAAATGAAGTAAAATGAGCAAGTTGTTCCAAGCATTTATATTGTAACTAGTATAAGGTTTTGTTTTAAATATTTAATAAGTGGAAGCATTCACATTGCTATTATTTTAAACACATTTTCTAAAGTACTTCAGAGTTCTTATTTCTTCTATTCAGTCTAAAGTATTTCATATTTATTAAGCCAGTGATTTTGTTCGGGTAGTTTTTAGCCAAAGGAGGAGGTACTGTTATATAATTGGGTATTAGCCCTGGCTTTATAATGGTCCTGAAATACCTGAAAGTTAAGAAAAATCAAAGCACGAACCTTCAAAGAAGGAAAATTAAATTAAAGTTTTGATACTTTTTTTTACAGAATTTTGGAAATATTGCTTATATTCTAGTACCTTAGCTCCTTTCACCCTTTTTCAAACTAACTTTGTTTCTAAAAATGGAAAAATAATAGTTGAGGGTTATCTTGTGATTTTAACTCTGTAGGACTAATATTAAGTATGGATCAAGTTTAGATTTTCAACCCTTACTGGATCACTTATTTCATTCAATTGCATTTATTGAGCGCTTAGTGTGTGCAGAGCACTGTACTAAGCGCTTGGAAAGTACAATTTGGCAAATGTGGTCAAGAAAGTACTTACGCTACCTCGACAGGGCCCCCAGTCTGGTCACCTCAGAGCACGAGGCCTCTCTTAATAAGTCAAATGGGGAAAAAAAAAATCAACTTTTAAAAACCCTGTCTAAAATCCATGATCCATAATTCCAGTTTACATTTTGCTTTAAGTTGAACAAGGCCCTAGTTCTTTGTTCTTCAAAAAGTTCATTCATTCCATCATATTTATTGAGCGCTTACTGTGTGCAGAGCACTGTACTAAGCGCTTGGGAAGGTACAATACAACCATAAACGGGGACATTCCCTGCCCACAACGAGCTTAAACAAGTCTCAGGTTAAAGGAAAAAGCAGAAGATGAGAGTTAAACTAGATCTCGTAAAGACTATGAAATGAAACCCCTTGTATATTGAGGAAATTTTGATGGTAGCTAGCTTCCACCATAACACATTTCTATGATTGCCAGCGTATTAGTATATTAAAGGGGTTCAATTAAGTCATAATTTTGTCCCAGACAAAGCATCCAGGAAATGAGAGCTATTTGGGAATCATTCGTATTCACTGAGCACTTTCTGTGTGCAGAGCACTGTACTAAGCACTTAGGAGAGTACAATACAACAGAGTTGCTAGACTCTGCCGCAATGAGCTGGGAAACTGAGTAACTGCTGCCATATGTTTGTACATATTTATTACTCTATCTTGTACATATCTATTCTATTTATTTTATTTTGTTAGTATGTTTGGTTTTGTTCTCTGTCTCCCCCTTCTAGACTGTGAGCCCGCTGTTGGGTAGGGACCGTCTCTATATGTTGCCAACTTGGACTTCCCAAGCGCTTAGTCCAGTGCTCTGCACACAGGAAGCGCTCAATAAATACGATTGATTGATTGATTGAGAAGCAAGATACCAACTCTGTTATAGTGTACTCTCCCAAGCATTTAGTACAGTGCTCCGCATACAGTAAGCGCTCAATAAATATGGTAGATTGATTGATTGAAAATACACTGGATTCTGAGGGCTCACGGTACCGGAACTCCAATGTTCCAGACCGAAGGGAGTGGCATTTATGTTGCTTTGATGGGTTTTAAATCTGCAAATGATTTTCCTCTCCATAGCTACTACCCCCATCTCAAAATCTTTCCAACCATTTCAATCAACTGATCAATCATCATCATCATCAATCGTATTTATTGAGCGCTTACTATGTGCAGAGCACTGTACTAAGCGCTTGGGAAGTACAAATTGGCAACATCTAGAGACAGTCCCTACCCAACAGTGGGCTCACAGTCTAAAAGGGGGAGACAGAGAATAAAACCAAACATACTAACAAAATAAAATAAATAGAATAGATATGTACTCAATCGTATGTCCCCCTTTCATCCACCCCTGTGCAGGTGGTAGACCCTACTCCAAACATCCCTTTCCAACAGCTTTTAACAAACCTGTTTCAGCGTCAACTCTCTTCCCAAATAAAAAACCAACATCTGTGAGCCCCATGTGGGATAGGGACTGTGTCAGGTCTTTTTTATTTTTATTATTGGTATTTGTTAAGCATTCACTCTATATCAAGCACTGTTCTAAGCGCTGAGGTAGATACGCGTTTATCCGGTTGGACACAGTCCCTGTCCACCGTGAGGTTTACAACCTAAATTAGAGAAGCAGGGTGGTCTAGTGGATAGAGCATGGGCCCGAGAGTCAGGATCTGGGTTCTAATCCTGGCTCCGCCACTTGTCTGCTCTGAGACCTTGGGCAAGTCACTTCATTTCTCCAGGCCATGTCCATGGGACATGAGACACATGGGACAGCGTGGCTCAGTGGAAAGAGCACGGGCTTTGGATTTGAATCCCGGCTCCGCCACATGTCTGCTGTGTGACCTTGGGTAAGTCACTTAACTTCTCTGAGCCCCAGTTACCTCATCTGTAAAATGGGGATTAAGACTGTGAGCCCCACATGGGACAACCTCATTACCTTGTTTCCCCTCCCCAGCGCTTAGAGCAGTGCTTTGCACATAGTAAGCGCTTAACAAATGCCATCACTATTATTATTATTATTATCCCGCTCCGCCACATATCTGCTATGTGACCTTGGGTAAATCACTTAACTTCTCTGAGCCTCAGTTACCTCATCTGTAAAATGGGGATTAAGACTGTGGGCCCCCCATGGGACAACCTCATTACCTTGTTTTCCCTCCCCAGCGCGTAGAACAGTGCTTTGCACATAGTAAGCGCTTAACAAATGCCGTCATTATTATTATTATTTTTATTCAAACCCCAATCTGCCAATTGTCAGCTTTGTGAATTTGGGCAAGTGACTTAACTTCTCTGTGCCTCAGTTACCTATCTGTAAAATGGGGATTAAGACTGTGAGCCCCCTCTGGGACAAGCTGATCACCTTGTAACCACCCCAGTGCTTAGAACAGTGCTTTGCACATAGTAAGCGCTTACTAAATGCTATCATTATTATTATTATGGGGCTCACTGTCTTAATCCCCATTTTACAGTTGAGGGAACTGAGGCTCAGAAAACTGAAGTGACTTACCTAGGGTCACACAGCAGACAAGTGGCAGAGCCGGAATCAGAACCCAGGTCCTTCTGGCTCCCGGGCCCGAGTTCTAGTCACTAGGCCATGCTGCTTCCTATGGCCAGTGTATAATCCAAAACATAAAAACTTTGCATAAACTTATTTTGGGGGGGTATTTTTCATTAAAAACACTGGAATTATTATAAATAACCTCGAGAGGGCAGTAGAGAATTACAAATGACTGGACATTCTGTTGATTGACTGATTTTCTTTGCAGAATATAAACCTAGGGTAGTCCAAAAAGATGGGTTTCATTTTCTTTGTAGAATATAAACCTAGGGTAGTCCAAAAAGATGGGTTGCGCTTCTGTGAATTTTGGATTACTAAAAGATATCCATTTTCATTCATTTCTTCCTTTGCCAAAATATAACTATTGTGTGTGTGGATCAGCGTGAATAACTCATTATTATAATATGATATATATAATATAAATGACTCATTATTATAATATGATATATAATAGAATAGAATAGAATAATAGAATAGAATAATATAATAATATAATATAATATAATATAATATAATATAATATAAATATTATTATTATGGCATTTGTAAAGTGATTACTATTTGCCAAGCACTGTTCGAAGCACTGGGGTGGATACAAGTTAATCAGGTTAGACGAAGTCCCTGTCATCATCATCATCATCAATCGTATTTATTGAGCGCTTACTATGTGCGGAGCACTGTACTAAGCGCTTGGGAAGTACAAATTGGCAACATATAGAGACAGTCCCTACCCAACAGTGGGCTCAGGGGTTCACGCTCTGAATCCCCATTTTATAGATGAGGTCACTGAGGACCAGGGAAGTTAAGCGACTTGCCCAAGGTCACACAGCAGACATGCGGCAGAGCTAGGATTAGAACTCAGGTCCTTCTGAGTCTCAGGCCTGTGATGATGATGATGTATTTGTTAAGCGCTTACTATGTGCCAAGCACTGTTCGTGCTGGAGTAGGTACAAGGTTATCAGGTTGTCCCACTTGGGGCTCACAGTCTTAATCCCCATTTGACAGATGAGGGAACTGAGGCACAGAGAAGTAGTGACTTACCCAAAGTCACACAGCAGACAAGTGGCAGAGTCGGGATTAGAACCCACGACTTCTGACACCCAAGCCCAGGCTCTATCCACTAAGCCACACTGCTTCAATAGCTCAATACTGAAATGTATGTCACCTAAACTTTCAAGAGTTGGTTGTGAAGCTACCTAAAAGAGATGCATATTGTAGCTGTAAATTATCTTTTCCAGTAATTGCATGCTAAAATCTGTTGGTTGAGCAGGTTGCTTTAAATAGAGGTGAAAAATAAGAGTTGGATAGTTGGTCAGAACCAGGAATGTTTATAGGAGGGATTTTGGCCATGTTTATCAACCCTAGTTGATGGGACTATACAATGAATATAAATTTTATTTTGAAAGGAAGACCCCCATTTTTTCAACTTTATAGTGAGAAGCAGCATGACCTAGTGGAAAAGAGCACAAGGCTGGGAGTCAGAGGATCTGGGTTCTAATCCTGGCTCTGCCGCATATCTGCTCGGTGACCTTGGGCAAGTCACTTAACTTCTCTGTGCCTCAGCTACCCCATCTTTAAAATGGGAATTCAATCCTACTCCCTCCTTAGGCTGTGAGCCCCATGTGGGACAAGGCCTGGGTTCAACCTGATTAACTTGGATCTCACTCAGTGCTTAGGGAAGTGTTTGGCACATAATAAGGGTTTAACAAGGGCCATTGTGACTATCATTATTATTATTATCTCCTTCTCTTTCCTACCCAGAATTTCCAAAAAGTGTCAGAGAAAGCTTTTTCACAATGGGGGTGCAGTGCTTTATATTAGAAAAGTAACACTAAAGGAGTATGTCATCCATTGCTCTCAACAGATGATAATTTTTTAAATGGAATTTGTTAAGCGCATATTGTATGTCAAGCACTGGTTTAAGCACTGGGGTTGGCACAAGATAATCAGGTTGGACAGTCCCTATTCCATATGGGGCTCACAGTCTGAATCCTCATTTTACAGATGAGGGAACTGAGGCACAGAGAAATTAGGTGATTTGCTCTAAGATTGCACAAGGAAACTTTTAAAAATTGAGGTATGATGCAATAAATTTGGTAGATGCGATCCCCGTCAATCAATCAATCGATCAATCACATTTATTGAGCGCTTACTGTGTGCAGAGCACTGTAATAAGCACTTGGGAAGTACAAGTTGGCAACATATAGACACAGTCCCTACCCAACAGTGGGATCACAGTCTAAAAGCTGTCCTCAAACAGCTTCCAATATATTCGGTGTTTACATGCTTAGATTTCGGTTTGCTTGTTTCCATACTCCTAACAGAAGTATATGCACCATTAACAATTTTTTTTAATGGTATTTGTTAAGTGCTTAATATGTGCCAGGCCCTAGGTACTAGGCGATGGGGAAGGTTCAAGCTAATCAGATCGGACACAGTCCCAGGGTCTTAGGCAGGGAAGGCCTCTTGGAGGAGACGTGCCTTCAATGGGACTTCAAAGGAAGGGAGGCTAATTGTCGGTTGGATAAGAAGAGGATGATCGTTCCAGGTGAGAGGTTGGCGGGGAGATAGATGAGATGGAGGTACAGGGAGTAGGTTGGCAGTAGAGGAGTTGAAGTATGTGGGCCGCGTTGTAATAGGAGAGCAACGAGGTAAGGTAGGAGGGCACAGGTGAGTGAGCGCCTTAAAGTCAACCGTGAGGCGTTTCTGTCTGATGAAGAGGTGGATGGCCAACCACTGTAGGTTCTTGAGGAGTGGGGAAACTTGGACCGAACGTTTTTGCAGAAAAATAATCCAGGCAGCAGAGTGAAGGATGGACTGGAATGGGAAGAGACAGGAGGCTGGGAGGTCATAAATTTGGTAGACGTGATCCCTGTCCTCAAACAGCTTCCAATATATTCAGTGTTTACATGCTTAGATTTCAGTTTGCTTGTTTCCATATTCCTAACAGAAGTATATCCACCATTAACAATTTTTTTTAATGGTATTTGTTAAGTACTTAATGTGTGCCAGTCCCTAGGTACTAGGTGATGGGGATGGGGATCTATCTCCTAGGGGAGATAGATGAGATGGAGGTACAGTGAGTAGGTTGGCAGTAGAGGAGTGAAGTATGTGGGCCGTGTTGTAATAGGAGAGCAACGAGGTAAGGTAGGAGGGCACAGGTAAGTGAGTGCCTTAAAGTCAACCGTGAGGCGTTTCTGTCTGATGAAGAGGTGGATGGCCAACCACTGTAGGTTCTTGAGGAGTGGGGAAACTTGGACCGAACGTTTTTGCAGAAAAATAATCCAGGCGGCAGAGTGAAGGATGGACTGGAATGGGGAGAGACAGGAGGCTGGGAGGTCATAAATTTGGTAGACGTGATCCCTGTCCTCAAACAGCTTCCAATATATTCAGTGTTTACATGCTTAGATTTCGGTTTGCTTGTTTCCATATTCCTAACAGAAGTATGTGCACCATTAACAATTTTTTTTTAATGGTGTTTGTTAAGTACTTAATAGGTGCCAGGTACTAGGTGATGGGGATGGGGATCTATCTCCTAGGGGAGATAGATGAGATGGAGGTACAGTGAGTAGGTTGGCAGTAGAGGAGTGAAGTATGTGGGCCGCGTTGTAATAGGAGAGCAACGAGGTAAGGTAGGAGGGCACAGGTGAGTGAGCGCCTTAAAGTCAACCGTGAGGCGTTTCTGTCTGATGAAGAGGTGGATGGCCAACCACTGTAGGTTCTTGAGGAGTGGGGAAACTTGGACCGGACGTTTTTGCAGAAAAATAATCCAGGCAGCAGAGCGAAGGATGGACTGGAATGGGGAGAGACAAGGAGGCTGGGAGGTCAGCGTGGAGGCATCACGTCTCTATGCCTCAGTTACCTCATCTGGAAAACGCGACTGTGAGCCCAAAGTGGGACCCGATTTCCTTGTGTCCACTTAGCAGCGCTTAGCACAGTGCCTGGCACATAGTAGGCACACAATAAATACTCATTAAAAAAGAGTAAGTTGTGCACGTGCTTGTATTAGGAGCACGAAAGCAAGCAAACCCAAATCTAAGCATCGACTAGACCGGAAACCCTTTGAGGTCAAGGATCACGTCTATCCACTCTGTTGTACTATACACTCCCAGGCATTTAGTACAGTGCGCTGCACACAGTAAACACTCAACAAATACCACTGATTGATTAAATAGAACAGGTTCGTTTAGGAAAGGAAAAAAGCACAGCCATTGTTTTTCTGCTTTACAGCTTTCCCACTTTATGTTTTATTTAAATATTATGTAAGAAAAGGTGAAGATAGTGGTTTCCAAAGTATCTGTGTGTTTCAAATATGGAATTTGTTTTCTTACATAGGCAGATAACAAAAAAAGCAACTGGGAAAGCTAATGAAGAGGTCAAATTTGACCTATTTTAATGGTTTCATGTAACTGCTCATCTAGTAGACTTATCTTTGATTTGACCCACTGCATACATTAGTGCAATAAATTGTACCCTTGTAGTCTCTGTGCCAGAAATTAAAAGTGGTGAGCAGGCAACTGCTGCTTGTTGGTGACCTTCAAACCTTTTGATGGTTTTATAATCTCAAGAAGAATAAAGAGCAGCCTCTGAACTTGCGCTTACTCTATTTCAAAGGTTCATATTTCTCTCAGGTGGTGAGGTCACTTGGCAGTTCCTTGAAGAAATGTCATTTTTGTCTCCAAACACCTGGGGAATAGTAAATGTTTCATACACAGTAGGCACACTAATTGTGAAAGAACCATGAAGGAGAGCTAGTGTTTGCCCAAGATAAAAATATTGGTATACTATTCTCAGTAAGCGCTTAATAAATGCCATTATTATTATCTAAAATTCCATGTACTATACTTGGTTTCATTCCATTTCGATGTAGACTTTAACCATCCAGTTTATTTTAGGGAAGTAGTATGGCTTAATGGAAAGAGCCTGGGAATCAGAGGGCCTGGGTTCTAATCCCAGCTCCTTAACTTGCCTGCCGTATGACCTTGGGAAAGTCACTTAACTTCTCTATGCCTCAGTTCCCTCATCTGCAACATAGGATTCAGTACCTGTTCTCCCCTCCTACTTAGACTGTGAGCCCCATATTGGTTCTCATTATCTTGTATCTAACACAGCCCTTAGTACAGTGCCTGGCACACAGTAAACACTTAAATACCACAATTATTATTTAGTTTATGGAACTCTGGTCTTGTGCCACTCAGGAATGGAAGTGGCTTAAATTTCAAAGAGATATTTTTTAACGTATGCTAGAAAAAGCAAAATAGAGCCAAACTTCGGGAAATCAATACTAAATTTGAAATTCTAGGTGCTGGAAGGTTCTTGGGATAAACTTTAGGACAAAGTCCAGTGGGCCCAAGATTTAGTTCACATCATTCCTGCCAGCAAAGTTTTCCTAAACTCCATCATCTCTCACTGCCTGCTGGACAGTGACTTCAGGGTTAGGCCACAGAGGGTTTGCAGAATTCACTTGTACAGAGCAACATCATTAAAAAGGTAAACATTTTTACCCAAGTTTGGTGCTCCTACGCTGCACTGTTTCTGTTCTGGAGTGGAACAATAGTGAGAGGCAAGAAGATTACGTACTGGTGTCTAAAACAGATATCAAAATGGTAAAGAATAATACCTATTCATCTCCAAAGTATAATAAAATCTCTAGTTTATTGTTCAAAATAGAAAAAGAATGTTTTTATGCATAATTTGAAGATGATGTTGAGTGGGAGAGAGGCAATCCCAGAACAAAGCTAGGTGGGTTTCAAAGCGGATATTTTATAGGATGTGAGAATCGATCAATCAATCGTATTTATTGAGTGCTTACTGCATGCAGGTCGCTGTACTAAGGTCTTGGGAGACTGCAATATAACCATGTAACAGAGTTGATGGACACATTCCCTGCCCATAGTGAGCTTACAGTCTAGAGAATTCAGAAGAATCCCATAGGAAAATCCAGATTCCTATTTCCCTGGGAGTATGGATACAAAATGGAGTCACAATCCCTGTTCTCCCTCCTACTTAGACTGTGAATCCCAAGTGGGCTCTAATGATCTCATATTTACCCCAGTGTTCAGGACAGTGCCTGGCACATAGAGCTTAAGTGCTTCACAAATGCTGCAATTATTATTTAGGGTGTAAAAATCTTGTGTTGTGCCACTCAGGCTTCAGTCCTGAAGAGGTATTTTTCTACATATGCAAGAGAAAGCAAAATAGAGCCAAATGACGGTAAATCAACCCTAAAATTGATGTTCTAAGCGCTGGAATGTTCTTGGGATGAACTTTGGAGCAAAATCCAGAAGGCCCAAGATTAAGGTCACATCTTGGCTCTCATTCTTTGATATGAAGATAGACTGTGGCCAAGGGGACAACTTTTAATTTTGAGTTTAGGAGAGGACTTGCGACAGTATTTCTAGGTACTGCGTGACCTTGGGCAAGTCACTTCACTTGGGTAAGGATGTACCTACCCCAGTCCTTTGTACAGTGCCTACCATTTAGTAAGCGCTTAAAAAATACCATTTTAAAAAAGAGTAGGGCCAGGAAAGCAATGATAAATTTAAACACACCAAAGTTGGCATAAGGGGAATTGAAACACTCGGAGGAGGTCAGAAAGGAGGAGACAGAAACATGTTTGGGGAGAAAAAAGTCAAATGTTCAGAGACAGGCAGGCAGTGCCCAATAATAATAATTAATAATAATTATGGTATTTATTGAGTGCTTACTGTGTGCACAGCACTGGACTAAGCGCTTGGGACAAAACAATAAAACAATAAACAGACACAGTCCCTGCTCAAAACAAGCTTACAGACTAGAAGGTGAGACAGACATTCAGACAAAATAAATAAATTACAGATACGGACATAGTGTTCTTCCAAGAGGCAGAGTGACTTAGCAACAGATTCCTACCCTGCCCAGAAAGTTACAGGGTTGGCAGCTTGGTTCCACGGAAGTGTGAAGTCATTTAGAAAAGAAGTGGTGTTGCCAAATGGTTAGAGCATGGGCCTTGAAATCAGAAGGACCTGAGTCCTAATCCTGGCCTTGCCACTTTTCTGCTACGTGACCTTAGGCAAGTCACTTCCTTTCTCTGGTCCTCAGTTACCTCATCTGTAAAATGGGGATTAAGAGTGGGAGCCCTATGTGGGACAGGGACTGTGTCCAACCTGATTATCTACCCCAGCCCTTAGTACAGTGCTTGGCACATAGTAAGAGCTTAACAAATACCATAAGAAAGGAAAAAGCTCCTCTCCTTCCTGGGAAGTATAATTTTCTCCTTTTGTTCCCTACAACGTCCTGGCCACCTTTGAAAGGATCTTTTAGGTGACCCCAAAACCGACCATGACACAACAAACTACAGGCAAATCTCTCCTCTCTTGCCTCCTCCCCATCTGGATTGCGATTAAACAGTCATCCATGAACGGATCCTTGAGCAAGCTCCATTTTCAGTGAGTGTCAGATTTTTTCGGCATCGAAGAATCGCCTGAGAAGATAACCACGGAAGTTGTTGAACTGGGAAGCAACTTAATTTAGAAATGGATGAGGCGGATGTCTAAGAGTTAATTGCATCTCACTCGGAGGAATGGCTGTCCCAACGAGGACCTAATTGGGTTTTGACACTCCAATACATCACTGCAAGATGCCGAAATAGATTAAGGAGTTGTTAGGGGCTCTCCGACACCGGAGAAAATTTCAAGAGGAAGAATGGCATCAGTTTTCAAGAACAAGCATGGATTTATACAAAGGACTGAAGAAGAGAAGCCTGATGGTGAGAGGAGTTCAAAGTAAATTAAGCAACTGATTAATGGTAATTACTGAGGAGTGCTTTGCACATCGTAAGCGCTTAATAAGTGCCATTGTTATTATTATTATTATTACTGTGTGCAGAGTACTGTACTACGCACTTTGGAAAGTACACTAGAAGTGATACGTAGTCAATCAATAGTTTTAATGAGCACTTACTGTATGCAGAACACTGCACTAAGCGCTTGGGGGAGTAAAATTTAGCTGGTAGACACTTTCCATCAAATAATAAATGGTATTTGTTGAGTGCTTATTGTGTACAGAACATCCCTCTATCAATGAATGTCAGTGGTATTTATTGAGCACGTACTGTGTGCAGAGCACTGTACTAAGTGCTTGGGAGAGTACGGTAGAGGTGGTAGACTAGCAATCAATCAATTAATGATATTAAGCCCGGGCCTGCGAGTCAAAAGGACCTGGGTTCTAATCCTGGCTCTGCCAAGTGCCTACTGGGTGACCTTAGGCAAGTCACTTCACTTCTCTGAGCCTCAGTTACCTCATCTAGAAAATGGGGATTAAGAGTGTGAGCCCCACGTGGAACAGGGGCAGCGTCCAACCTGATTAACTTGTATCGGAGAGGCAGTGTGGCTTAGTGGAAAGAGCCCGGGCTTTGGAGTCAGAGGTCATGGGTTCAAATCCCAGCTCCGCCACATGTCTGCTGTGAGACCTTGGGCAAGTCACTTTAGTTCTCTGTGCCTCAGTTACCTCATCTGTAAAATGGGGATTGACTGTGAGCCCCCCTGTGGGACAACCTGATCACCTTGTAACCTCCCCAGCGCTTAGAACAGCGTTTGGCACATAGTACACACTTAACAAGTACCATTATTATCATTATTAATATTAACGCATTAGAGTCAGGAGAGGGTCAGGGGAGGGGTATCTTCAGGAAGGAGGCCCCTGGCTTGTTTCTTTCCAAGTCAATCAATCAATCAATCATATTTATTGAGCGCTTACTGTGTGCAGAGCACTGTACTAAGCGCTTGGGAAGTACAAGTTGGCAACATATAGAGACAGTCCCTACCCAACAATGGGCTCCCAGTCTAGAAGGGGGAGACAGAGAACAAAACCAAACATACTAACAAAATAAGCCTCAACTAGAGGAAGGGTTAAAGTCTCCTTTAGCCCTTCTCCTCTCCCATCCGTCCCTCACTACCACTGGCCTTCTCCAGGAACTCCCTAGTTAAGACCGTTATACAATTGATATGATTGATTGATGGAATGAAATCCTATCCTGAACCAACTTTGTCACATTCAGCTGACAAATCTAGTGGCTAATTGCCACAGTTCCCTCATCTGTAAAAAATGGGGATTGACTGTGAGCCCCATGTGAGTCATGAGCTGTGTCCAACCTGATCAGCTTGTATCTTCTCCAGAGCTTAAAACTATGCCTGACACATAGTAAGTGCTTAACAAATAACATTTAAAAAAAATACTCCATAAATACTGTTGATCGATTAATAAAGCACGCCTCGATAGTTTTGCTGCAAACACAGTCTAAAGTTATAGAGTTTTGAAACAAGTTGACTTCTTTTGCTTCTAATTTGCTTTTCCTTACTTATCATCAGACATATGGGCAGGGAATGTGTCTGCTATATTGTTCCATTGTACCCTCCCAAGCACTTTGTACCGTGCTCTGCACATAGTAAACACTCAATAAATATGACTGACCGACTGATGTATCATGTCACAAGTTTTGGGGATCACTAGCAAATCCATTCTGAGATTCTGAGAGCCTGGGGGTTCTTAGCTTTAGACTGTAAACTCATTATGGGCAGGGGATGTGTCTGCTAATTCTCTTGTAGTATACTTTCCCAAGCGCTTAGTACAGTGTTCTGCACATAGTAAGCACTCAGTATATACCACTGATTGATTTGAAATGAACGTTATGAAGAGAGCGAAGGCTTTGAAAGTAGTATGTTTGGTTTTGTTCTCTGTCTCCCCCTTTTAGACTGTGAGCCCACTGTTGGGTAGGGACTGTCTCTATATGTTGCCAACTTGTACTTCCCAAGCGCTTACTACAGTGCTCTGCACACAGTAAGCGCTCAATAAATACGATTGATTGATTGATCTTGACACTAGAGGGCAAAACAAATCTCACGTGGAAAACCATTTTTACCAGTCACCCTTGATCTGTCAAGGGAACTGAACAAGATTCTCAGACCTAACCGCCAATATCTAAATACCGAAACCAAACGGCACGTGGATCTGAATATATTTTTTCTGTCCAGGAACTCTTTTTCTGCCACGTGGCACTTTGGTAGAAATACTTGCATATTGTTTTCCACCCAAGATTGGGAAAAGATTTTTAATACAACTGTGTTAAATGACCTGCTGGTCACTATTCCAATTTTTCTTTAAAAATATAAATTTTTCATAAATACTGTGCTTTGTGGTGAATTGTGGCTACTTCCTCTATTGTACATTCTACATGAATCCAAGCACTTATCCTATCCCATCTTGATTACTGTATCAGCCTCCTTGCTGACCTCGTTGCCTCTCCCCACTCTAGTCCATACTTCCACTTTGCTGCCCAGATCATTTTCCTACAAAAACGTTCAGTCCATGTTTCCTCATTCCTTAAGAACCTCCAGTGGTGGCCCATCCACCTCCACATCAAACAGAAACTCATTACCATCCATTTTAAGGCAATCACCTTGCCCCCTCCTACCTCACCTCACCTCACTGCTCTCCTGCACACTTTGCTCCTCTAATGCCAAGCTACATACTATACCTCCATCTCTTCTGTCTCGCCGCCAAACTCTCGCCCACATCCTTCCCTGGCCTGGAATGCCCTCCCTCTTCATATCCGACAGTCAATTACTCTACCCTACTTTCAAAGAAGGCACATCTCCTCCAAGAAGCCTTCCCTGATTAAGCCCTCTTTTCCTTTTCTTCCACTTCCTTCTGTGCCACCCTGACATGCTCCCTTTATTTATTACCCCCACCCCCAGCTCCACAGCACTTCTGTCCTTACCTGGAATTTATTTATTTATATTAATGTCTGACCTCTGTTTTAGACTGTAACTTGTTGTGGGCATGGAATGTATCTGTTATATTGTTATATTGTACTCTCCCAAGCGCTTAGTACAGTGCTCTACACACAGCAAGCACTCAATCAATACGCTTGATTGGTTGATTGATTCCCAAATACTTAATAGAGTGCTCTTTACATAATAGGCCCCCCAAAAACACCAGTGACTGGTGTTTTAGACCTTCCATCCTGTAATTTCTATTTGTCATTTAAAAGTGAAATCATACTTTCTCCTGGAGAAAGCTGAGAGAGAAGGGAGTGGATATTTAAGTCACCATGAAGGCATCTTTAACTTATTTCCTTTACCAATAGCCCCCCAAATCCAGACCACATCCTAAAAAAATACATTTTACTGTACTCATTTTCAGTGTTGTGAAGGATTTGCCTCTGTGAGAATCCTTGTCTCTTGATCTGCAAACTGAATGCATTTTTGTTTCCTTTCTCTCAAATTTACATTTTTATATTTCTTATTCCAAATGACTTCTAAAACTCAAATATAAAAATAGAGAGGAGTGATATATTTCAAAAATATCCTTTAACAAGGCCAAGCTCAAATCTCAGAACTGTCAGGTAAAATGATGTGTAATTATGGGTAGAAATGAATGAAGTATTTTGCATTCAAAACTCTAATGGGTGTGAGAAAGATTTGGATATTGAAGCTTTCCCTCTTCCCAGCCCATTTTTTCAGTGGTAAATATTTATATACTGCCATCCAGATATTAGGGGAACTATATTTTAGAAAGATGTCACTGTATTGAATCACTTAATTGTCTACTATATTCCATAAGTCAAAATTCAGAAAAATTACAATGCACTTATCTTTCCAATATATTGTCTACTTTCTGAATGGTTTGGAAAACCTATCATTTTACATAGAGGGGCAGAGCGGGTTTGTTTCAACATGTGTGTAGGTTGTTTTTCACTAATGTCACCCAGAAACCACTTTTGTGTAATATAAAGTGGAGAGAGGAAAATCAAGTGAATGGAATATAGCCATCTTTCCTTCTGACAATATTTATTAAAAGCTAAAAAAGAAAATAAAACACCTAGGGTCTGAAAGATCTGAGGGAGGATGGAGTTTCTGTGAGCCCGTTGTTGGGTAGGGACCGTCTCTATATGTTGCCAACTTGTAATAATAATAATAATAATGGCATTTATTAAGTGTTTACTATGTGAAAAACACTGTTCTAAGCGCTAACACTGTTCTAAGCGCTTGTACTTCCCAAGCGCTTAGTACTCTGCACACAGTAAGCACTCACTAAATATGATTGAATGAATGAATAAAAGGGCTTGAGAAAGAGATCAGCAGAAGGAGAGGAGAGAGCGTGGTACGATGAGTAGGTTACCTTGAGAGGAACAGAGGGTGTGAGCTGGAGTGTAGTGGGAGAAGAGAGTGGACTAAAAGAGGAAGAGAACTCATTAAATGTCTTAAAACCAAGGGTTAGGAGTTTCTGGTTCATGTTGGATAACCATTAGAGGCTTTGAAGAGTGAGGAGATGTGTGTAGAATGAGGGTTTAGGATGAAGGCAGTGTGAACTGGAGATGAGACACGAAGCAGAGAGACCAGTGACGAAGTAGATTTAGTAGTCACTGTGATGAATCAGTGGAAGTTGTTGGCAGGGAATGTGTCTGTTATACTGTAGAGCGCTTAGTACAGTGCTCTGCTCAAGGTAAGTGCTCAATCAATATGACTGATTGGTTAGGAACTTCCCACTTGTGGTGTGAAGAACATACGCCACTCATAGTAGTAATTGTATTTATCAAGAGGTCACTGTGTGCAAAGCACTGTACTAAGCACGGCTAGTCTGTAAACTCCTGGGCAGGGAACGTGTCTACCAATTCTGTTATACTGTAGGGACCGTCTCTATACGTTGCCGACTTGTACTTCCCAAGCGCTTAGTACAGTGCTCTGCACACAGTACTTCCCCAGCGCTTAGTACAGTGCTCTGCACACAGTAAGCGCTCAATAAATATGATTGAATAAATGAATGAATGCTTACTTCCAAGCGCTTAGTACAGTGCTCTGCACCCAGAAAGTGCTCAATCAATATGATTGATTAATTGATTGAGAAAATGCACAGCTGGGAATTAAATATAATAATAAAGAATGATGGCATTTGTTAAGCGCTTACTATCAATCAATCAACCATATTTATTGAGCACTTACTGTGTGCAGAGCACTGTACTAAGCGCTTGGGAAGTGTAATATATAGAGACAGTCCCTACCCAACAGTGGGCTCAGCACCGTTCTAAGCGCTGGTGGGGGATACAAGGTGATCAGTTTGTCCCACGTGGGGCTCACAGTCTTAATCCCCATTTTACAGTTGAGGTAACTGAGGCTCGGAGAAGTTGCCCAAGGTCACACAGCAGACGTGTGGAGGAGCTGGAATTCGAACCCATGACCTCTGACTCCAAAGCCTGTGCTCTTTCCACTGAAACATGCTGCTTCTCTGGTCCCTGTGGTCCCTATGGTCCCGGTCCCTCAAGGGGCCCACAATCTCAAAGTTTATGTGGGGAGAAGAGATTGGAAACAGACACATCAGGATTGGTGAAACATGAAAACACAACACAAATAGACAAAACGGGCTCAGGTTCTCCGCACTGTTCATTAATATCTTGGCTTTTGCAGAGAAACAAAAGTCAAGGTGGGCCACACTGAGAAGTCAGAAGGACCTGGGTTCTAATCCTGCCTCCGCTGCTTTTCTGCTCATGTTTGATCTTGGGCAAGTCACTTCACTTTTCTGTGCCTTAGTTGCTCATCTGTAAAATGGGAATTAAGAGTGTGAATCCCCCGTGGGACAACCTGATCACCTTGTAACCTCCCCAGCGCTTAGAACAGTGCTTTGCACATAGTAAGTGCTTAATAAATGCCATCATCATTATTATTATTATTATTAAGTAGGACATAGGTTCTGTCCAGCCTGGTTACCTTGTATCTACCTTAGCGCTTATTGCTTGGTACATATTAAGAGCTTAACAAATTCATCGTTACTATGAATTATTATTATTGTTATTAGAGATTCTTATACCCCACACGCTCTCACATTACTAATCTCATTTTTGCCCTCACAACAATGCTCTGAGGTGGTTTGAAAGGTAGGTATTATCCTCATTTTTTAGATGGGGAACCCGAGGTACAGAGAGGTTAAGTGGCTTGCCAAAGGTCACACAGCAGGCAAGCGGCAAAGCGCAGACTCAAACCCTGGTCTTTCGGCTTCTGGACCTGTTTTCTTCCACTACAGCTGCCCCTGGCCTATGGCAATGGGGCCATCGGCCTGGATAAAAAGATGTTTTTCCCAGTTCAGAGATCAGGTGATCGTTCAACCGCTGCCCAACCCAGCCTTGGCCCCGATTTTAATTTCAAAATGATTTTCTTGCTTGCTGAATTCAGAAAGCCAAACCATGCAGCTGGGTCACTAAATCAAATTGAGTAAATAAATCAACCACGTTTTCAGTATTGTCTTTAGTTCTTAGTTCTCATGTCTCACTCCATTAGAGGTTTTTATTGTCATCTCAGCAGCTCAACAAACCACAACAAAATCTGCCCTGTTAATTTTGTAATTGAGGTCTGGCAAACCAATCGCCGGAGCCGTAGAAAAATGTTTGCTCTCTCTCAGCTGAACACACATCATACATTTTAGTTGAATAAGACCCAACCGAAAGGCATAAATCAAGAGACTAAAAATAGAAAGAGAAGAGCAATAGCTCCCTAAGTCAATCCCCTCGCCAATGCTAGAAGTCAACAAAGCAGAACTCCATTTCCTTGGGTACATAAGGAAACCCATTTTGACGTGATGTCACTGTTTTCACATTTCGTCTGCCACTTCTGCCCCCTGCACCTCCTAAATTTTGATCTGAGTGGGAAGACTTCTAGGAAGAAAGCTCCTTGTGGGCAGGGAATAATAATAATAATAATAGTATTTGTTAAGTACTTACTACATGCCAAACACTATTCTAAGCGCTGGGGTAGATACAAGGTAATTAGGTTGTCCCACAAGGGGCTCTCAGTCTTAATCCCCATTTTACAGATGAGGGAACTGAGGCCCAGAGAAGTTAAGTGACTTCTTAAGAAGTTAAGTGCCCAAGGTCATACAGCAGACAAGTGGCGGAGCCAGGAGTAAAATGTGTCAACTCTGTCATACTCTCCCAAATGCTTAGCACAGCACACAGTAAGCGCTCAGTAAATACAACTGACTGACTTTCTTATGGGAACTTTCTGCCTTGTTTCTGGGCTTGTGACAGGCCAGCCAGACATCCCAGAGCCCTGAAATAGGAAGGGAAATCACAAAATATTCCCCACAACCAGAGTAGCTCCTCTCTCTCTCCGGGAAGCATCCCCTCCCAACCAAGACCCACTCCATCTCTCACAATGGTGCAATCTGAGAACCATTAGGGAAGCACAGCATGAGATGTTCTCTAAATGCAAAATTATAGGGTGGGAAATGGTCCCCTGGCCATCTGACTGGCTGATCGTCTCTGAGTGCTTTATAATAACAACACCGAGGAGCAGAAAAGCGAGGTGATTTATCCGTAAATGGAGTTCTCCCCGCGCCTTCACTCTCAGAGCGTTTTCTATTGCCTGACACGGACCGGGACTGGGATAGCGATCGTGGTTCGGAGACCTCTGAACTCCGACTGCGTCGGGCAGGCCCGGGGGGCCGTGTCGCGAGTGGGAACCCCCAGTAGCATCTTGCTCCAGAGGAGATGGATGGCATGAAGAAATGGAGCAGGGGGCAGAACAGAGTCCTGGTTTGAGTTCTAGGGGCAAGACGATGAGACTTCTTGAAGAGAGGCTAGTTGTTAGAGACAACCTCTCAGGGCCTTTGGAAAATGATCCTTGGGATTGTAGGGTATTAAATTGGACCTCCGGAATGCACTTTGTTACGGGCTGGGGAGCAGGGAGGGCTGTTTAGTCAGAAACAGTTCTTCAAAGCAGAGAAGTGGCATGGCCCAGTGGATACAGCACCTTAGGAACAGCCTCCAGTCAGATTCATGGTCCAGTAGGAAGAGAAGAGGGTTAGGAGTCAGGAGACCCAGGTTCTAATCCTGTTTCTGCCACTAGCCTGCTGCGTAATCTCAGTCAAATGCCTTAACTTCTCAGTTGTCTCCCCTCCTACTTATCAGCTGTCTCCTCGGAAACAGCACAGGCTTGAGAGTCAAAGGTCATGGGTTCAAATCCCAACTCCGCCAGTTGTCAGCTGTGTGACTTGGGCAAGTCAGTTAACTTCTCTGTGCCTCAGTTATCTCATCTGTAAAATGGGGATTAAGACTGTGAGCCCCCCGTGGGGCAACCTGATCACTTTGTATCCTCTCCAGTGCTTAGAACAGTGCTTTGCACATAGTAAGTGCTTAACAAATGCCATCATTATCAGAGAAGCAGTGTGGCTCAGTGGAAAAGAGCCCGGGCTTTGGAGTCAGAGGTCATGGGTTCAAATCCCGGCCCCGCCCATTGTCAGCTGTGTGACTTTGGGCAAGTCACTCCACTCCTCTGGGCCTCAGTTACCTCATCTGTAAAATGAGAATGAAGACTGTGAGCCCCATGGGGGACAACCTGATCACCTTGTATCCTCCCCAGTGCTTAGAACAGTGCTTTGCACATAGTAAGCACTTAACAAATACCAAAATCATTATTATTATTATCTCAGCTTGTATTCTTCTATCACCCCATGCTCACCTTCTCACGGTGCCTTGTTCTCAATTAGCATGGCCTACTGTACAGAGCCTCAGCCTGGGAGTCAGGAGGACCTGGGTTCTAGTCCCAGCCCCACCACTTGTCTGCTGGGTGACTTTGGGCAAGTCACTTAACTTCTCTGGGCCTCAGTTACTTCATCTGGAAAATGTTACCTCATTTGGAAAATGGAGATTAAGACTCTGAATACCATGGATTGTGTCTTCTATTTATGCCAGCGCTTAGTACAGCGCCTGGCATATAGTAAGCACTTAACAAATGCCATTAAAAATGAAAAAAAAAAAACCTAAAAACAAACCAGCTTTAATTAACTTTTCCAGTGCCGGGAAAGAGGCTCTTGGGTTCTTTGTGTGAGGTACCAAAATGTCTTCCATGAGAAGGATTGGAAGATTCAAGAGTCCATTAGCCCCAGACACAACCGCCATAATAACAAAACCTTGAACTTGTAGAGAATTTCTATTTTTCCAAAGTGCTGTCACATTATTTACCTCATTTTGTCTTAGCTTACAAGACTCCTCAGGCTGCGTAACGCTATACGGATCCCAAGAAAATGAAGATGAAGAACTGCAAAGGCTGAGACCCCAAGGACTCCTGACCAGAGAGTGAGTGGGGAAAAAATGAGGCAAAGGACCTTCAGGGTCTCACCAGCATTTGTGATGTGCCATCTTCTCTAAACCCCTCCATAGATGGTTAGACGGGACTGTTGATGATCTAACCTTCTTGAATCGGGGGGTGAGGAAAGGAAGTCGTGAATGTCCTTTGCATGAAGAACTTCTCAATCCAGATTCAAATTGGGAGGACTCTGAAATGCTACCAAAGAGATACGAGATATGCTCTCAAGCAGATAATAATAATGATGGCATTTATTAAGCGCTTGCTATGTGCAAAGCACTGTTCTAAGCGCTGGGGAGGTTACAAGGTGATCAGGTTGTCCCAAGGGGAGGCTCACAGTCTTAATCCCCATTTTACAGATGAGGTAACTGAGGCACAGAGAAGTTAAGTGACTTGCCCAAGGTCTCACAGCAGACATGCTGTGGAGCTGGGATTTGAACCCATGACCTCTGACTCCAAAGCCCGGGCTCTTTCCACTGAGCCACGCTGCTTCTCTAAGCAGATGACACACGGCAAGGCACATGGGACACCAGATGGTCCGCTGAGAAGCAGCGTGGTCTAGCGGATAGAGCATGGGCCTTGGAGCCAGAAAGACCTGGGTTCCAATCCTGCCTCCTCCACTTGTCTGCTGTGTGACCTTAGACAAGTCGCTTAACTTCTCTCCACCTCTGTTACCTCATGGGTAAACTACGGATTAAAACGGTGAGCCCCGTGTGTCACATGGACTGTGTCCAACCTGATTAGCTTGTTTCTACCCCAGAGCTTACTACAATGTCTGGCACATAGTGAGCGCTTAACAAATACCACTGAAGAAAATGTCTGTTCATATAAGCCTATCTCCTCTTCAAGACGCTAAGCTCGTCGTGGGCTGGGAATGCATCCGTTACATCATTGTACGGAACTCGCCCAAGCGCTTAGTACAGTGCTCTGCACACAGTAAGCGCTCATTAAATCTGACTGACAAATGAGATATTTTAAATTCCAAGTCACGTGGCTTTCTCAGACTCAGTGAATTTCAGTGGGACAAGGGTGATGGCTTGCGTTTTGTATACTATATAGGTAAATTCATATATAAATAAATCTTTGAATCTTTTACTTATTCAGTGATAAAAGCAAATGAACTCTTGCTCACCACTGCACCTATCTCCATTAAGCAGCCCCATACATTCGAGAAGTGCAGGCAAGCGTTTGAAGTTCCAACTCTAAGCCAATGACAAAGCTGATTTTCCAATGGTTTTAATGATAGACAATCTGCATACCAATTGACTCATTTTGCGCACATGATGGCTTAGAACAATACAAGAAAAATATGTAAAAAGGTCTGTAATGGTGTATAACAATTGCTTCCAAGTATGCTGACCTTTGGTAAACGAAACAAACAAGAAGTACAGTACTCTTTTGATGAGACATTAATGAATGATTAAGAATGGATACAGCTGCATCCCACAAGCACTTTGTTAAAAATATTCTTTTCATTTTGTGGCAGTCCCATAATTATAATGGAGACATTCTGCAAGTCAGTCAGTAAGCATAGGCGATAAAATATTTATGTTTTATAATAACGGTATGTTTTTTTTAAGAGTGCATTGTCTAGTATAGTCAATGGGAAGCAGCGTGTCTAGTGGATAGAGCCAAGGGCTTGGAAGTCAGAAGGACCTGGGTTCTAATCCCGGCTCCGCCCCCTCTCTGCTGCATGACTTTGGGGCAGTCACTTCATTTTTCTGTGCCTCAGTTACCTCATCTGTGAATTGGGGATGAAGACTGTGAGCCCCAGTGAGTCTGTGAGTCCCGGCTCTGCCAAATGTCAGCTGTGTGACTTTGGGCAAGTCACTTCACTTCTCTGGGCCTCAGTTCCCTCATCTGTAAAATGGGGATGAAGACTGTGAGCCCCCGTGGGACAACCTGATCACCTTGTAAACTCCCCAGCGCTTAGAACAGTGCTTTGCACATAGTAAACGCTTAATAAATGCCATCATTATTATTATTATAGGGGACAAGGGCTGTGTCCAACCTGATTAGAAGCAGCATGGTTTAGTGGAAAGAGCGCGGTCTTGGGAGTCAGGGGCTGTGGGTTCTAATCCCGCCTCTGCCACTTGTCTGCTGTGTGACCCTGGGCATGTCACTTAACTTCTCTGTGCCTCCGTTACCTCATCTGTCAAGTGAGAATTAAGACTGTGAGCCCCACATGGGACAACCTGATGACTATCCCAGCGCTTAGAACAGTGCTTGGCACTCAGTAACTGCTTAACAAATACCATCATTATTATTATTATTAACTTGTGTCTACCTCACATAATAAGTGCTTAACAAATGCTACAGTTACTATTATCATTATAATGGTCCAGGTGCTCACATGTTTCTAATTTTCATGTCTACCTCACCCCACTGGGAAGAGGATTGAGAATCAAGTACAAAGCACTAAATTTTGCTACTTTAAATTCACTGTGGGCAGGGATCATGTCTACCAACTCTGTTAAAAATGAAGCAAACTGGCCTAGCAGATAGAGCACAGGCCTGGGAGTTAGAAGGACCCGGATTCTAGTCCTGGCCCCACCACTCGTCTGTTGGGTGACCTTGGGCAAGTCATTTCACTTCTCTGGGTCTCAGTTACCTCATCTGCAAAATGGGGATTAAGACTGTGAGCCCCATGTGGGATAGGGACTGTGTCCAACCTGATTTGCTTGTATCTATCTCAGGGCTTACTACAGGGCCTGGTACATAGTGCTTAAAAATGACCACAATCATTATTTTTAAAAAAATGATGGCATTTATTAAGCGCTTACTATGTGCAAAGCCCTGTTCTAAGCGCTGGGGAGGTTACAAGATGATCAGATTGTCCCACAGGGGGCTCACAGTCTTAATCCCCATTTTACAGATGAGGGAACTGAGGGACAGAGAAGTGAAATGACTTGCCCAGAGTCACACAGCTGACAATTGGCGGAGCCGGGATTTGAACCTGGCTCAAATCCTCCTCTCCTCTCCTAAGCATTCGGTACAGTGCTCTGCACACAGAAAGCGCTCAATAAATACGATTAATTTTTGGTTTGTGGTATTTGTTAAGGGCTTACTATGTGCCAGGCACTGTACTAAGCTCTAGGGTAAATTCAAGTTAATCAGGTTGGATAAGGTCCCTGCCCCATTTAGGGTTTACGGTATTAATCCCCATTTTCCAGTTGAAGAAACTGAGGCACAGAGGAGTGAAGTGACTTGCCCAAGGTCACACAGCAGGCAAGTGGTGGAGCAGGAAATGGAACCCAGGTCCTTCTGACTCAATGGCCCGTGCTCTATCCACTAGGCCATGCTGCTTCTCTTGACTGATTACTACTACCAGTATTATTCCTACTACACCCATTTCTACAACGACGACTATTACTGCTACTACAAAACTACTACTACTATTACTACTACCACTACTACAGGATGACCCAAGAACTCACACCTTCAAATCACCGAAAACCCCTCTGAAAGTTCCTTTTCCATACACGATTCCAGTTGCGCTCCACTTATGAACATATCCTCGTAGACCCATAATTTGGCAATATACACGTAATCAATTGTTTTAAAACAGAAGTGATGTGGGCTATTATAATGTAAACTGCTTTCTAAATGAAAAGAATTAAAGGAACGTAATTGGAGAAGTATACAAACAGTGGTTAATATGCTGTTTCTCGCAAAGACATATTACAACTTATAATCTTCTTTTATGGGTTTATGTTGTTAGTGTTTAATCAGGCATGTGAATGTATTCAGGTGCTAAAACCATTCTATTAGCTGTGAAATTGCACTGTTATTTACTGAGCTGTTTGTGATATATTGTTGTTCGCTCTTTGGGTTTCTTTTTCTCCTGCTCCTCTTTCTCTGGTCTCTCTGCAATCTATTTAATTGTCTTCCTTACTTTTGTCTTTATAAAGCTTTAAATAGAGTAACTGGGGACGATTAACGGTGTCAAAATCACATAAAGTTCTCATGAGCTTTACGGATTAATTGTGGAGAGCTTTTACGCTGATGTTTTAAGAGCGGGTTGGATTTCAGAGAAACGTTCTTCAAAGTGGCAGAGGAGGCCACTGACAGGGAAAATGTAGTCAAGCGTTTGGGTGTGGCCAAAAAGAGGTGAGAAGTTTAATGAATTATGGACTTAATTAAGTGCTTACTATCAGTTAACACCTGGACTGGATGCGGAATGATGATGATGTGTCTCTAAAATTAATAATAATAATTATGATACTTGTTAAACACTTACTATGTGCCAAGCACTGCTCTAAGAATCGGGGTAGATACAAGTTAATCAGGTCGGACACAGTCCCTGTCCCATATGGGGCTCACACTCTTAATCTCCATTTTACAGATGAGGTAACTGAGGCACAGGGAAGTTAAGTGACTTGTCCGAGGTCACACAGCAGACAAGTGGCGGAGCCAGGATTACAGAATAACACATCGCCACTAAAGGTCCAGATGGAGCAACTTCAGGATGTTCTCTGGGTTAGTCCAACCCTGCTTCTATGTAGATATGAACCAATCCAGAGAAACCAGCATGCATGTGATAACTCCAAAACATTCCTTTTTTTTTCTGATACGGCACACGGAATTCTGCCTCATTCATGTGTCTTCAAGGACACAATTCAATCCAAATGGAGAGCTGACTGTGGAAAAAAAATAGAAAGAAGTAGAAAAAAAAATCATCGAATAGCTGTCATGTTACCAGAAAATTAAAATGCAAACAGTTTGGAGAGAAGCAGGCATTAACGATATTCGAAAGCTGGAGAAAGAATGCTTTCAATGATTTCTCAGTGGCAATATTAGTAATAGCAGTTATGGATTGTGTGTTTGGGAAGTTCAGAATAATGAAAGGACACATTCCCTGCCCACAAGGAGCTTACATTCTTATGAGAGTAGACAGTGTGTTTTGTCTTTGGAAGAAAGGTAGTGACAAAGCAGGGTTTCATGAAGAAATCTGAAATCAAAAGGGCTCTTCTAGAATTTATTTTATTTTTTTAGCCACCTACATCCCGATTAAGGCCCTGTCTAATTCTCAAAACTTTGGTTAGGAAGCAACCCTCCCAAAGCATCAGTGAGGTAAGTAGGCCAGTGCAATTATTTCTCTAACTATTCGCATAGAGTAGCAGAACAAGAGACATGAAGACCTTAATATTTAAGATAACTGGAATGATCAAAAGCATGAAATTGCTCTTCATTACTAGAATAATAATGATGGCATTTGTTAAGCGCTTACTATGTGCCAAGCACTGTTCTAAGCACTAAAAATGGCTATAGATTCCTGGCAGCCTGTTTATTCAATTTTTTACTTTTGATTCACCCTCTCAAATGATAATTAATAATTATTGTGGTATTTGTTAAGTGCTAACTATACACTAAGTACTGTAATAAGCGCTGGAGTAGATACAAGTTAAACAGGTTGGACACAGTCCCTGTCCCATATGGGGCTCATGGTCTAAGTAGGAGGGAGAATAATAGTAATAATAATTTTGGTATTTGTTAAGCGCTTACTATGTGCCAAGCACTGTTCTAAGCACTGGGGAGGATACAAGGTGATCAGGTTGTCCCATGTGGGGCTCACAATCTTAATCCCCATTTTACAGATGAGGTAACTGAGGCACAGAGAAGTGAAGTGACTTGCCCAGAGTCACACAGCTGGCAAGCGGCGGAGCTGGGATTTGAACCCATGACCTCTGTCCAAAGCCTGGGCTCTTTCCACTGAGCCACACTGCTTCCCACGCTGCTTCAATAAGTATTGAATCCCTATTTTGCAGATGAGGGAACTAAGGTCGAGAGAAAGCAGGGTGGTCTGCCCAAGGTCACACAGCAGACAAGTGGCAGAACTGAGATTAATTTAAAAAAAGATGATCAATAATTGGGACACTTAAGTACTTACTATGTGCCAAGCACTGTTCCGAGCACTACAGTAAATACAAGTTAACCAGGCTGGACGCAGTCCTTGTCCCACAAGGGGCTCATACTCTTAATCCCCATTTTCCAGACGAGGTAACTGAGGCCCAGAGAAGTGACTTGCCCAAGATCATGCAGCAGACAAGTGGCAGAGGCAGGATTAGAACCCAGCTCCTCTGACTCACAGGCCACTTTCCACTGGGCCAAGCTGCTTCTCTAAGCCTCCTCCAACTCTGTGGGTTATGTTTCCCTTGGGATTATCAATCAATCAATCAATCGTATTTATTGAGCGCTTACGGTGTGCAGAGCACTGTACTAAGCGCTTGGGAAGTACAAGTTGGCAACATATATCTTTTGATTTCAGCGCTTAGAACAGTGCTTTGCACATAGTAAGCGCTTAATAAATGCCATTATTATTATTATTATTTGATTATCTTTTGAAATCGTTGTCATGGAAATCAACATTCTAGATAACCCAATGGAAAGAACAGAGCGGAACAGAGAACTGCACACCACACGCGTGTTTCGTTCCCTCAAAATGGGTGGGGGGGATCACTGTTGGTTCATGTCGCGGAAGAGAAAACTGGTCCTGCACCTTGGAGTCAGAGCGATGACGTGCAGTTAATGAGCACTTCCACCCCAGCCTCCTTGTTTCTGTCACCCACTTGAGGGTGTCACTTGGTTTATACTTAGCGCTCGAGTCTCAGATTAGTTTAGGGCTAAAGTGAAATAAGATCGAAAGTCAAGTTCCCTCAACATCAGAGGTTGACGCAATTATTGAGTCGTATTTATTGAGTGCTTACAGGGTGCAAAGCACTGTTATTATTATTACTGTGGTATTCTTTAAGCGCTTACTTTGTGTCAAGCACTGTTCTAAGCTCAGGATAATCAGGTTGGACATAGTTGCCCTCTCCCAGGTGTATGGTCATTCATATGTGATAGAACCCTTCAAAACCTTATTCATTCATTCATTCATTCAATCGTATTTATTGAGTGCTGTGTGCAGAGCACTGTACTAAGCGCTTGGCTTATTGAAGGCACATCTCCTCCAAGAGGTCTTCCTAGACTAAGCCCCTCCTTCCCTTTTCTCCATCTCTCTTCTGCATCACCCTGACTTGCTCCCTTTTTTCTTCCCCTCTTCCAGCCCCACAGCACTTATGTATATATCTATAGTTCATTTATTTGTATTGATATCTGTCTCCTTACCCCTTCTAGACTGTAAGCTCATTGTGGGCAGGGAATATGTCCATTTACTGTTGTATTATACTCTCCCAAGTGCTTAGTACATGCTCTGCACACTCAATAAATACAATTGAAGGAATGAATGAAAGAATATACTTAGGACGACTGGTGAGGGAAAAGGGAGCTGAGCTTTATTTTCTAATTCCATGACCTTGGTCTTAAGATGGAATTCATAATGATAATAATAATAATAATAATAATGGTATTTGTTAAGCACTTACTTAGCCCTGGGGTAGATACAGAGTAATCAGATTGGACACAGTCCCTGTCCCACATTAGGCTTACAGTCTTAATGCCCTTTTTATAGATGAGGTCACTGAGGGACAGAGAAGTTAAGTGACTTACCCAGGTCACACAGCAGACAGGTGGCAGAACCAGGATTAGAATCCATGTCCTCTGACTCCCAAGCCCAAGCTCTTGCCACTAGGCCATTAACCAGAATCAAAATCGAAATTAATGTCTGTCTTCTCCTCTAGACTGTAATCAGTGTGGGCAAGGAACTTGTCTTCTGACTTTAATATACTGTACTCTCCCCAGAGTTTAGTACAGTGCTCAACACACCGTGAGCATTCAATAAATACCATTGATCAATTGATTGATTGGTCCTGGGAGAATCATCCAGCCTGTTGTGGTCCTGCCTTCAGGCCAGCACTTAGTACAGCGACTGACGTTCACTCATTCAATCATATTTACTGAGTGCTTACTATGTGCAGAACACTGTACTCAGCACTTGGAAAGTACAATTTACATAATAAGCTCTTACAAATACCACAATTTTTTTATAGCATTTACTTCCCCCTTATTTTTTCAAATCACAAACACTACACTAATGTCAGAGCATAAACTCCAGCATCAAATTAAGTGATAGCCCGATGTGAATTTTGGACATCCAGGCGGTTGGATGTGCGCACATCTACCTCCTCTGTTATATTGTACTCTCCCAAGCGCTTAGGACTCTGCACGTAGTAATCACTCCATAAATGCAATTGATTAATCAGTCGATTGATAAGAGACTGAAAGGCAAATTCTGAAATGTCCTTCAATCGAAACGGGACTTGGAAAACCTACTTGTAATTTCCTAATTCAATTATCCAACAACTCTCGAGAGTGAAACAAAACTTTGGAAGGTCTGTTGAAATAGACCTCATCATTAATCTCTGACTGTCATAAATCATTTCATTCTACTAATGAACTTGAGGGATGGATCCGAGGTCTGAACTTCGCTTGGTGTCACCAGTTGGTCTAGAGGTTAAATGCAAAGCTGCAGAGCATAAAGAGTCTGGCAAAAATGATTCTGGGCTTTTAGTTTTGATTTCCATTCTATTGATTTACACTAGATACATTTAATTCCAAATCTCACAGACGGCTGAGATCTTCATTCAATTTGGTCTTTGTCATGAAGAAGCCATTAGGAAAATGGGAGAGAGAGAAGGGTCACATAATCTCGGCGGGGATGAAGAATCAAGGACCAATTTTATTCAGCGAACAGATCTGGGCCAAAAGCTTTGCAACGCACATGTCACTGCCTTTATTGAAGAATAATGAAGTGCATGTATTGGAGGGTGGAGGTCGAAGGAAAATGCACACTGTGTATCTCTTACAACTTGCCCAGCACACATGTCTTGGAAATAAAATGCTTGTAGGACCAGCGGAAATGAAGCTAAAAGCAGCTGAACCAGTCAAAACAATTTCCCAATGGATGTAAATTGAAAAGTGATCTGATGTTCCCTTATGTTTGCGCCTTCAAAATTTTATTGAAATAGGTCAAGGCATTTTTTCATGAATTTCGACTCTTTTAATATACGGATTTCCTTAGACGGACAGGAGAATGGTATACAGTCTTGTAGCTCTCTGAACCATAGCCTGTTCAGAGTTTTTTTTTTAATGGTATTTACTAAGCACTTATTATGTGACAGGCACTGTACTAAGCGCTGAGTTTTAAGTTGTTGGAGATCTGCAGGGTACGCTATGTTCAGTCTATAATATATAATTTAGTCAGTCAGTGAATTGTATTTATTGAGCATTTACTGTGTGCAGTGCACTGCACTAAGCTCTGGGGAGAGTGCAACTCAACAATAAGCAGACACATTCCCTGCCTACAACGAGCTTACAATCTAGAGGGGCAGACAGACATTAATATAAATAAATAAATTACAGATATGATGTACGTAAGTGCTGTGGGGCTGTGAGGTGGGGATAAATAAAGGAAGCAAGTCAGGGTGACCCGGAAGGGAGAGAGAGAAGATGAAAGAGGACTTAGGGAAGGACTCTTGGAGGAGATGAGAGATAGACGAGATGGAGGTATAGCGAGAAGGTTGGCATTAGACCAGCAAAGTGTGCAAGCTCGGTTGGAGTAAGAGAATGAGGTGATGTAGGAGGGGGAAGGAGAGGTAGGAGGAGATACTTCCATAAGTGCTGTGGGGTTGAGGGTGGGGAAGCATCCTTGTGAGAATCCCTGAGAGGAACCCAGATTCAGGTTCTGGTGGGAGAGGAAAATCAAGTGTGGCTCTAAACTTGAATCCAGTTCAAGTGTCCTTCAGATTTGATCAAAGAAATGTCTCCTTGTCTATAATGAGATCTCTGAGTCAGAGGCAAGGAAGGGGAGATCCAATGCTTAACCTGCTCTGCATGGTCCCCTCCTTCTGTGACCTGCCTTTGAGAAGGACCTGCGCTGAGACTCTGTGAAGGGTAAACCCTTTTTTGGGGGGAGAGGAGGGGAGAGGGGGTTGCTGAGAATCTGGCAAGAGTGAGAGGAAACTGAGGCCCAGAGAAGTTAAGTGACTTCCCCAAGTTCCCACAAGCAGATAGCTAGAATGTCAGACTCATCAAAGATCACATCTACCGAGTTGATTGTTTTGGACTCTCCCAAGTGCTTAGCACAGTGCTTTGAAACATTAAGCACTCAATAAATATCTTTGATTTATTGAAAATCAATCAATCAATCAATCAATCGTATTTATTGAGCGCTTACTATGTGCAAAGCACTGTACTAAGCGCTTGGGAAGTACAAATTGGCAACACATAGAGACAGTCCCTACCCAACAGTGGGCTCACAGTCTAAAAGGGGGAGGCAGAGAACAAAGCCAAACACGGAACTGCTTCCGTGACCATTCCACACTGTATGACCATTTTTTTTACTGTTGAAGTATTTGCTAAGCACTTACTACATGCCAAACACTGTTCTAAGCACTGTAGTAGATATAACATAATCTGGTTAGTCACAATCCATGTCCCACACGGAGCTCACAGCCTAAAGAGGAGGGAGAACAGGCATTGAATCCCCATTTTTGCAGATGAAGGAAACTGAGGAACAACGGAATGAAGTGAACCTAAGGTCACACCACAGGATTAGAACCCAGGTCCACTGCCTCTCAAAGCCCGTGACCTTTCCACTAGGCCACACTGCTTCACGGCACTTCAGGAGTCCAGGCCCAAGTGTGTAGGTGATTCTCGAGGGATAGTGAGTAGGGGAAATGAGGGTTTAGTTGGGGAAGGCTTCTTGGAGGAGACGTGATTTTAGGAAGGCTTTGAAGGTGGGGAGAGTGATTTAAGCACTTATTTGCACAAAACAAGTGCTTAACAAATGCCCCAAATCGTCACCAGCATCATTGTCGGGAGTGTGGTTGGGGTCCACACCTTGTGAGTGGAAAGATTGTCTTTGCCTGATGGTGGATTTTCCCACTGGTTTCAAAATTCCCTCCTGCTCTCCTCATCCTGAAATTTCTGCTCCAGGTGATCAGAAATTTTCATACTGTACTGTTCAAGATGTGTGTTTAAAACGTTTGCTCCAATATTTGTTTGCCCGTGCCCCATGACAACTCATCTTACGGCAGCTGCTTGAATGTCTTGCCTTTGTCTATTCTTCTAACGCAGCCTAGAGAGCAAAGCTGTGCTTACACAATCACCCCCCAAATGCTAGCGAACTCTTTATTGCTGAATTGTACTTTCCAAGTGCTTAGTACAGTGCTCTGCACACAGTAAGTGCTTAATAAATACGATTGAATGAATGAACGATCGCGACATAGATCTCCATTATCATTGTAGTGCCCCCCTCTAAACTGTAAGTTCTTTGTGGGCAGGGAACGAATCTACCAACTCTTGTATTGAACTCTTCCAAGTGTTTAGTACAGTGCTTTACACAAGGTAAGCACTCAATAAATACCATTAATTGATTGAATATGAGTTTCTTGTGGACAGGGATCAAGTCCACTATACTTTCCCAAACGGTTAGTACAAGGCTCTGCAAATAGTGAGCTCTCAATAAGTTCCATTGATGGGTTGCTCGACAGTCTTGCACGACTGCTTCCTGGAGCAGAAATAGATGGTGACGGAAAAATTTTAACATACTTTATTGTGATAAAAGTAACCACTAAGCCGGCTCAGCTTAACAACTACTGCAAAAGATAATTGCATTCTGTAGTATAGAAAACATGCTTAAGCGGAGATAATTTATTTAAAAAATGTTTAGTTTAGTAACATTAAGTACAAGCAACTGTACCTGTTATACAATAATTATACCCACTGACACCGTTTTGCATTACCTCCATTTGAATAAGGACTTAGAAATGCTTTTCAGGATGTCAACACATTTTAAATAATGACAGATTACCTTTAATTTTCCCTTTTTTGAATTTATAACTTTTCTTTTGATCAACATTGATTTGTCAGTTATTTCCACACGTAACTTTGACTAAAATATACAGTGAATTATGAAATAGCTTGAGCTTTTCGCCTTCGCTGCCCTTGATGTCATACTTCTGTCAATAATGGCCAGTAAGTGCATATGGTCCTTCTCTTCCCCTTATTTTTATTTATAAATTCCATTTCATTATAGCGATACGACACTCCAGGTAGCAGGCATTTCTGTGAAATTATTGCCCTTCTTTTCTGGTTAAAGTCTCCCGGCCTTCAGCCTCAAGGCTCATAATACCACCGGAGGGGTTAAGAAATCGCTCAGAAATGCGATCCCCGCTGAGACTTACAGCTTAAATCTATTTAGCCGGGGGGGGAAAATGGGCCGCTATCATGAAGAACACACGATTGAAAAATGGTGGGCAATAATTAATTGGTCACTCAGATTCTTTCCAGGCTAATGAACATTTTCTGGGTGTAGGTTCAATTCTGGGGTCTGGGCCTGTTAACTGACCTCAGCGCCCGGATTCGACGCTCACCTTTCGGGTTTAATTTGGCTCGTTGCGGGATGTGGAAGTGTAGCTAAATTCTGAAAAGGGTTAAACCGTTACATTCCGCGTCAAATTACCACTGTCATTCAATTCATTAGATGAGTTTATGGAGTTACATCGTGTCTGTAATTTATAGCCTGCTTACTGACAAAGCTTAATGCTAACATATGCCTAATTCGCCAAGGTTATCTCTGGTTCCATTCATCTCCCATACTAACAATATGTCTCTGATTCCATGCTTCATGGATGAGGTACATGTGGTTTCATATTTAGGGCTATCAATCACAAGTAATTGCCTCCAGCCTCAGTGTTCAAAGTGATTTCTCTTCAGCGCCTGATGGCTGATGAAAACGGGAGGCTTTGCCAGAGGATGGCGTTGTGCTCCATCCTTAGCCGGGGAAATCTGAGTTTATTTTCAGACTAGCAGGTTCACCTGGCCCTAATTTTGCTCCTGGTGACTCTTGTTCCTTAAACCCAGGGAAGACCCTTGGCCACACAGATGTGTTTTGTCAGTCGATGTGTTTTGTGGTGCCTGATGGCAAAAAAACAACAACAAAAAAGCGGTAACCGATGACAAAAAAAAAAAAAGCTTTACTGCAGAAGGGCTGCTTGGTTATAATAATAATAATAATAATAATAATGGCATTTATTAAGCGCTTGCTATGTGCAAAGCACTGTTCTAAGCGCTGGGGAGGTTACAAGGTGATCAGGTTGTCCCACGTGGGGCTCACAGTCTTAATCCCCATTTTCCAGATGAGGTAACTGAGGCACAGAGAAGTGAAGCTCTGTTTCGTTGTCGGTCTCCCCCTTATGTCGCCAACTTGTACTTCCCAAGCGCTTAGTACATGCTCTGCACACAGTAAGCGCTCAATAAATACGACTGATTGATTGATTCTAGACTGTGAGCCCACTGTCGGGTAGGGACCGTCTCTGTACATTGCCGATTTGTACTTCCCAAGCGCTTAGTACAGTGCTCTGCACACAGTAAGTGCTCAATAAATTGATTGATTGATTGAAGCGACTTGCCCAAAGTCACACAGCTGACAATTGGTGGAGCCGGAGTTTGAACCCATGACCTCTGACTCCAAAGCCCGTGCTCTTTTCCACTGAGCCACGCTGCTTCTCCCTGGTTGACACTGGCTTCCTGAGGGGGAACGAAGTTCAGCAATCAGTCGTATTTTTGAGCCCTTACTGTGTGCAGGGCACCGCTGTGTGACCTTGGACAAGCCACTTCACATCTCTGCCCCTCAGTTATCTCATCTGGAAAATGGGGATTAAGACTGTGAGCCCCACACGGGACAACCTGATTAGCCTGTACCTACCCCAGTGCTTAGAACATAGCTTGGTACGTAGTAAGTGCTTAACAAATACCATAATTATTATTACTACTATTACTAAGCACTTGGTAGAGTAATTAATCAATCAATCGTATTTATTGAGCGCTTACTGTGTGCAGAGCACTGTACTAAGCGCTTGGGAAGTACAAGGTGGCAACATATAGAGACAGTCCCTACCCAACAGTGGGCTCACAGTCTAAAAATTAATAATAATTATGGTACTTGTTTAGTGCTTACTATTCATTCATTCATATTTATTGGGCACTATACTAAGCGTTTGGGAGAATACAATACATGCCCACAACGAGCCTACAGTCTAGAGGGGGGGAGCTTACAGTCTAGAGGTGGGGAAAGCACTATGTGCCAAGCACTGTTCTAGGCACTGGGGTGGTTGCAAGTTAATGAGGGACTGTCCCGCATGGGACTCACAATCTTAATCTCCATTTTACAGATGACGTAATTGAAGCCCAGAGAAGTGAAGTGACTTGCCCAAGATCACACAGCAGGGAAATGTTGGAGTTAGGATTAGAACCCAGCTCCCGTCACTCTCAGGCCTATGGTCTTTCCACTAGGCCACACTGCTTCTCAGGCAAGGAAGCTCCTTTTGTCAGGAACAAGGGCAGTGTGGCAGACAGTGCCTGTACATATCTACTCTATTATTTGTACATATTTATTCTATTTATTTTATTTTGTTAATATGTTTGTTTTTGTTCTCTGTCTCCCCCTTCTAGACTGTGAGCCCGCTGTTGGGTAGGGACCGTCTCTAGATGTTGCCAACTTGGACTTCCCAAGCGCTTAGTACAGTGCTCTGCACACAGTAAGCGCTCAATAAATACGATTGATTGATTGATTGAATGTTGTGAGAGTCACAGGGTGTGTCTACTATGACTGAATCTTACCTCTGCAGCCTGATCAATCAATCAATCATATTTACTGAGCACTTACTATGTGCAGAGCACTGTACTAAGCACTTGGGAGAGTACGACACACCAGAATTAACCGATACATTCCCCGCCTATAATAAGCTTAGAGCCTAGAAGAGCTGGGCTGAGGAAACCGTTCAGATCCCAAAATGGATTCTGGAACAATCCTTGCCTGCTGGATTTCTAGGAAATTTGGTCTCGTAAAGTGCTTATGACTCTGGGAAGACAAATTTATTATTATTATGTTTCATAATTATTAATATTATGATTATTCATTATAGAAAGAACAGGCTGGCAAATTGTGAGAAAGTCACATTTCAGCAATAGAAATTGAGTTCCTTGTAGAAGAGTTAGTTAAGAGAGGGAGTGAAGAACCTAGTCTATATCCAGAATAGCTCATGAAGAAATGGAGGCGTTAATAAGTAGATTTCAGTAATGATAATGAATAACTGTGGTATCTGTTCATTCATTCAATCGTATTTTCATTGATTCAATGAATCATTGATTCATTGTTCATTGATTCAGTCATACTTATTGAGAGCTTACTGTGCAGAACACTGGACTAAGCGCTTGGGAGAGTACAATATAACAATAAATAGACACATTCTCTGCCCACAGTGAGCTTGCAACTTTGGGCCAGGTGCTGTACTAAGCATTGAGGTAATCGAGATAATTAGGTTGAATACACACAGTCAAAGCAGGAGGGAAAACAGGCATTGAACCACCAAGAGAAACAGTATGGCCTAGTGGCAAGAGCACGGGCTTGGGAATCAGAGGATGTGGGTTCTTATCCTACTTGCCACTGTGACCTTAGGCAAGTCACTTCACTTCTCTGGGCCTCAGTTCCCTCATAATAATAATAATAATGGCATTTATTAAGAGCTTACTATGTGCAAATCACTGTTCTAAGCGCTGGGGAGGTTACAAGGTGATCAGCTTGTCCCACGGGGGCTCACAGTCAATCCCCATTTTACAGATGAGGGAACTGAGGTGCAGAGAAGTGACTTGCCCAAAGTCACACAGCTGACAACTGGCGGAGCCGGGATTTGAACCCATGACCACTGACTCCAAAGCCCATGCTCTTTCCACTGAGCCACTCTGCTTCTCATCTGTAGAAAGGGGATGAAGACTGTGAGCCCCATGTGGGGCAGGGACTGTGTCCAATCCGATTAACTTGTATCTACCCCAGGGCTTGGCACATAGAAAGCACTTAACAAATACCGTAATTATTATTTTATAGATGAGAAAACTGAGGCACAGAGAAGGTAAGTGACTTGTCCCGAGACTTCAGTGCCAAGGATGTCAAAAATTTTCCAAAAAGCTGTGGGAATATACAACCTGAATGTTACTAATGGGTATTTATTCTGACCTGTAAACCCCTTGAGGGACAGGGACGAAGTCTAATTCCCACCTAGGTAACCTTTTCCAGTACTTGGTACCCTACTCTGTGCTAAACATTAGTAGGAAGCAGCATGGCCTCGTGGAAAGAACGCGTGGGCCTGGGAATCGGAGGACCATGTCTGCTTTTTGACCTTGGTTACACCCACTTCATTTATCTGTGCCTCAGTTTCCTTACCTGTAAAATGAGGATTAAATCCTACTCCCTCTTATTCAGATTATTAACCCCAGGTGGGAGAGGGGCTGTGTCCAACCTGATTATCCCGTATCTACTCCAGTAACAAGTACCATTATTATTATTACTCTGCACACTGTAAGCTCTTAATAAATACCACCACTACCTCTACTATTACTAGTACTATTTACCTGAAATTTTTCATTGATTTCTATGAAATCGGGTCCTAAATGAGCAAGTGGGTTTGTGAATTCACATTATCAACGTGAAAATGATCTCCAGATCTAAGTCACAAATCAAAGACTGTTTAAAAGTGGGACTAAACAGTATAGGTTGAAATTGTACCTCATTCCTTAACCATTCAGTGTGCTATAGAATGTCACCTAGAATATGTACCTGGACAAAAGAAGTCTAATAAGAATGATTCAGTATACGATCACTGATAAACATGCTGATGATAACGCAGAAAATGGAATTTATGTTAGTAGAGTTTGCTGAAATAACCCTGTATTTAATTCATGTGAACACTCAAACATTTTATTCCAATTCTTAGAGCAAATTTATGGGATGCCTCAACATACGGCTCTAAAGGATTCTGCCATAGAATTTGCTTCCCTCATTTTTGAGTGAAAACTTGCTTCTAGAATGGTTTTTAACCCTTATTAGCTCTTTATTGGCAGCCTTAGTAAGTGGAAGTAGGTTGAGAATAAATTTGGAACTTTTGTAGAATTAATTGGGCACGATTCCTACCAGACAGAGGTCTGCCAATACAAGTTCCAAGTTAGTAAAGCAAAGAAATGAATTGCAGGTAAGTCATGCCTATTTGGTTTTGTGCTTTGAAAGAAATGCCAAAAAAAATATTACAGCAATGGCAATAATTTTCCATATCTCAGCTTCCACCTGGAGACCTTTTCCCCTTAGTCTGCAGGGAAGCAGTGTTGTTAAGATAGATGTGGCTTTCAATAGACCTTGATGTCTCAAACAGACCCGAATTGCCAAGGATAGGAAGGAAAAAAGAAATCAGAGAAGCAACATTGCCGAAAGAGCATGGGTCTGAGTCAGAAGAACTGGGTTCTAATCCTACCTCTAACACTTGTCTGCTTTATGACCTTGTGCAAGTCACTTTACTCCTTATGCCTCAGTTTCCTCATCTTTAAAATGGGGATTAATTAAGACCTTGAGTCCCATGTGTGACAGAGACTGTGTCTTGAATCTACCCCAGGGATTAGAGCAGTGCCTGACACATAGTAAGTGCTTAATAAGTGCCATAAACTAAATAAAGAAAAAAAATCCTGTTGTCCCACGGCTGCAAAATCCTTCAGTCAGTTTGCTGGATCTCAAGAATCTGGCACCCGAAGTCTTTGACCAAACTTTTTTTGAGAGCAATTTTTAATCCGCAATTGGGGGATTTCTTGCTTAATTCTGCTTTGAACATATTCAAACGGTGGAGGAGGCTTGCATCTGCTGACTTCCTATTCATCGTGGTTTTTCCGGGGAAACAGGCGGGGGTTGTGGTGTGGGGAGGATGGAGGAGTGAATGATTCTGGACTCTAGTTTGTGGGAATAGATGCTTTCAGTGCTGCCTCATTACATGGCTAATTAGGTAAGGTCACTGAGCGCTTTTTAAAGTCCGCCCATAGAGACATCATCCGTACTTTAATGCATCTGCTCATTGTCTTTCAGGCTCGAAGGGAATGCAGTTGGAACATCTGGAAGAAGAGGTATTCAATGTCTAGAATATAGGTATACCCTAACTTTAGGGTTTGGATCAATATTTTGCCTAAGAGTTCAGCACCTTTGTGTTTTATTAACCTATTAACTCGTATCTACCCTGGCACATACCCCAGTGCTTGGCACATAGTAAGCACTGAATGTAAATATTATTATTATTATGTTGAGGTTTGAGTGTCTTTCCAAAATAAAGCTGGTGCCATGTACATTTATGTTTATAAAGGATTTCAGTGGATGATTTCCTATGATGACAGTTTTTCATTGCCCAAAGGACTGGGGAGAAGGAAATAGTCAGTTAATCATATTTACTGAGCACTTACTGTGTGCTGAGCAGGGAGCTATTTGGGAGAGTATAGTAGATCAGTTATTATTTATTCAGCATATGATTGATCATTGTACTGGATACTGGAGCAGTATAGAGAAGCAGCGTGGCTCAGTGGAAAGAGTCCAGGCTTTGGAGTCAGAGGTCATGGGTTCAAATCCCGGCTCCGCCAACTGTCAGCTGTGTGACTTTGGGCAAGTCACTTAACTTCTCTGTGCCTCAGTTCCCTCATCTGTAAAACAGGGATGAAGACTGTGAGCCCCCCGTGGGACAACCTGATCACCTTGTATCTCCCACAGCGCTTAGAACAGTGCTTTGCACATAGTAAGTGCTTAATAAATGCCATCATTATTATTATTATTACTAGTACTAATACTAATAATCGTGGTATTGGTTAAGCGCTTACTATGTGACAAGCACAGTAGATACAGGATAGAGCATGGGCCCGCGAGTCAATAGGTCATGGATTCTAATCCCAGCTCTACCGCTTGTCTGTTGTGTGGCCCCGGGCAAGCCACTTCAGTTCTCTTCACCTCAGTTACCTCATCTGTGAAATGGGATGAAGACTGTGAGCTCTGTGTGGGACAGGGACTGTGTCCAACCTGTTTGCTTCTATTCACACCCTAGCTCTTAGTACAGAGCCTGGCACATAGTAAGTGCTTAAAAACATAATTATTCATTATTACTATTATTATTATTATTATTCTGTCCTCTCCTAGTTCTCCTTTGACCTCTCTAAACAGTCCTCACTTCTGTCCTCTCCTGGTTTTCTTCTGACCTCCAACCACTGCTTCTCAGTCACATTTGCTGACATTTCTTCTACCTCTCATCACCTATATGTTGGTTCCTTAATATTCTTGCTTTATAGTCAAACTCCAGTTACCATTATACTCTCCCAAGTGCTTAGTACGTTTCTGTCACTCTTTAGGAATTCGGTAGATACATGAGGCTCACAGTCTATGCAGGAGGGAGAACCAGTATTGAATCCCCATTTATATTGAATCCCCAATGCTCTACTGTAGTCTCCCAAGTGCTTAGTACAGTGTTTCACACAAGTAAGAATGCTGTAAATACCATTGGTTGATTAATTGATTCAATCTACCTCACCATTCTCAACTTTTCTCTCCTGATTTGCAATCTTGCCTTTCCTCTTGCATCTCCACATAGATAGCTATCAGGCACCTGAAACTGAACATGTCTAAAACTGAGTTTCTCATTCTCCACCCCTTAATACACTTTTTCTACTAACTTTCCCCTCTCTTTAAACAACCTCATCAATCTCCCTGTCCCAGAAATCTTTCTAGACCATAAGCTCATGGTGGAAAGGGCATATGTCTGTCGTATTGTTGTGTGAACCTCTCCCCAGCACTTATATAGTGCTCTGCACACAGTAAGTGCTCAATAAATATGACAGATTGATTGACTGAACTCCATCTTTTAATCCACACATTCAGGTTGTTCCTAAATCCTGCCGGTCATCTCTCCACAATCTTTCTGGGATCCAGTCTTTCCTTTCTAATCAATCAATCATTCCCATGTAAATAATGATAATAATGGTACTTAAGTGCTTACTATGTGCCAGGCACTCTACTAAGCACTGGGGTGAATACAAGCAAATCGAGCTGGACACAGTCCCTGTCCCATGTGGGGCTCACAGTCTCTATCCCCATTTTACACATGAGGTGACTGAGGCACAGAGAAGTGAAGTGACGTGCCCAAGGTCACACAGCAGACAAGTGGTGGAGCTGGGATTAGAGCCCTTCTAATGACCTTCTGCCTCCCAGCACTTACTGTGTGCAGAACACTGTTTGCTAAGTGCTTGGGAGAGGACAATCCAACAGAGTTGGTAGATACATTCCCTGCCTAATGAGCTTACATAAACAGTGTTTGGCACATAGTAAGTGCTTAACCAGTACCATAATTATATGTATATATATATATATACATATATATATACATATATATATGTTTCACTTTCTTCATATTTTTGCTGTTCCATTTGCACATATGATTTTCCTCCTATTGCCACTGTACATATACAATTGAGGCTGCTATTCTCCTCCACAAGACTGTGAACTCCTAGATGGCAGGGATTATGTGTTACTTTGATCATAGCCTCCGAAGCACTTAATACAGTGCTCTGTACAATGCTTGGCACATAGTTAACGCTCAGTACATACCAGCGAACAAATCACTGTTGCATTGTAGTTTTCCAAGTGCTTAGTACAGTGCTCTGCACACAGTAAGTGCTCAATAAATACGACTGAACAAATGAATGACAGAGGGCTAACCAAAACCTTTTCATTTTCAACCCCGAGCAGTCTCGCTGGATGTGGCGTGCCCAGCATGGGAAATAAAGCCATCAGAGACCTTCGTTCAGTATCATCAAGCCATTAAATGAACTGGGCATGAATCTGACCTTAGGAAGGCTCCCTCATCGTTTACCTCTGTTCAGCTCTGAAAGGAAAATTGCAGCTCACAACGCGGAGTTTTCGTCTTGCTTCAAAAGGTTTCCTTTCCGGGAGAGTGTTATGATCACATTATTAAGTTGATTTCTAACTTATAAAACTCCGCAGGCACACGCAGCTCTTCGCAATAGAGAAAGAAGGTGAGCACCCAGAGGACTATACCACCTCTGGAAGCAGAAGACGATGGGAAGGTTTGAAACGGGAGCTAGGAAATGCGGACCGGTGGAGGGGAGAAGGGTCTTTTAAGCTGGAATCCTTCTTGGAAGAGGGAAGAGAACAGATTTAATTGGTTGGAATAGATGGAACTTTCTACTCCATCACATATCTGCAGCCGATTGGCGGGGTGATGGAAAACTAGAGGACGGTGTGATTTCTTGTTACCAGGGAGAAATCAATTCTAACGGGAAAATGAAAAAAGTAACACACATTCCTCTCTTTGTGCCTGAATGACTAGGGGAGGAGAGAAGGATGGTAGGACTTTAAGATATTTTGATCTACTCGAATAGCATCACCCATTTGATTTGTAAAGAATTTGGGTTACTACGTCAAAGAGAAATTAAATAGATGGGATTCGCCCATTCTGGGATTTTGGAGAAGAGAATCCAGTGCCCACATGGTGGGAGGTTTGTTTTTTTTTAATGGTATTTGTTAGAGGCTTATTATGTGTCAAGAGCTGTTCTAGCACTGGTTTAGAGAGAAGTTAATCAGGTCAGACACAGTACCTGTTCCACATGGGGCTCACAGTCTTAATCCTCATTATATAGTTGAGGAAACTGAGGTCCAGAGAAATGAAGTGACTTGCCCAAGGTCACCCAGAAAACAACTGAAGCAGCGTGGTGTAACAGATATAGAACATGGACTGGGGAGACACAAGGACCTGTGTTCTAGTTCTGACTCTGCCATTTGTCTGCTGTGTGACCTTGGGCAAGTCACTTAGCTTCTCTGGGCCTCAGTTACCTCATCTGTAAATGGGGATTAAGACCGTGAGCCCTACATAAGACAGGGACTGCATCCTACCCAATTATCCTCCCTCCTTCTTATTCTGTGAGCCCTATGATTATCCCATCTCTACCCCAGCACTTAGGACAGTGTACGGCAAAGTCAAAAGAGCTTAACAAATATGACTACCATTATTATTTCAGACTGTCACCACACTGAAAGAGACCACCTTGCTTGTGACAACAACCTTGAGGGGCTAAGTGGTCTCACCCATGAGCGAAGAAGGAATCTGCACATATAATCCAATCGGTGGTATTTAGTAAGTGCTTACTGAGTGCAAAGCACCCAACAGAAACCAAACCCGCATTCCTAGTCCTCAAGGAGCTTCCAATCTAATGGGGGTAGAGAGGCAGGCCCTTCATACAAGGAAGACCGAGGATTTAGCAGGTCACGAAGCAAATATGCCAGATTGATTGGAGGTACAACTAAGGCGGTGGATGGGAATGAAATCCGTGAGTTTTACTGTGGATGGGCCTATGTGGACACTTCTGCCTCTGGAAAATAAGGGCTGGGTATTCCTGTAAACCTTTCACTTCGTGGGACAAAGGAACAGCTGAATAGCTAACCCTTTATATGACCTCTCCCTGGGATCTGGACTTTTGAACAATGGAGTTAGAATTCAATGGCCAATTAATGAAGGAAGATTGGAGCATGAAACACCATTTTGGCCCACACTCTGAACATAATTGGGCATGACTTTCATTGTGGTAAATGTGCCTAGGGAGTCCCTTAAGGAAAGTCTCTGGATATTTCATGTACTTCCTCCCCAGTTATTGGAGGAGAACTACCACCCAGAGACCTTTGCTGCACCGTTGGGTCAGGTGATCAATCAATCAATCAATCGTATTTATTGAGCGCTTACTGTGTGCAGAGCACTGTACTAAGCGCTTGGGAAGTACAAGTTGGCTTTGCCTTCCACAGAAGACAGAGTTCCTACTCCTCCTGTGTTTAAGGACTGCAGCCATGGGTGGCTTGGCCCTTCAAGCTCTTCACTAACGGATTGACTGATCAGAATTCCACTGCAGATTAATAGGAATTGATCTCATCCTTATCTGATCAGCTGCAGTCCTCCTGCTAATAAGCTCTCTGTTGAAACTGGCGGGGAAGCCAGGGTCAGCCCTTCTTCCTGGACTGGCCCGTGGAGGAATTCATTCAATCGTATTTATTGAGCGCTTACTGTGTGCAGAGCATTGTACTAAGCGTGAGAAGCAGCATGGCTTAGTGGAAAGAGCACGGGCTTGGGACTCAGAGGTCGTGGGTTCTAATCCCAGCTCCGCCACTTTCAGCTGTGTGACTTTGGGTGAGTTACTTAACTTCTCTGTGCCTCAGTTACCTGATCTGTAAAATGGGGATTAAGACTGTAAGCCCCTCGTGGGACAACTTGAATACCTTGTATACCTTATATTCCATTCCATTCAATCGTATTTATTGAGTGCTTACTGTGTGCAGAGCACTGTACTAAGTGCTCGGAAAGTACAAGTTGGCAACGTATAGAGACGGCCCCTACCCAACAGTGGGCTCACAGTCTAGAAGGGGGAGACAGACAACAAAACAAATATCTACCCCAGCACTTAGAACAGTTCTTGGCACATAGTAAAGAGTTCAACAAATACCATTATTATTATTATTATTACCCCAACCCTTAGCAGAGTGCCTAGCACTTAAATGCTGAACAAATACCATTTTTTAAAATGTAGTTCATCTTTCTGTAGTGGCATTAATTAACACTGCCAGTGGCGACCTTCAGGACCTTCTCCCTTCTGCATCACCCTGACTTGAATATTGAATCTCCATTTGGCAGATGAGGGAATTGAGGCACAGAGAAGTTAGATGACTTGCCCAAGGTCACACACCAGGTACTTGGAAGAGCTGGAAGTAGAACCTGGATCCTCTGACTCCTAGGCCTGTGCTCTTTCCACTAGGCTATGCTACTTTTGAGTGCTGTCCCAAGCACTTAGCTTGGTGCCCTGTACACAATAAGTGTTCAGAAGGTAGATAGAGTTGGTTTAGTGACTTAGAGCCTCCGAGTTCCTTGAAAACCAAAGGGGAGTCCTAAAATTTGTGGAACAGGAGAGTAACTTTTCTGGCCTTCAGGCTATGAACCCAACACTGCTGCAGCCTAGATGCCATTTGATGGAGGTGACCATCCCCTCCTTCCATCCAACCACACAAAAAGCAGCATGGCCTAGTGGCTTGAACACGGGCCTGAAAGTCAGAAGGACCTGGGTTCTAATCCCGGCTCTGCCACTTGTCTGCTGTGTGACCTTGGGCCAGTCACTTCCCTTCTCTGTGCCCCAGTTCCCTCTTCTGTAAAATGAGGATTAAGACTGTGAGCCCTGTGTGGGACAGGGACTGGGTCCAACTGATAAACTGGTATCAACCCCAGTGCTTAGAACAGTGCCTGGCACATAGTAAGTGCTTAACAAATACCATTAAAAAAAATTAGGGTCTGCAGCTGGATAAGATAGGGGCACCAATAAATCTGGGATGGTTTGTTGAAGTAGTAGGAGAGGTTTCTACTACTGCCAGAATCTATGCAATTAAATCTGGGTCCAGTGAGGACTCAATTGCAGATGTCTGACTCTTTGGGTTCCTTCCCTTATTTTGTGGTCACTTAATAGCGGGAAGAGCAGGCTTTACCTAAGCACTTATCAATAGACAGCAAACACTCTCCTTTCAATGGGCACTGGGTCAAAGGAGTTTCTGTGGACTATAAAGCTCTGACAGATAATTGCTGGTGATTAGCAATTTTAATTACCAGGTGTTTGTGGGTCGGGGCTTTTTTGGGGAAGGGAGTTGTTAATAGTCATTACTTACTGTGGTCCAAGTGTGTATTTTACCAATATGCTTTTGCAATTCTTTAAGATGAACTAAATAAAGCCATCAGAGACTATATGCGATAGTTCGATCTGGATTGAAATCCAACAGGTAAAAAAGAGAGAGAGAAAAACTTGTCTAATTCAGGAATCTCTCAGACATCTCTCAAAAGCAGCTTTTAATCCTCTTGTAAACACTTGTGTACACTATTGTTTCTGGGAGAGGCAATGATTTTAAAATCTTTTCCTGCTTCATGTCGGAACTAAGCTTGCTCCAGCTCATTGGTTTCGCATGCCGAATTTTGGGGGGGTTTTGTAAGATCACAAAAAAACCAATAGCACAATTAGAGACAAACTAATCTCTTCCCATAGTCAAGCATGAAAGGGACTTGGAGTGAAAGCGTTACACAAAGAGGTTATGCTGAGTGCTCTCTCACAAATTTGCCTCCAAAACACCTGAAGAGAAAATATCCATTTTAGGTTGCTAAATCTCCTTGCTCGCCTTTCTTGGGGAATAGAGTTCAGGCCCCGTATGTTTTTGATGTCTGGGAAGCTCTGACCGACAAGATAAGTGGAACAAAATGAGCAGGATTTGAACTTTTCTCCTTTTCTCCATGAAGCTTTCATTGTCCTGTAAATCCACTTTGCCACCAGACGACCCCTCAGGTAGAAGTGGGTTCGCCTCGAGCAAACGATTATGCTCCAAAGAAACACCTTAGATGGAGAGGCAGCAGAGGTAATTGTTCTCAATAATATTTTGTCATTTTGACTGTAGAAACTGCAAATCATTTAGAAGAACTTCCTAGAACTGGAAAATCGGGGAATAATTCTTTAAAATGCTGAAGGCAAAAAATGAAGCATTCCTCCACTACAGTGTTGGAGAAATTAGAACATGTCTTGGCAGTGAATTAGGAATGAGAAGAAAATTTGATAACCCTTTGCTTATTTGCAGTTTTTTCATCAAACTGGCCTTTAAGTTAATCAATCAGTCAATCAATGGTATTTATCAAGTGCTTACTGTGTGATTTGTACTTCCCAAGTGCTTAGTACAGTGCTCTGCACACAGTAAGCGCTCAATAAATACGATTGAATGAATGAATGCTGTGCACTATGCTAAGTGTTTGGGAGAGTATAATACAGAGGTGTTGGTAGCCACATTCCCTTCCCACAGGGAGCTTTTAGTCTACAGGGTGAGACAGACTTTAAAATAAATCAAGGATAGGGGAAATAGTAGCAACTGCACAAAGTATACATGCAGTAAATCCTATTACTGTGTGCAGAGCAGTGTACTAAGCGCTTGGGAAAGTACAATCCAACAATATATGCAATATACAACAACAATACAGTATATGCATTCATTCATTCAATTGTATTTATTGAGCCCTTACTGTGTGCAGAGCGCTGTACTAAGCACTTGGGAAGTACAAGTTGGCAACATATAGAGATGGTCCCTGCATTCAGTCATTCATTCATTCAATCGTATTTATTGAGCGCTTACTGTGTGCAGAGCACTGTACTAAGCGCTTGGGGAGTACAAGTTGGCAACATATAGATACGGTCCCTACCCAACAGCGGGCTCACAGTCTAGAAGGGGGAGACAGTCAACAAAACGTACTAACAAAATAAAATAAATGGAATAGTAAATGTGTACAAGTAAAATAGAGTAATAAATATGTACAAACGTATACAGGTGCTGTGGGGAGGGGACGGAGGTAAGGTCAGGGGGATGGGGAGGGGGAGGAGGGGGAGAGAAAGGAGGGGGCTTAGTCTGGGAAGGCCTCCTGGAGGAGGTGAGCTCTCAGTAGGGCTTTGAAGTAAGGAAGAGAGCTAGCATGGCGGATGTGCAGAGGGAGGGCATTCCAGGCCCGGGGGAGGATGTGGGCCGGGGGTCGACGGCGGGACAGGCGAGAATGAGGCACAGTGAGGAGGTTAGAGGCAGAGAAGAGGAGGGTGCGGGCTGGGCTAGAGAAGGAAAGAAGGAAGGTGAGGTAGGAGGGGGCGAGGGGGTGGACAGCCTTGAAGCTGAGAGTGAGGAGTTTGCACACACATAAACGCCTGCACACCCACTCACACTTACACCCACAACCCTGAACACATATATTCAGCACTTAGTACAGTGCCTGGCACATAATAAGTGCTTAATCACTACTATAATTATTATATACCTCCACACATATACACTTGTATACACACATGCACACACACACCCACATGTCTCTGCTGTGAAAAGTCAGACCAAATGGTTTGTCTCAGAGAGAAACACAAGCCCCACGACCACACTTAGGAAAAGAGGCTGTGTGGGATGAAGCGTGTTATCCCTATTAATAATAATGATAGCATTTATTAAGCGCTTACTATGTGCAAAGCACTGTTCTAAGCGCTGGGGGGGGTTAGAAGGTGATCAGGTTGTCCCATGGGGGGCTCACAGTCTTAATCCCCATTTTACAGATGAGGAACTGAGGCACAGAGAAGTTAAGTGACTTGCCTAAAGTCACACAGCTGACAATTGGCAGAGCTGGGATTTGAACCCATGACTTCTGACTCCAAAGCCCATGCTCTTTCCACTGAGCCACGCTGCTTAGACGGAGCTCTCCGTCAATGTCAAACTTTATGAGTTTTCACAAGAACAAGATTTTAAAAAAGCTTCTTCTGTGCAAAGGGGAGGGCCGAGAGTGAGTCAGATTTCTTTCTCCCAAACTGGCAGGTTTGAACTTTGCAAATCCAAATGACTCGAAATTGCTTTTTCCAAATTTCTTAAGGCCCAACTTACACCTGACAGTATCATCAAACAGGCACATTTCTGAGGCGGTGAGGGTCTCTGCCGGGATCTGCTATTTCCATCTCTCTCTAAGGCTCTGAGATCCCAACATCTGATAAGGGATAGCAGGAACCTCCAGGCTTTCCGTTGATAGTTTGGCAGGCTGCTCTATCACCTGGGATCCAGCTGAGTGACAGATGTGAGGATCTTCAGATCATTTTTAGTTGTTTTGTGTGTGGTTGGTTCCCCAACGGGGTATCTTATTCCACAGGACGCAAGCCACTTAGGCAATCAATCAATCAATCAATCAATCCTATATATTGAGTCCTTACTTTGTGCAGAACACTGAACTAAGCGCTTGGGAGAGTACAATATAGCAGACTCCTAATAGGAGCTACAGTCTAGAGGGGAAGACAAATATTAATATAGATAAGTAAATTATGGCTATGAACATAAGTGCTGTGGGGCTGAGGAAGGGGTGAATAAAAAGTGGAAATCCAAGTGAAAGGGTGACAGAGAAGGGAGTGAGAGAAGAGGAAATGAGGACTTAGAGAAGGAGAAGCAGTGTGTTCTAGTAGATAGAACGTGGGCCCAGGAGTCATAAGGACCTGGGTTCTAATTCTGGCTCCGCCACTTGTCTGCTGTGTGACTTTAGACAAGTCACTTCACTTCTCTGGGCCTCAGTGAGCTCATCTGTAAAAGTGGGGATTAAGAAGGTGAGCCTCTTGTTGGACATGGACTTTGTCCAACCTAATTACCTTATATCTATCCTAGCGCTTAGAACAGTGACTGGCACAGAGTAAGTGCTTAACAAATATCATAAAAACGGACCTAAATAAACTGACTAAACTGGACACAAAATTGCCACCCTAAAGCACCTTCAGAGAGGCAGCGTCCCTCACATATAATAATAATAATAATTATGGTAGTTGTTAAACCCTTACTATGTGCCAGGCACTGTATTAAGCCCTGGGGTAGATACAAATAAATCAGGTTGGATGCAGTTCATGTCCCGCCAGGGGCTCTCAGTTTTCATCCTCATTTTACAGATTAGGTAACTGAGACACAGAGAAATTAAGTGACTTGGCCAAGTTCACCCAGCAGACAAGTGGCAGAGCCAGGATTAGAACTCATGACCTTCCGACTCCCAGGCCTGTGAAGGAGGACTTGAAGGAGGCCCAAAGAGGGTAGAAAGGCTTGATTCTTTCTAGCAGCCCATATGTGCCCAAGTTTCTATGTTGGTTAGAGGCTGGATCTCAGCCTGAGTTCCCAAGACTGTAGGGCCAGTAGTTAGCTCACAGGATGGCCTTCCATTTTGAGATTGCCCTGGCTTCGGTCTGCTAATTGGCGAAAGGGTTCGAGTCTCGAATGAGGACCTCACAAACTGAGGAACAGAAGTACAGCCAGGAGAAAGCACATGTCCTGGTCACAGAATGCAATGATGGGCTTTATTCAATCCATCAATCGTATTTATTGAGCGCTTACTGTGTGCAGAGCACTATACTAAGCGCTTGGGAAGTACAAGTTGGCATCATATAGAGACAGTCCCTACCCAACAGTGGGCTCACAAATTAAAGCTGAGGTTACAACGGATTTGTACTTGGAAGGTATTCTGTTTTATTCCAAAATCGCATTTAGATGCTTTAAGATGTATTGGTTCTAAGAAGTAAAGAAGTAGCAGTGCCTAATGGCTAGAGCACGGACTTGGGAGTCAGAAGGGCCTGGATTCTAATCATCACTAATCAGCTCCACAACTTAATAATAATAATGGCATTTATTATGCACTTACTATGTGCAAAGCACTGTCCTAAGCGCTGGGGAGGTTACAAGGTGATCAGGTTGTCCCACGGGGGGCTCACAGTCTTAATCCCCATTTTACAGATGAGGTAACTGAGGCACAGAGAAGTGAATGACTTGCCCAAAGTCACACAGCTGACAATTGGTGGGGCAGGGATTTGAACCCATGACCTCTGACTCTAAAGCCCGGGCTTTGTCCACTGAGCCACGCTGCTTCTCGTGCTTCTTGTGTCTGCTGTCACTGGACCTCACTCATCTGTAAAATGGGTAGTAAGACTGGGAACCCTATGTGAGGCAGGGATTGTGTCCAACCTGATTTGCTTGTATTCACCCCAGCGCTTAGCATAATGTCTGGCACATAGCAAGCACTTAACAAATACCACAGTTATAGCTCGCCTCCTCCAGGAGGCCTTCCAAGGCTGAGCCCCCCTTTTCCTCTGCTCCTCCTTCCCTCCCTATCGCCCCTACTCCCTCCCTCTGCTCTACCCCCCTCCCCACCCCACAGCACTTGTGTATAGTTGTACATATTTATTATTCTATTTATTTGATTAATAATGTGTATATACCTATAATTCTATTTATTTATTTTGATGCTATTGATGCCTGACTACTTGTTTCATTTTGTTGTCTGTCTCCCCCCTTCTAGACTGTGAGTCCATTGTTGGGTAGGGATTGTCTCTATCTGTTGCCAAACTGTACTTTCTGAGAGCTTAGTACAGTGCTCTGCACACAGTAAGTGCTCAATCAATATGACTGAATGAATAAATGCTAATATTATTATTAAAGTGCCCAGCACATAGTCAGCACTTAACAAATACCTTAAAAAAAGAAAAAAAAAATCTCATGAAAATAAATAAACTTTCTGTTACACAGTCTACATCGTTAGGAATGCTCTCCGAAACCCCTAATCCCAAACCTAGCCTCCCATCCCCCTAAAAAAAAAAATGCAGTGGCAATGTGCATTAGAGAACAGGAAAATTCAACTTGCAGTGATTACAATTTCCAAGTCCTCGTAGAAAGTCTGGAAACAGATGCTTAGGCCTTATCTCTGATGGTTGCTCATCTTGTAGGTTGGCTTAAACCTCTACCCTGTTATTTGAAAATACATTTTTTCCTACTTTATTGATATTGGTTACCTGCTGCGCCTCATAGCTCGTGGCAAGTTTGTTGATGTGCTTTGGAAAATGTAGGTATTGTACAACTGAATTATAATCTTGCTGGGATAATATGTCCGTATTGATTTAACAGAATGAGTTGTCTATTTTGTTTTCACTCAAAGATCTCTGAGAAGGAAAGACTGACAATCAGAAACATAAATATTTTGGACTCCACATCTTTTGGCATGAAGGAGAGAGAAAGGGTAATGATTTCAAAATGAAATTTCCCAGGAAATGCAGCTCCATTTGAACCTAGAGGATGAAATTCTCACAAAAAGAACTTATTCCTTGGGCAGTGTTAAAATAGCACAGTGCCTCCAAAAGGACTGAAAATATAGGAAATAAAAGTCATTGTATTTGTTATTCAACTATCCCAAAATATGAATATGAGGGAACTTGAGATGGAAATCTGATTAACTAATGAATGTTTTATTTCCTGCTCTATGGGAAGGGAATTTAAAGGTTTTACTTCTACGTTGCTTCTGTTGACATAATTCTAAGTGAAAATCTTTAAGCTCAAGAGGAAGATGATTTTTATTTCATTTGTTTTTACCATTCATTCATTCAATTGTCTTTATTGAGAGCTTACTGTGTGCAGAGCACTGTACTAAGCGCTTGGGAGAGTACAACAACAAGTAGGCACATTCCCTTCCCACAACGAGCTTACAGTCCATTCCACCTAGCACCGTTGAAGAAAAAAGCACCTCAAGCAAAGCTTTTACACAGTGAAAAATTTAAATTAGAAATAATGTGGGGGTTTTTAAGACGGTAATGGTTCTTTTCTAGATGCTGATATTTGGCATAAGTGTCATGGAGTGATTAAATCAATCCCAGAAAAATGAATGATGCGTGAGACAAGGGAGCATTTCTGAGTGAACATCAGCCAGAGGTAAGATGAGTCACACCGATACAGTCATTCCGTGAAGTCAAAGAGTTTTTCGATGACAGCGATTGTAGTTTGGTGAGAGAAAGCAAGCTGTTTGAACTGGCAAATGCATTCAATTGTATTTACTGAGCGCTTACTGTGTGCAGAGCACTGTACTAAGAGCTTGAGAGAGTACAATGCTATAATAGATCTATTCCCTGCCCACACTGAGCTTACAGTCTGAGGCAAAGAGAAGTCAGCTATTTGACCAAAGTCACACAGCGAAGAATCGGTCAGTGTACGTTTTCATACATCGTTGTAACAAAACCTGAAAAATGAGACTTCCATTTACAGTAACACGCACTTGAGAATGAAGCGTGTCCCCAAGATAAATACTGAGGAGGTTCTCCGGGGCCTGAAAAAGAGACACTGGACTGGAGTTATTAAAGGAATAATGAAATTCCTTTAGATTTTCTTGGTTTTCTTGAATTTTAATGAAAAGATTGATTTCTATTCGTTATTTATCTATTGTCAAAGTTTAACAAACAGCTGTAGTGATAATTGCAGAATTTCTACTGTATGTTTAGAGAAAACTGTCACTTCGTAAACATGGAATTGTGCTATTATCTATGCCTAAAGCATTTTTCTGTAAATATACAGATTTAGTACTGGTTTTCAATAAATTTATAAAGATGCTAATTATCACTAGAACTATTTGTTAAAATTCAAAAAATACATTAAAGTAGAGAAAAGGAATGTTATTTTTTCATTAAAAATTCAAAAATATTTATCTTTTGCTGTCTCCCACATGATACTTTAGAAATTGCAGAATCACTGTGCCATATTAATTTTACCTTTTGTTTCTTCTGATTTTCAAAACTCGGAATTCCCTTCCCTATCCTGTCTTTCAGAGAAGCGGCACAGCCTATGTGGAAAGAGCACAGGCCTGAGAGTCAAAGGACCTGGGTTCTAATCTCAGTTCGGTCACGTTTGCCGTGTGAACTTGGGTAAGTCACTTCACTTCTCTGTCTCAGTTTCCTCACCCGTAAAATGGGGTTTCGATACCTGTTCTCCCTCCTACTTCTAGAAGCCCCATGGGGGACTTGATTTCCTATATCTATCCCAGCGCTTGGTAAAGTGCTTGGTACTTAGTAAGTGCCTAACAAATACCACAGTGATTATTATTATTTGTCGGTGTCTTTTTACCCTCTCTGGGCTCTGTTTCCCAAGGCACACTGCTCCCTGTAGTCACAGAAATCCCTTCGGAAACAGCAGAATCTTGAGGAGGAGATTAACAACCACGGGCTTAATGTGTGACCTTGAGTAAGCCATTAAATCCCTTTGGCCTCCATTTCTGCATCTGAGGAATGGAAATAAAGAATGCTTCACAGGGCTGTTTTAAGCAGACCAGTGAAGGAACAGAGCTTTGGATGATAGAAAAGTGTGGTGCAATTGATCAGTGGTGTTTACTGAGCGCTAACTGTGTGCAGAGAGAACTGTATAAAGCGACTGGGAGACTATGCTATAACAGAGCTGGTTGACATTTTCCCTGTCAACAAGGAATTTGCAGTCCAGAGGAATATCCTTTGTTTATAAAGAAAGAGTTCTTGAGTCGCTCCAAAAATCCGCTGCGATTACAAGGTCCAATCGAACATCTTTTCGGAAGCCCTCGCCAACAAACAAATAGCCCCGGACGCTGGCTCACTGCTCCCTCACAACTTACGTTTCCCTAAACTGAGACTGATGTGATGTCAGCTGCATTGTAAGGGACTGAAACTTCATTCTTTGTGCCCATCAGAAATCCACTATTGGAGAGCACTTCAGTGGAAGCAAAGTGCTTTTTCTGGCACCCTTAAAAAAATAACCCTGGGGAGGCCTTCTCCTATGCCATGAATAAGACTCATTCTTTCTCCTCTGCTTTTTGATAATGTTATCTTCCAAATGAGCCATCTGTGAGTTTGAGAGAGGGGAAGATTGACACTTTCTCATCATGTAACAAAAAAGACCTATCTGTCTCCCCGTTCTCTGTTCTGGCCTTTCCTCATCATTTATAGGGTGCCCTGCGGTCTCCTGAATTGGGGCATGGTCCAGGAGACATCATCAATCAATCAATCAATCCATCAATCAGTGTTGTTTATTGAGTGCTTACTGGGTGAACAGCAGTGTACTAAGCTTGGTGAGGTGGATAGATAATAATAATAATAATAATGGCATTTATTAAGCGCTTACTATGTGCAAAGCACTGTTCTAAGCGCTGGGGAGGTTACAAGGTGATCAGGTTGTCCCATGGTGGGGCTCACAGTCTTAATCCCCATTTTACAGATGAAGTAACTGAGGCACAGAAAAGTTAAGTGACTTGCCCAAAGTCACACAGCTGGGATTTGAACCCATGACCTCCGACTCCAAAGCCCGGGCTCTTTCTACTGAGCCTCGCTGCTTCTCCAGGTCTGGGAGTCAGAAGGTCATGGGTTCTAATTCCAGCTCCTCCACTTGTCTGCTGTGTGACCTTGGGCAAGTTCTCTGTGCCTCAGTTACCCCATCTGTAAAATGGGGATTGAGAAAGTGAACCCCAAGTGGGACAGGGACTGTGTCCAACCCAATTTACTTGCATTCACCCCAGTGCTTAGTACAGTATCTGGTACATAGTAAGTGCTTAATAAACACCATTATTATTATTATTATTAAAGTTGGTAAACATGATTCCTTCCCTCAAGAGCTTATGACGTAACTCCATTTGAACCTGCCTTCTTTTTCCACCTTGCACAGGACTCTTGAAGTATTGCTTTACTATTTATTTATATATTTATTTATATTAATGTCTGTCTCTCCCTCTAGACTGTAAGCTCCTTGTGGACAGGGGATGTGTGTATCAACTCTTGTATTGCACCCTCCCGAGTTATCTTAAAGATGGTACAATAATATGGGCCCCTAAATATTCCACCACTCCTGGCCCTTCTTTCCGATCTGACCATCCCTCTTCTTCCCACCTCCTTGGATTTAAGGAGCACATCAGTGGCAAATCCCAATGAAGAAGCAGGGTGACACAGCAGAGCACAGGCCTGGGTGTCAGAAGGGTCTGAGTTCTAATCCTGGCTCCGATGGAAAGGGCATCGGGTAGGTGACTTTCCTCATACTTGACCATCAAGGAGTAGTCACCCTTGCCCTTCAGCAAGTAGGGCATGTAAGTGATTGTGGATTTCACTGGGTTCGCTGGGTGCCCCCCTATGCAGTGTGGCCTAGTGGATAGAACCTAGGCCTGGGAGTTAGAAGGACTATCTAGTATCCTGTACAGTGCCTGGCACATAGTAAGCGCTTAACAAGTACCATTTTTTTTAAGTCACATTACTCCTTCCCACCATTACAAAGAACTGCTGTGGTCAACTCAGGTGTGATATTTAAACTATCCCTGAAAATCTGACTCTTCTATAATTTATTGTAGGGGCCCGATGCAAGAAAATAGGTCCAATTTGATAGAAGGGTCTTGATAAGCTATCAAGAGTGGTAGAATGCCGATGTTTACTGGCTACTATTAGATGAGGCAGCATGATAAAATCAGTGTTCATTTACAAGTTGACTTGTAATTGATTTCCCAGCACAGGCCGAGGTAAACGTGAGACCTTAGAACTTGCAGGAGGGAGTCAGAGGAGAATAGCATCCAGCTACGTAGGTGGGTTGGCCTGGGGGGGTTGAATAGTGTCAGAGATCTGGTGCCATGCTGATTTCCTAATCATTGATCTTAGTCGAACATGATCACAGCCTCGGTTTCTGCTCATGACGGATAGGCTTACCGTTAATTGACAGGCTCTGGCTTCTTTCCCAAAGGCCCCGGCTGCGGAGAAGGGGCAAGTATTTTGGCTAGAGGACACAGCCGGCCCGTTAATTGAATAATCATAATGATAACTGTGGTATTTGTTAAGTTCTTACTATGTGCCAAATGCTGTACTAATCCCTCCAAGATCATTAGCTCCCATATGGGGCTCACAGTCTAAATAGGAGGGAGTTGAGGAGGAAGCAGCGTGGCCTAGTGGATAGAGCACAGGCCTGTGAGTCAGATGGGCCTGGGTTCTAATTCTGGCTCTGCCACCTGTCCGCTGTGTGACCTTGGGCAAGTCACTTCACTTCTCTGGGCCTCAGTTACCTCATCTGGAAAATAGGGATTAAGACCGTGAGCCCCACGTGGGACAGGGACTGGGTTCAAACCAATTTGCTTGGATTCACCCCAGTGTTTAGTACAGTGCCTGGCACATAGTAAGCACCTAATAAATACCACAATAATTACTATTATCATTACATGTTCCAGCTTAAAGACATGGAGAGTGTTCTCCAGTAGAACTAAGCCACTTCTTCTAAATCTCAAAGGCCATTCTGAGTCCATCTCCTCATAAAGCAATGTTTCTCACTATAAATTTTACTATGATACACACACACACACACCCCTGCCCCTCAACACCCTGATTCTCCAATCCTCCTTCAGACCAAACTCTCATACAGTACCTAAAAGCGGATGTGTAATGATGCAGCGAATGCTGTAAAAGTGATTTAAATTTCAGCCTAAATATACAGCGATACTATGTAGAATTCAACCATGACCTAACATTTCAGGAAGACCAAACTCTCACTCCTTAAAAATCACAGACAGCAAAGGTTATTTAAATACCACTCTAATAAACCGACTCCCTCCATCCGATCCCCTCCTTAATTATGAAGGTAAAAGAGCATATTTCACAAGAATAAAATGTAGGCTATCATTGAAATTATTGTATAAGCTCTTTGAAGAAAGTCAAAGGTATCCTGAACGTCACTTCTCCGCTTCGGAAAAAAGACGTGTCACCGTCTAAGTGATATTTTTTCACCGCAAAAGGTACTAACAGGTCTTTAAGAGGGTCTCAAAATATAGAATCCTACATAGACTCACACACATCTCTATTAAATACATTATGAAGCACTTACTGACGTTGAACCAATCGGAGGGCTCCACTAGCTAAACATCCTGAGCCCTATAATTTTCAATCCTGAGTGCCCTGGGCTGTTGAGAGAACTATTTATTGGATTGCTTCATGGGAATGCTTAACTGAGGGGAGACCAATTTTCCATAATAATTTTAATTCTGAGACAATTAAGTTATTCTTCATTTAATATTGAACAAAGTACTGAAGGTTGAGGGAGGGAGAAGCAGCGTGGCCTAAGGGAGGCAGCGTGATATTAGGAAAGGGGGCCAGTTTGGAAGCCAGAGGGCCAGGTTTGAGATTGAGTTTGCCACCGGTCTGCTGTGTGACCTTGGGTAAGTTACTTACCCTCTCTGTACCTCAATTTCCTCATATGTAAAATGAGGATAATAACACCAGTCTTGCTGACTATTTCAAAGGGTTATTATGAGGGTAAAAATGAGATAATAATAATAATAATGATAGCATTTATTAAGTGTTTACTATGTGCAAAGCACTGTTCTAAGCGCTGGGGAGGTTACAAGGTGATCAGGTTGTCCGTGGTGGGGCTTACAGTCTTAATCCCCATTTTAAAGATGAGGTAACTGAGGCACAGAGAAGTTCAGTGACTTGCCCAAAGTCACACAGCTGGCAATTGGCAGAGCTGGGATTTGAACCCATGACCTCTGACTCCAAAGCCCATGCTCTTTCCACTGAGCCACGCTGCTTCTCTTCTTTGTCATTTTTGCCCTGATAAATGACAAACAGCATGGCCTAGTGGAAAGATTATGGGCCCAGAAGTCAGAGGACTTGAGTTAATTTGGGTCCGCCGCTTGTATGCTGTATGTCCTTGGGTAAGTCACTTAACTTCTCTGTGCCTCAGGCATGAAGCAGCGTGGCTCAGTGAAAACAGCACGGGATTGGGGGGCAGAGGTCATGGGTTCTAATCCAGGCTCCACCACCGTTTGTCAGCTTTGTGACTTGGGGCAAGTCACTTAGCTTCTCTGTGCCTCAGTTCCCTCATCTATAAAATGGGGATTAAGACTGTGAGCCCCGCATGGGACAACCTGATAACCTTGTATCTACCCTAGCCCCTAGAATAGTGCTTGGCACATATTAAGCGTTTAACAAGTACCATTATTATTATTATTATTCATGTTGGAGGAATGAAGTGTGCAGACTGGGTTGTAGTAGGATATCAACGAGATAGGGGTGAGCTGATCGAGCGCCTTAAAGTCAATGGTGAGGAGTTCTTGTCTGATGCAGAGGTGGGTGGGAAACCACCAAAGTAGAATTTAGACTGTCTGAAGAGTTGAATTGTGCCCCATCCATCCATTCATTCATTCAACTGTATTTATTGAGCAGTTACTGTGTGCAGAGCACTGTACTAAGTGCTTGGGAGAGTGCAATATAACAATAAACAGACATATTCCCTGCCCACAAGGAGCAAGTCAGGGTGACACAGAAAGGAGAGGGAGAAGAGGAAAGGAGGGCTTAGTCTACTAGCCCTTTCAGACTTCCAGCCATTGTAGAGTTATTCAATTCCAAACACAGGCCTCTGTGCCCTAGTTTGTTGACCCAGTGTTTTCCTTCTTTTACTGACAACCTACTGCTCCTTTGGAGTGGTAACAAAGAACGTCAACTTCTTCTGGAGATTTTTCACTGCCTACCTATTAGACATTGACACACAATTGTGCTTGCTGGGATTTTATGTGCAGAGGTATATAATTTTAGTTTATACTGTATTTTTGCAATATCTCGACATTAACATGCAGAAATATGGCACCTGAAATAATGTGTCAACCTCTGGTGAAATGTGCTTTGGATTCTGAGCAGTCAGAATATGCTCCTCCATTATGAGGTATGGTATAATAATATGTAACTTATGGCATTCAGTTGAACAAATCTTTGAAGGCTCATATCTTGGGGCTGATGTAAGAATAGCCGGCAGTGGTTCAGTAGCTTCCGTACACTTGATGTGTGGCTTCTCCCCTCTTTTCCTCCCCCTAACGAGGGTCTCCTTCCCACTTTGAAGCAGTGTGGGCTAGTGGCTACAGCACAGGCCTGGGAGTTAGAAGGACCTGGCTTCTAAGTGTCTGGACAATGTCCTCCTTCGCGCCCTCCTCAGTCGGGCTGCAAATGAGATCATCCATGTATTGAATGAGGGTGCTTTCATGTAATTTAAGGTCACGGAGATCTCGGCCCGAGCATTCCCCAAAAAGGTGAGGGCTATCCCGGAATCCTTGTGGAAGGACCGTCCAGGTGTACTGACATCCCAACTTTTCCCCTGGTCCGGTCCACTCAAAAGCGAAAATACACTGGGACCCTTTAATCAAGGGGATACAAAAGAAGGCATCCTTCAAATCTACTACCGAGAACCAGTTAGTGTCCCCCGGTACCTGCGCAAGGAGATTGTATGGGTTCCCGACTATCGGGTGTATAGGGATGGTAGCCGCATTCACCCTACGCAGGTCCTGCACAAAGCGATAGGTCCCATCTGGTTTCTTTACCGGGAGGACAGGGGTGTTGCAGGGAGAAGGCGTGACACAATGATGATGATGATGATGGCATTTGTTAAGCACTTACTATGTGCAGAGCACTGTTCTAAGCGCTGGGGGGGATACAAGGTGATCAGGTTGTCCCACGTGGGGCTCAGAGTCTTCATCCCCATTTTACAGATAAGGGAACCGAGGCACAGAGAAGTTAAGTGACTTGCCCGAGGTCATGCAGCAGACACGCGGAGGAGCCGGGATTCAAACCCGTGACCTCTGGCTCCAAAGCCCGGGCTTGAGAAATCGCTTGATAATTGGTTGGATCCCTACCTGTGCCTCCATTGGGAGTGCATACTGGCTTTGGTGTGGAAAATTGGAGGGATCCTTTAGGCGCACCTCGACTGGGATTGCATTAATGGCTCGGCCGGGGAGACCTTTATCCCGAACGAGGGGGTCAACTTTTTCCACAAAGTACTCAGGGAAGTCCTCCCTATTGGCTGTGGCAATGAGGATACCAACTGGATGGACCAATGAAAAGAACGATCCCAGCTTGGTCATGATATCCCTCCCCAGGAAGGGCGCGGGGGGTAGAGGGAATAATAAGGAATCTATGTTCAAACAATTCCTACTGGTATAAATATGGTAGGGAGTCAGTTTGGCGACAAGATTTTGAGATGCCGTCAATCCCCACCACCCTTACTCCAGATGGATGGGTAGGACTGCGAAAACTGGGAAGGACAGAGTAGGTGGCCCCCGTATTGATAAGAAAATTGATAATCTTACCGGACACTTCCACGCTCACCCTGGGTTCGGCCATGGAGATGGTTCCTGCGGGGGCCCGCAGACACGCCAACAGCCTGGAATTGGCCAGCCTCAGGGTCGGCACTCGCCTCCAGTAGTGGACAGTCCCGCTTCCAGTGCCCGTGTCCCCGGCAGAAGGGGCACAGTCCAGGTGGCTGGTGGCCGCGACCAGGTCTCCGTGCCTGGGGGCACTCCCAAGCCCAATGGCCAGACTGGTGGCACACAAAACAGGGCTTCCCGTACCCTGGGCCGCGGGCAAGCACCGTGGCCGCATCGGGCGACCTTCCAGGGGGAGATCAGCCCTTCATCAGGGCCGCCACAAGTAACTGGGCCTGCTCTCTGCCCTTCACTTTGGCCCTGTGGTCCTTCTCATCCCGGGCTCGCCTGGTCACAGTTGTTAAAAACTCTAAAGGCAGCCTCTGTCAACTGATTCGTGGGGGTTGGTGGCCCCAACTGCTCCTTCTGTAATTTTCGGCGGATATCTTCAGCCGCTTGATTAATAAAATACAGATTTAGAATGACACTTCCCTCTACCGAGTCGGGATCAAGCTGGGTGTACGTTCGAATCACCTCCACCAGCCTGAGCCTAAACATGGCAGGGTTCTCGGTAGAGTCCTGGGTCACAGCTCGGACCCAATCGTAGTTAACTTGCTTCCTAATTCCTTTCTCCATGCCTGCCAGTAATAATAATAATAAATAATAATAATAATGGCATTTACTAAGCGCTTACTATGTGCAAAGCACTGTTCTAAGCGCTGGGGGAGATACAAGGTGATCAGGTTGTCCCACGGGGGGCTCACAGTCTTCATCCCCATTTTACAGATGAGGGAACTGAGGCACACAGAAGTGACTTGCCCAAAGTCACACAGCTGACAAGTGGTGGGGCTGGGATTTGAACCCATGACCTCTGACTCCAAAGCCCGGGCTGTTTCCATTGAGCCACACTGCTTCTCTAGACATGTAATCATATGATCCTGGAGCTGTCTATCAATGCACTCCCCCTGATAACTCCACTCTGGTTTGGGGTGAGGGACAGCTATAAAGCAACAGGTTAAGATCTTCCCATGACAGATCGTACTGGAAATTCAGGCTCCGGAAATGGTCCCGAAAGTGCGCGGGATCTGCAGAATATTGTCCCAATTTCCGTTTAGCCATTTTCAATTCGCTCAAAGAGAAAGGTGCCTGTACCATCACTATTTGTCCCCTCTCCCCTGTGACTTCACTCAAGGGGAGTATCCTTTCCTCTCTCTCTGGAGGGACATTGCGTGTGCCTCCCTGGGTGCTGGAAGGCACTTCCTTCCTCTCCCCCTCGTTCCCCTCTCCATCCCCCCCATCTTGCCTCCTTCCCTTCCCCACAGCACCTGTATATATGTATATATGTTTGTACATATTTATTACTCTATTTATTTATTTTACTTGTACATATCTATTCTATTTATTTTATTTTGTTAGTATGTTTGGTTTTGTTCTCTGTCTCCCCCTTTTAGACTGTGAGCCCACTATTGGGTAGGGACTGTCTCTATATGTTGCCAACTTGTACTTCCCAAGCGCTTAGTACAGTGCTCTGCACACAGTAAGTGCTCAATAAATACGATTGATGATGATGATGATGATGGAAGGGCTTAGGGCCCATGAGGAGGTGGACTGGTATGGAGGGAGGACATAACAGCGTGGCTCAGTGGAAAGAGCACAGGCTTTGGAGTCAGAGGTCATGGATTCGAATACCGCTCCGCCACATTCATTCATTCATTCAATCGTATCTATTGAGCGCTTACTGTGTGCAGAGCACTGTACTAAGCGCTTGGGAAGTTGTCTGCTGTGTGACCTTGGGCAAGTCACTTAATTTCTCTGAGCCTCAGTTACCTCATCTGTAAAATGGGGATTAAGATTGTGAGCCCCACGTGGGGCAACTTGATCACCTTGTATCCCCCCTCAGCGCTTGGAACAGTGCTCTGCACATAGTAAGTGCTTAACAAATGCCATTATTATTATAATTATTATTATAACAACGGGTTGGGCCCTGTAATGGTGGTGTTTCCCATCCCCTCAGGGGGCTGAGGGGGTACCAAAGGCACCTGGGATTCCCAACCAGGGGGAGGAGGAGAGCCATCCTCCCGGGGTCCCCTGCCGAGGAGAGGATCATCCAATACATCTGGGGAATCGGGCATTAGGGCTGGGCCCCCAGGAAGGTCCCAGGAAAAACACATTCGGCAGTTCTTTCCCTCAGGGCTCTGGGACAAAGCCATAAAACCTTGGACATACTGGACTTCTGACCATTTCTCCAACCGTCTGCAATATAAATCCAGCTGGAGAATGGTATTATAATTTAGGGACCCCATATTCGGGCCAGACCTCCTGATCCTCTCATTTATACTGGGGCCATTCTGTGGTGCACACACACACACAAAAAATCAGTTACTGGCATTTTAAATCGGCCAAACCAAACTTGTCCTTATTAAAAGAATAGAGAAGCAGCGTGGCTCAGTGGAAAGAGCACGGGCTTGGGAGTCAGAGGTCATGGGTTCAAATCCCGGCTCCGCCACTTAGCTGTGTGACTTTGGGCCAGTCACTTTGCTTCTCCCCCCCCCCCCCTTTTAGACTGTGAGCCCACTGTTGGGTAGGGACTGTCTCAATATGTTGCCAACTTGTACTTCCCAAGCGCTTAGTACGGTGCTCAGCACACAGTAAGCGCTCAATAAATACGATTGATGATGATGGTTCTCTGGGCCTCAGTTACCTCATCTGCAAAATGGGGATTATAATAGACTGTGAGCCCCCCGTGGGACAACCTGATCACCTTGTAACCTCCCCAGCGCTTAGAACGGTGCTTAGCACATAGTAAGCGCTTAATAAACGTCATCATTATTAAAACGTTCCTCTTTTGAGGTGATTGAAAAAAACTTGGCCCCTAATGGGTGGAAAACGTTCCTTTTTTTTTGAGGTTCTGTGTCTCTCTCGGGCTACTAGAGGGTGCCTCCGAGAGAGCGGACAAAAACAATTCAAAAAAGGGCTCACCACTCCGATGGCTTCAGGCTATGCTGTTATCAGATAGGACGGAGGCACTCACATTTACTGGGTTCCCCCAACGGGCCACCAAATGATGCCAGGGGCGGTTCTGCATTGCCACCAAGGTCTCCGGGCGACTAAAGAATCAGTCAAACAGCATGTGACTACTGAAAGTTTTAACAAAGTTTTACTGCTAAGCCCGAAAACCCAACAGGGAGTAAGGTAATCGCTGCAACGAGCTTATATACCGCTGTTGCTGATCACAGTGATTGGTACAGATTGGAAAACGGCGGGGACTGGATTGGTGCAGATTTAATGCAGATTTAGTTCAGATTTGGTGCATATTTGGTGCAGAGCTGGGCGGAGTCTCTCCCCTAATTTGGTTTGGTTCCCGGATGCAGCCAGTGGGCTGCAGGGTGTAAGGCCCAAACCAAACATTGCAACCAAACTGCGTACATTCAAACAATATCTAATAATAATAATAATAATGACATTTATTAAGCGCTTATTATGTGCAAAGCACTGGTCTAAGCGCTGGGGATTACAAGGTGATTAGGTTGTCCCACGAGGGGCTCACAGTCTTCATCCCCATTTTACATCTGAGGTAACTGAGTGTACTAAGCGCTTGGGAAGTGCTTCAGGAGGCCTTCTAAGCGCTGGGGATTACAAGGTGATTAGGTTGTCCCACGAGGGGCTCACAGTCTTCATCCCAATTTTACATCTGCGGTAACTGAGTGTACTAAGCGCTTGGGAAGCGCTTCAGGAGGCCTTCTAAGCGCTGGGGATTACAAGGTGATTAGGTTGTCCCACAAGGGGCTCACAGTCTTCATCCCCATTTTACATCTGAGGTAACTGAGTGTACTAAGCGCTTGGGAAGCGCTTCAGGAGGCCTTCTAAACGCTGGGGATTACAAGGTGATTAGGTTGTCCCACGAGGGGCTCACAGTCTTCATCCCCATTTTACATCTGAGGTAACTGAGTGAACTAAGCGCTTGGGAAGCGCTTCAGGAGGCCTTCCCAGACTGAGCCCCCTCCTTCCTCTCCTCCTCGCCTTACCTCCTTCCCCTCCCCACAGCACCTGTATATATATATATATGTTTGTGCGTATTAATTACTCTATTTATTTTGCTTGTACATATTTATTCTATTTACTTTATTTTGTTAATATGTTTTGTTTTGTCGTCCATCTCCCCCTTCTAGACTGTGAGCCCACCGTTGGTATATGTTGCCAACTTGTACTTCCCAAGCGCTTAGTACAGTGCTCTGCACACAGTAAGCATTCAATAAACACGATTGAATGAATGAATGAGGCCCAGAGAAGTGAAGTGACTTGCCCAAAGTCCCACAGCTGACAACTGGCGGAGCTGGGATTTGAACCCAAGACCTCCGACTCCAAAGCCCGGGCTTTTTCCACTAAGCCGCGCTGCTTCTCATCTGCAACCTTTCCATGGTGAATGGGGGCACCTGAAATATGTCAACGTCTGGTGAAATGTGCTTTGGATTTTGAGCAGTAAGAATATGCTCCTCCATTATGAGGTATGGTATAATAATATGTAACCTATGGCATTCGGTTGAACAAATCTTGGAAGGCTCATATCTTGGGGCTGTTGTAAGAATAGCAGGCGGTGGTACAGTAGCTTCTGTATACCTAATGTGTGGCTTCTCCCCTCTTTTCCTCCCCCTAACGAGGGTCTCCTTCCCACCTTGAAGCAGTGTGGGCTAGTGGCTAGAGCACAGGCCTGTGAGTTAGAAGGACCTGGCTTCTAATTCCAGCTCTGCCACTTCTCTGCTGTGTGAACTTGAGTAAATCACTTCACTTCTCTGGACCTCGGTTACCTCACTTGGAAAATGGGTATTAACACTGTGAGCCCTGTGTGGGACAGGGAGTGTCCAGCTCAGTCACCTTGCATCTACCCCGGAGTTTAGTACAGTTCTTGGCACATTGTAAGCGCTTAACAAATACCACAATTATTATTATTATTCTGAAGCCCAAATTATGGGACTATCATGGTACCTTCAATGTATGTGCAGATTGAAAAGAATCTGGAAAATAATTATTTCTTAAAAATAGCACTCATTCAAAACAATGGATTTTTTTAAATGGTATTTGTTAGGCACTTACTATGTGCCAGAAACTATACTAAAAGCTGGGGAAGATACAAGCTAATCAGGTTGGACACAGTCCATGTCCCACATGGAGCTCACAGTCTTAATCCCCGTTTTACAGATGAGGTCACTGAGGAATAGTGAAGCGACTTGCCCAAGGTCACATAGCAGACAACTGGTGGAGCCAGAATTAGAACGCGGGTCCCAGGCCTCATCCACTAAGCAACACTGCTTCTTCTGGTGCTCAGTTTAATCAAAAGAACTTTAGAATTTTACAGCTAATTTTTTTTCCACAGACCATGATCAAGTCCAAAAAGTGAGATCTCTGTTTATAGTGCATTCGATTGTCCAGACCCTTTTTATGGATTTTAGATGAAATTTCTAGGTCTGCAACCCAGTGTGTCTTTATGATGACATACTCTGACCTCAAACATTTTTGCTTTCAAATGTAGTGGAGGAGACAGATGCTAAAATAAATAACAGATAGGAGAAAATAGAGTGTAAAAGATATGTACAAAAATGTTTCGAAGGTGTGGAGGGTAAGAGGAGTAGCGAAGTGCTGAGGTGATGTGGAAAAATGTCAAAGAGTGAGGAGCAGGGGAAATAGGGTGTAGGGATGGGAAATAAATCAGAGAAGGCCTCCTGGAGGAGACATGATTTTGAATCACTTTGTGGAATCAGCCCAGGGTTAAGCACTGACAATCAGTCTAAAAATAACCAAATATCTTTACCACCCACATCTTTAAAAAAAAATTATGGTATTTGTTAAGGGCTTACTATGTGCCAGGCACTGAACAGGCACTGGAATAGATACAAGATCATCAGATTGGACACAGTCCATGTCCCACATGGGGCTCACAGTCTTAATCCCCATTTTGCAGATGAGGTAACTGAGGCACAGAAAAGTTGAGTGACTTGCCCCAGGCCACACCACAGACAAATGGAAGATCAGGGATTAGAACCCAGGTCCTATGGATTCTTCCCCATATGGAAGAGGGTGTGCTCAATCCCCTTTTCAGATGCTATATATGGCACACTTACTTTCAGATGTGGAAACCAAGGCAGAGCCATGAAAAGATGCAAAAGACAGAATTAAGTTCACCTAGGTTGAAATCCTGATTGGGCTTGGTGCAGCCTAAGTCTCGATCTAATATATTCTAACTTCTCAACCACAAAAATCTCCATCCGCCAGTTGTTTCTACCACATGAACGTAATAAGAAGGAATTCAACAATTCCGTGTGCTAGAATGGATTTTTTTTTTGGTTAATAGTCCAGGCAGCCAAAAAGAATATTTATTAAAATGAGCATTCTCTCCCCTTTGGAGTCAGTACGGTGGAATAGCCCAACAACCAGTTAACTATGCCATTGCAAAGCCCCCTGGATGAAAAATTATAGGGTGAGGGACATTCAGCCAATCAAGAAATCTGATTGGCTGAGCAATCTTAAGTGCTTTATAATTGTGTTTTTAGAGGACTGTAGTTTAATTCCAGCCAGGGTTCACTATTTGAAACTATGTCACAGTTAAAAGGACAGCTTTCCAGGTCTCTGCTCCTACCCTCACATTATGGAAATTGTTAAGAGTGTTATCAGAGGAGTTCAAATGGTTCTTTATAATTCTTTCTGGAGAAAAAACCCCATAGATATACCACCTCCATTTTTACAAGGGTAACTCTGAGGACACTCCTGTCTTCTGGGAAGCAGAGGGATAGAAGGAATGGAGTTCAACATCTGACTCTAAGGCAGGAATAAGCAGCGTGGCCTAGTGGAAAGAGCTAAGGTCTGGGTCCTGGCTCTGTCACTTGCCTGCTGTGTGACCCTGGGCAAATAATTTAACTTCTCTGTGCCTGTTACCTCATCTGTAAAATGGGAATTGAGATTGTGAGGCCCAAGGCCTGATTGCTTGTATCCACACCAGCGCTTAGTACAGTGTCTGGCACATAGTAACTGCTTAACAAATGCCATAATTATTACAATTATCATTACCTCAGTACTTAGTACAGTGCATGGCACATAGTAAGTGCTTATAAAATACCATTTGAAAAAAACAAAACAACCAAAAAGGGACCTTCGTGCACTACCCTGGTCAAGTCTCCTTTCAAAATGGTTCCTGGCTCACCACATTATTTTTAATGGTATTTGTTAAGCACTTACTACGTGCCAGGCACTATACTAATTTCTGGGACAGATACAAGCTAATCAGGTGGACACAGTCCATGTCCCACATGGGGCTCACAATTTTAATCCCCATTTTACAGATGAGGTAACTGAGGCCCAGAGAAGTTCTAGTCTATTCCTACCCTTTGATTGCTTGAAAGACACTCAGATGATGGTTTGCTGTGCACATTGGCTGGATACATGCTACTTTCAGTAGCCAGGCAAATGCAAAAAAAAAGTCTTCACTGTCCCCTGTAGACTGTAAACTCCTTGTGGACAGGGAACCTGTCTATCAGCTCTGGTGTATTGTTCTCTTCCAAGCACTTAGTATAGTAAGTCCTCAATAAATACCAATCAATCTCATACGTTGCATTCACGGTCTAGAAAGACTGTGGAGAAGCAGCGTGCTTGGAGAAGCAGCGTGGCTCAGGGGAAAGAGCACAGGCTTTGGAGTCAGAGGTCATGAGTTCAAATCCTGACTCCGCCAATTGTCAGCTGTGTGACTTTGGGCAAGTCACTTAACTTTTCTGGGCCTCAGTTCCCTCATCTGTAAAATAGGGATGAAGACTGTGAGCCCCCCGTGGGACAACCTGATCACCTTGTAACCTCCCCAGCACTTAGAACAGTGCTTTGCACATAGTAAGCACTTAATAAATGCCATTATCATTATTATTATTATTATTATTATTATTATTAGAAAGAGCACAGGCCTGGGAGTCTGAGGACTTGGTTCGAATCCCAGACTTTTGTACAATCTGCTAGACACTAATTTCTATGAGAGTAGGAAACTTGTCTACTTAGTCTATTGTATTCTCCCAAGAGTTTAATACAGTGCTGTATACACAGTAAGACCTCAGTAAATACCACTGATTGGTTCTTGGTTCAAAGGGTTAGCATACAAAGCATCTGGTTTGCAGGATTTCTGGTTTGGTACACTGATGTTGGTAGATCATATTAAATTGTAAGTGTTTAGATGTGATTCTTTACTATTCTATTAACCAATATCCTAAAATGTAATTCAGAAGGTGGGTTATGACTCCCACATGGGGCAGATATTGGGTTTGATCGATATAAACTGTACCTCCCCCAGTTCTTAACTTGGGGCTCAGCACCTAATAACTGTTTAATACCTATCTTTGTCAACTAGCCATTCACAAGCTGACTTCTTCCTTTGAAGATAAGCATTCTTTCTGAACAAGTCATGAAAAAATTTGCCGCATCTGATCTTTTAAGAAAATGCTGTTTTCCTTCTCTTTCTCAAAGAGAATTCCTTTGAAGCCCAACAGTGAGGAAGTGGGTCTTTTGTGGGCAGTGCTATAGATTGTGAAAAGGGTTGGTTTTAGATAGGTGGTCCTGAGGTGGAGAAGAGCTAGCACTTATGCCCACTCCTAACGCATTGCATATGACAAAAATTCCACTACACCTTACGTCCCCAGTCAAGCATGACATTTTGCAGAAGAGAATTCCTCTGTCGCCAAATTGCCTTTCTCCTGAGTGCTTGTATGGCCAAGACCTGACTTACCCCCGAGCCCGGGTCTGAGAGTTGTAGGACCTGGGTTCTAATCCAGTCATCACCACTTGCTTGCTGTGTGACCTTGGACAAGTCACTTAACTTCTCTGTGCCTCAGTCTCCTCATCTATAAAATGGGGAAGAAATACTTGTTCTCCCTTCCCCTTAAACACTGAGCCCAGTGGATACAGGGACTGTGTCCGACCTGATTATCTTTTATCTATCCCATCCTTAGTACAGTAGGCACTTAACAAAAACCATATTCAATCAAATTTATTAAGTGTCTACTGTGTGCAGAGCACTGTACTAAGTACTTGGGAGAGTACAATAGAACAGAGTTGGTAGACACATTCCCTGCCCACAACGAGCTTACAGTCTAGAGGGAGAGACAGACATTGATATGAATAAATACATTATGGATATGTACCTAAGTGTTGTGGGGCTGAGGGAATGGTGGATATTATTATTTGGCACCTTTATGGTTTCTAATTTTGTTAAATAACCATGAGGGGCAAGGTATAAAGTATTCTGCTAGTGATGGACAGCATAAAGCTAAGGGAATATGTATCCCAATATATTAATCAATCCTCTTATCAATGGTGTTTATTAAGAGCTTACTATGTGCAAAGCACTGCACTAAGCACATGCGAGAGTACAACAAAATTAGCAGACACTTTCCCTGCCCATAACATAATCACAGTGATTCTTATCATCTTGGATTTTTTATGGTATTTATTAAGTGCTTAGTATGTGTGCCAAGTACTGTACTAAGCATTGAGTTAGATATAAGATAATCAGGTTAAACATAATCCATATCCCCCATGGGGCTCACAGGCTAAGTAGGAGGGAGTAGGATATAATCCTCATTTTACAGATGAGGAAACTGAGGCACAGAGATGTTAAGGGATTTGCCCACCCTCACACAACCAGCAAGGGGCAGAGCTGGGATTAGAACCCGGGTCCTCTGACTCCCAAGGCCCACATTCTTTCCACACAACCATGCTGCTTCCCACTGAATCAACGGTTACGATAGAGGGTTTTTCAAAAACTTAACTACTGTGCCATACAGAACAGCTGCCTTTCTACAAGGCCAAACCCAAATTTTTGGGTCCTGCTTGAACCTTCTCTATCCAAGGAGAGATCAAGCATCAAATTGAACAGACTTGAGTTTCCCCTTCTTTTTCAGCTTCATTCCTTTCTGAAGGCACTGCAGTACTAATAAGCAGTGACTTGTTCTTTTCCTCCTCCTTCTCCTCCTTCTTCTCCTTCTCCTTCTTCTTCTCCTTATCCCCCTCCTTAACCAGCCCTTAACATGTACAGCAATAATAAACAGAGTGACCATTCACCCAATTTTCCAGTGGACGGTCTGGTTTCCAGCAGGGCTGCCCCGTACTGCATGCTTTTATATCCAGACTTCTTACTTTCAGAGACCACGTTTTCAGGAGATGGGGCTCCTTGGACTGAAAAGGGAAGTTGCGAATTGCCCAGGGCTACATAGCAGACAATGGCAGAGTCGGGATTAGAACCCAGGTCCTCTGATTCTGAGGCCCAGACTCCTCTAGGACAAGCTGCTTCTCAGCATGGTTGACCTTAGATAACTGGAAAACTTGGAATTCCAAGACTTGGAATTTGACAGCAAGTCATATCGGGAAGCCCTTCCTTTGGACTTTACTGCTGATTTTCAGGGCCATTTCCATCCCAGCACTGGTAGCAATTCGAAGATATCAGAGGGTCATCGCAGGATGCCCCAAGATAATAAAATTATGCTTCATGACAGAGGTGGGCTTGACGTGCCCATTGTGGAACTGAAGCACACACTGCAGTGTGAAAAAAACTGGAGAAAAAAGAAGGAAGATGCTGATTTTCTCTTACTCGTCTCATTGAAATTATGACCATGGAAAAAGAAATATCAAACCCAAATTAAAAATCAGGAAGTTAAGCAACCATAGATAGTCCAGTTGATGGGCGGGAGGGGGAGAACCACATAAATAAAAACCCCCGTGAAAATCAGGAAAAACACAGGAAACTCTTTTCCTCACCATAGACTTTTTATAATATTGCTGCATTTCAAAAAAATACAATTTTATGAAAAAAAAGAACTATAGCTTTTTGCGGTGATAGGCGACAGGTCAGAAAAGCATTTCAGAATAATTTTACACCTTTTAACCTTAAAAAATACTTTGCTGACAATTGAGAAAGGGTCTTAAAGGAAGCACTGATAGGCATTCTCACAGCAGGGTTACCAAGCCCCATCACTGAGCAGAGGGCTTCTGCATAATGCATCTTGTAATAAGAAGTGTACCGCAAATCACAAAGCTAGAGTAGCAGTTTCAGAAAGTAATCCTTGGCATGAACTGCTATTAGTCATGACACTGAAAGTTTGTTACATAAAACTCTGAAGAAGACATAAAGGAGGTAAACTGTTTAAATTTTTTCATTTGAACCAAGAGAGAACTCTGTCATCGGAATTGGTCTGCATTTAAATGTATATTTAGTGCTCTTTTTTTTCATTTTCATTTTAGCCTTTGACCCGGACACGACACGGTTTTGAAAAAAAGGTAGGGACGTTTCCTCGTTTCTTCATTCCGCGTCTGAGAGTGGTCATCTTTAGGTAACGGTTTTAACAATTAGAAAGTCATGGCTTCTAATCCTCGCTCCACCGTGTGTATGCTGTGGGGCCTTGGGCAAGTCAGTTCACTTCCTTGTGCCTCAGTTACCTCAGTTAATAATTATTGGGGATAATTGTTAAGGCTGGTATATCTAGTTGTCCTTCAGATTCGGAGATGACACCAATGACGTGAAAGTTCAACCGTTAGTGTGTTTGGGTAAGTGGAAGTAGCCAATACGAAACCCAAAATCCCTGCCTCATTTTGCGCCCCAAAACTGTCCCTTGTTGTGTGGTCATGTTTAAAATTTGCAGTGTCTGCTGCATCGTAAGTGCTAGGAAAATGCTACTGTTCAATCAATCCGTCGTATTTATTGAGCGCTTACTGTAGGCAGAGCACTGTACGAGCCCTTGGGAGAGTGCAATATAACAGACATTCCCCGTCTAAGATGCGCTAACTGCAGTTAATCAATCAGTGGAATTTACTAAACGTTTATGGTGTGCAGAGTACCGTTATGCGCTTGGGAAAGTACAATACAAGAGTTGGTAATAATAATAATAATAATGATGGCATTTATTAAGCGCTTACTATTTGCAGAGCACTGTTCTAAGTGCTGGGGAGGTAACAAGGTGATGAGGTTGTCCCACGGGGGGCTTACAGTCTTAATCCCCATTTTACAGATGAGGTAACTGAAGCCCAGAGAAGTTGTGACTTGCCCAAAGTCACACAGCTGACAATTGGTGGAGCCGGGATTTGAACCCATGACCTCTGACTCCAAAGCCCGTGCTCTTTCCACTGAGCCACGCTGCTTCTCTGGTAGCCACGTTCCCTGCCCACAAGGAGTTTACCGTCTAAAGGGGGAGACGGACATGAAATTAGATTATAGTAGAGAATAAGAGTACTCTCCCAAGTGCTTATTACAGTGCTTTGTGCACAGTAAGCACTCAATAAATACCTTTGATTGAATGAATAGTTACATATATGCTATGGGGCTGGGATTTTTATCAAAATGCTTAAGGGGCATCAAAGTGCTTAGAGAAGCAGAGATGGCTAATGGATAGAGCATGGGCTTGGAAGTCAGAAGGCTCTGGGTTCTAATCCCACCTCTGTCACATTATCCGCTGTGTGCCCTTGGTCAAGTCATCTAACATCTCTGTGCCTTGTTACCTCATCTGAAAAATGGGAATTAAGACTGTGAGCCATGGACTGTGTCCAACTTGATTAGCTTGCATCTCTCCAGTGCTTAGTAAAGCGTGTGGCACATAGGAAGAGCTTAACAAATACCATTAAAAAAAGTGCATAGTAGATGCAGAGGGGAGGGTGGATACGGAAAACTTTGACCTATTGATTGATCAAAACTCTAATTTCCTCTCAGCAGCTCAAAACTAGGCAGCTGAGATTCTATGCCAGAATGGCAAAGGAGGACAAAAATTGCAAAGGGAAAATTGAAGCTAGCCCAATTCCATTTCCAAGCAAGTTTTCCTCTCTGCTCAGAGGACGTCACTTACTATAGGGCAGGCGCTGGGGTAGATACAAGCTAATCAGGTTGGATACTGTTCATGTCTCACTTGGGGCTCACTGTCTTAATCCCCATTTTACAGATGAGGGAATTGAGGCACAGAGAAGCGAAGTGACTTGCCCAAGATCACACAGCAGACACATGGCAGAACCAGGATTAGAACCCAAGTTCTTCTGACTCCAAGGCTCGTACTCTATCCACTGGGCCAGGTTGCTTCTCCAACTTAGACTTCTTTTCTCTGGCCCAAAACATTGTTTTTAAAACTCTTCTTTCATTCAGAATAACAATTTGGCACGAAAAAGTCTTTGCCTTTTCACATGACTCCAGTGTGGTGTTTATAAAATACCACAATTATTATTATCAACTGGAAGCAACTTACTAGTTCCAGCCTCAGCCTGACTGGTTATTAAACTTTTTTTAAAATGGTATTTGTTAAGCGCTTACTATATGCAAAGCACTGTTCTAAACTTAAAAAGGTTGTTATTTTTCATAGAGGGGCAAAGGGAAAATCTCATCCTCTGGACTCTGTCTGGAATAATTCTGGACTTGGGCATCACAATTTAGGGTTCGGAATTGCAGGGAGTTTTGGCTTTTTTTGTTTTCATTTCTTAGGGAAATTTAAATTTAAGAAATGTTTGAAATAAGGTTTGTAACTGCAGCCTTGCTCTCTGTACTCCTTTTCACGTTCTTTCTTTGAGAGCACAGTACTTTTCAGTAAATGGATTTCCCTCTAAGAATTAGTTAAATGAGATAGAAGCTCTGAACATGCAGACACTCTCTCCCTCCCTCTCCAGGAGGACACATTGCTAGAGCTTAGTTAATACCATTCTATTAGACAACTCTCCCAGGAATCAAAGGCTTTTGCCTTCTTGTCGTGATGAATTCATTTCACCAATAGGTCCACCCAGAAAGTCAAGGATCGAGAGCTAATATAAAGGATATGTTTGGAGAGGCAGTAGAAGATGGCAATGAGGGATTAGTTGGGTCTATTTGGACGGATTTTTGTTGGCTTGTTTGATTTGTGCTCCCTGGAGAACAGCATCATAGCCTCGCAGGACACCCGGGATCTTGTTTTAAAGGTAAAGCCAAGTGACAGTGCTCGGACTGAATCTTCTACATACGTCTGTCAGTCAGTCAGTCGTATTTGTTGAGCGCTTATTGTGTGCAGAGTGCTGCATTAAGAGTTTGGGAGAGTACAATGTAACACTATGAAGACTGTAAGCCCGGTGTGGGCAGGGATTGTCTCTCTTTATTGCTGAATTCCTCTCTCAGGGTCGCACCTGCAGAGTTTCCAGTACTCTACCAGTCTCGGCTATGGGAGGGAGAGTCAAGCAGAGGCCCACCCATTTCATTCCTAGCTTGGGCAATGGCTAACAAATGGAAGACAATCTGCTACAAGTCAAAACTCACCCGTGCAGAGCAGCAGCGACATGGGAGAGAGTCGAGGGAGGAGACTCGAGTTTACTGCCCAGAAGGAGACAATAGTAAACCACTTCTGGATTTTTACCAAGAAAACTCTATGGATACACCACTAGACCGATTGCAGATGGAGAGCTGGGCATTCCGGAAGAGATTCATTCATTCATTCAATCATATTTATTGAGCGCTTACGGTGTGCAGAGCACTGTACTAAGCGCTTGGGAAGTACAAGTCGGCAACATATAGAAACATGTGTCCGTGGTTGTTGCTATGGGTCAGAAATGACTTGACGGCATAAGACAAAACAAGATTGATGAATTGTACTTTCCAAGCACTTAGTACAGTGCTCTGCACACAGTAAGCGTTCAGTAAACACGATTGAATGAATGAATGAATGAATGAACAGACACCTGCCCACAATGAAGTTAACAGTCCTGAAGGGAAGACAGACATTATATAAATTACAGATATAATATATATATATATATACGTGCATTGGAGAGCCTACAAGAAATACACTATTTCACAGATTCAATGAATAGACATCTAGTCCTGTTAGCCTGACATGACTGACTCCATTTTAGAGAGGCCACCATTTCAGGACCCTGTAAGGGGCAAGTAGGCGTAGAACTAGTCCTGACTCTGGCACTTATCTGCTGTGTGACCTTGGACAAGTCCCTTCACTTCTCTGGGCCTCATTTCCCTCATCTGTAAAATGGGGATTAAGACTGTGAGCCCCATGTAGGACATGGACTGTGTACAACCTGATTACCTTTTATCTACTCCAGCACTTAGAAGAGTGCCTTGCACATAGTAAGCACTTAACAAATACCACAAAAACCCAGACTTTTCCTTGACAATAATAGTATGCAAACTGTATGCCTGTATGGCTTCTTCATCACTCGCTTCCTCCCTCCTGCCTGGAATTCCCTCCCACTTCATATCCAAGAGACCATCCTCTTCCCATCTTCAAAGCCCTACTTAAATCACATCTCCTCCAAGAAGCCTTCCCTGACAAAACTCTCATTTACCCAACTATTCTTTCCTTGATTCTGTTTCACCTATTCACTCGTATCTGTCCCTCCCAAGCATTTTGATACCAACCCTATCTACACCCCCACAGTACTTATGTCCATATCCTCGTATTTCTGCCACTTTCCCTCTCTGTACTTTATTTTAATGTCTTTCTCCTCCATGAGATTATAAATTATTTGAAAGCAGAGACTGTGCCTGCCAACTCTATTGCATTTTACTCTCCAAACACTAATGCAGTGCTCTGCATACAGTAAGCACTTAATAGATACCATTGATTGATTGATTGACTTCTTAAACTGAACCAGCTTTCATAGAGCACATTTTCAGATTAAAGATGATCAGTACTGAGTATTCAAAAGTTTTTTTTCAACTAATTTACTACCTTGAACTGAATGAAAATAAGACTTTCATTTTCAACATTCACAAGCACTTGTCAAACAGTAATTTAGCATCACACTGTGTTTGTATTGCTTCTTAAACTGCTCCAATCAATCAATCATATTTATTGAGCGCTTACTGTGAGCAGAGCCCTGTACTAAGCACCTGGGAAAGTACAGTGTAACAGGCACATTCCCTGCCCACAGAATCTTACAGCCTAGAAGGGGTTTTCACAGCATAAATTTTCAGATTAAAAATTACCAGTATTAAGAACACAAGCATTCTCCACAAATACTTTGCTACATACATTACACTGAATGAAACTACTGTCCTATTTTCAACAATCTCAAGTACTTGCCCGTTGGTAATTGGCTATCACAGAGCACTTGAGCGTGTCTAATAAATATTCATCCTCCCTCCCAGCCCCAAAGCACTTAAGTATGTATCTGTCATTTATTTATTTATGTTAATGTCTGTCTCTCCCTCTAAACTTTTAGCTCATTGTGGGCAGGGAATGTGTCTGTTTATTGTTATATTGTACTCTCCTAAGTGCTTAGTACAGTTCTGTGCACACAGTAAGTGCTCAATAAATATTATTGAATGAATGAATGAAAGGAAATGAGAGAAGAGCAAGAAAAAGAGATAGAGTCAGAGAGAGAGTTTTATTATGAGGGCTTGAAGATAATGTTTGAGACGGTGAACTCTCACCCACAGTGGGGATATGTGGGCCCATCCATGCTTCTTACAACTGTCCAATTAATATGTCCGACACATCCGCATCCAAAATCCAGTCACACCTGCTCCAGAAAGCTCATATCTGGGTGGCCTCAGAAGCTGCAGCGTTGGCCTCAAAGGGCAGAGACCCTGTAGAGTCCCATAGTATCTTGTAGGTCACTGGTGCATGATAGGAAATTGCAACAGAGGCATCCTGGGAAGATCAATCAATCAATCAATCATATTTATTGAGCACTTACTGTGTGCAGAGCACTGTACTAAGCGCTTGGGAAGTACAAGTTGGCAACATATAGAGACAGTCCCCACCCAACAGTGGGCTCACAGTCTAGAAGGGGGAGACAGAGAACAAAACCAAACGTACTAACAAAATAAAATAAATAGAATAGATATGTACAAGTAAAATAAATAAATAAATAGAGTAACAAATATGTACAAACATATACATATATACAGGTCCAGAAGGATGGAGTCCATGGGAGGTCAGCGAGGTGGCTGATGCGGCGACCGGGAAGGGATGAGATAAGCGCTTGGATCTGGGTAGTGGCAGTGTGGATGGAGAAGAATTGTTGGTTTGTAGTGATATTCAAGGCTAGCCAGTCGGTCAATCATATTACTGTGTGCAGCCCTGTGGATTGAGAAAAATGCTGAAACAAATAGTAAGCACTTAATAGATACCATAATTATTACTATTTCAAGAGCTGATGGGCCTTGTGGCGTTATCTAATCCTTCTCTCCTTCTTCAGGCAGAGCTGGCTGGAGTTGGGTTTGGGATGGGGGATAGCGGGATGATTTCTTACTACAGCCCAGCCCGCAAATTCCATCCTCTAGCGCCAGCTTCCTCACTGTGCCTCCATCTTATCTATCTAACCACCAATCCCTTTCCCACGTCCTTTCCCTAGCCTGGAACTCCCTCTCCCTCCATGTATGCCAGACCACCACTCTTCATACCTTCAAACTATTATTGAAGTCACAACTCCTCCAAGACGGCTTCCTCCGAGTCCTTTTCTGAGTCCACTTTTCTCGGGCTTGCTCTCTTTTCTTTGTTGTCTACGTAACTGGATCTGTGATCTCTGCGATCTATGATTAGAGAAGCAGCATGGCTCAGTGGAAAGAGCATGGGCTTTGGAGTCAGAGGTCATGGGTTCAAATCCGTACTCCACCACTTGTCAGCGTCATTTCTCTGTGCCTCAGTTACCTCATCTGTAAAATGGGGATTAAGACTGTGAGCCCCACCATGGGACAACCTGATCACCTTGTAACCTCCCCAGCACATAGAATAGTGCTTTGCACATAGTAAGTGCTTAATAAATGCCATTATATAACTGCTATATATATATAATATACCTGGGCATTTGCTGTTTGCCCCACTCCCAACCCCACAGCACTTATGTACATCTCAATAAATAACGTATTATAAATTATTTATTCATATTAAGAAAAGCAGCATAGCTTAGTGGATAGAACATGGGCCTGGGAATCAGAAGGAACTGGGTTCTAATCCCAGCTCTGCCACTTGTCTGCTTTGTGACCTTAGTCCAGTCATGTTACTTCTCTGTGCCTCAGTTATCTCATCTATAAAATGGAGGTTAAGACTGTGAGTCCTATGTGTGACAGGGACTATGTCCAACCTTATATCTACTCCACAGCTTAGTATGATGCCTGGCCCATAGTAAGCACTTAACAAAAAAATTTTTTTTTTTTAATGTAAAAAGTCAGTCTCCCCCTCTAGACTGTAAAGCTCACTATGGGTAGGGAATGAGTCAGCTGATTTTGTTGTAGTGTACTCTCCCAAGAGCTTAATACAGTGCTCCACACATAATAAGCGCTCAATAAATACCAGTTTTCGATTGCTTTGGGCAAGGTACCATCCGTACCCAGAAACAAATGCTCCGTTTCCAGTTCCTGATTCTTCAGGCCACTGAAATTAGCCCTGCTTGCACCCATGCTTCCCCAAGAGAGATTCTGTTCAGGAACTGAGGCAAGGAAGAGTCCTGTTGTTCTCCCCCAACTCTTTTGGTCAATCAATCAATGGTATTTATTGAGCACTTACTGTGTGCAGGGCACTGTACTAAGTGCTTGAGAGAGCACAATGCAACAGAGTAGGCAGAAACGTTGCCGACCCACAATAAGCTTACAGTCTAAAGTTTTGTCACTAAATACATTTGACTGATTGATACTGTCATTTACTCCCCCAGATGGGGTAGTGTTTATAAGGTTCCTGAGGTTAGGGTAAGTCATCAGAAACTGTTAATAATAATAAAGGCATTTGTTAAGCGCTTACTATTTGCCAGGCACTGTACTAAGGGCTGGGGAAGATACAAGCAAATCGGGTTGGGCACGGTCCCTGTACCTCATGGGGCTTATAGTCTTAATCCCTGTCTTGCAAATGAGACAACTGAGGCACAGGTAAATGAAGCGACTTGCACAAAGTCACAGGGCAGCCAAGTGGCAGAGTCAGGATTAGAACCCAGGTCTCTTCCCATGGCTCCAGGAGTCTCCTTCTGCTCTACTGAGAGGGACATGTGGCTATCAGGGAGATAAGGTAAAGGAGAAAAATCCAGAAATTGCAACTGGACCTTTAAAACAAGCCTGAAAATAATGAGGTAATCAGGTCTGGGCAGATTAGATCCAAAGACACATGTTTCATTTGCCAGGAGACAATCTGGCTAAGTCTGAGCCAAGATGATACCATAAGGCTGAAGCCCCCAAATTCTTAGAATTAAGTGGAGGAATTGAAGACACATCCATGTTCCCAGTTCTCTAGAGCCATACTCCATAACACAATACCTCTCCTTTAGTAGCGATTAAGCCTCTCTGCTAAATCTTTGCAGTTTTGTGTTGAGATGCCTTTTGATTCTTTGAAAGGCTGTCTCATTCAAAATCAGCTCCATTTAAAGCACATTGAATTAAATGAGGTTGTCCTAGATGGGTCCTCCTTGTATCACATCAGCCTGAAAATTTGCCTGTGTTTTCTCTGAACCGTGGTACGTCGCTAGGGAAAAGCCGTTCCCTTTTCCCACAGCCGAGATTGTTGTCTTGTGTTTTGAAATCAAAGCACCCCCACTGGAATTTGGAAAAAGGACATCTATTTTCTCTAACTTTGGATGTCTATTTTTATTGCTTTGTTTTTTCTTGCATCTCTTTTCCCTCCGGCGACAACAGTGAGGATCGAAAATCTAGCAGGTTCTATACGGGGATGAATTGTGATGGATCAACAAGGAGATTCCTTAGTCCTGTATTTCAGATGGTGCAGACAGAACCCTTTTTGTTTTCTGGTTGATGTGTCTCAACATAGAGAATTGACCTGGTGAAGCCTAAGGAAGTAGAGAACATATTTAAAGACAACTCTCCTGGGTTTAGAGGAGAAAAAAAATCAATTTCAAGGAGCCGATTCCAGATTTGAACAACAAATTATATGGGGTGATTTGCATAGTTTAGTAAAAAAAAAAACAAAAAACTCTGCTAGAGAATATATTAAAGAACAAATTTCAGGAAGTAAAAGGAAGTTAAGTGCTTTAAACAATGTTTCCTCCCCCCTTAACACAATCCCAAATAAGGCCAATCTTTTGTGCTTTTAGTCATTTGGGTACAAATGAGAAGTTTTGGAATGGAGTCTTCTTTAACCAAAAAGAGATTGGCAAGGAAATGAAAAAGCGTGAAGAAACCAGCCTGAATTAGATGTCCGCTTTCCCCTGTCTGAAGCGATTTGCGATCAGGATATTTGTTAAACGCATCCCACACTCTTCTTGGCAAAGATGGACGTGAAAGAGGAAGCATAAAAGATTCCCCTGCCTTTTGTAACTCCACTTCTGTCTGCATCATTCCTGAACGTGGACCCCAACCTTGTGCTGTTTATCAGTAGCACAAAGACGGAGCTTGGAAACAGAACTCTCCCAGCAGTTAAAGTGGATTGAGGTCCTTTAGTTCTCTAACGAGCACTACAAATTTTGTTAACCATTCAGTGTGAGGAAATGCATACTAATCATCCATCATAGACTGAAGGTGCGGCTAAGCCACCTTTTTAAAGAACGGACCGAACTGCTGGAAAATAATTTGTAATGATTTCAAATTCTTCCCAGGCACCCCCTGATAGTTTAATCTGAGGCACAAGTTACACATAGATGTTTCATATCATATTTTGGACCAAACTTCACTAGAATAAGCCTCTGTCTCATGGAAACTTGATCTGAATGAAATTTGGTAGGGGGGCATTTATTTTCTTTTCCTTTTGGGTTGTTCTGCCTGCATTTTAGAAGTACTTCATATAAAAAAAAATTACATGAGTTTTTGATCTCGGGGAAAAAAAATAGGCGTCTGCTTTTGTGTCATATTTGAAATGACACTAATCGAAAAACACACTGAATGTACCCTTTCCATTTCTGAAAATCCATTGGCATGGAGTTATTTTTTTCTCAGAATTATTTTTAGAAATGCTTTGATTAGTTTAATAAAGTCGTTGAACATTTCTGCTCTATTTTCACCAAGTAAGGAAACAAGCATTTATTTAGCAAAATAATCCAAAGGAAAAAGAAAAGCATTAAAAATAAGCAGATCTCATCAGAGCTAAAGTGGCGTTAAACTGAGAAGCTGAATAGAGTCCCTCTCCCGAACAGAGTTGACCGTGGAAGTGTTGCACTGCATTACCCTGGCTGAATATTTTACTAATGGCGCTTAATTTTTTTAAAAAATTTTCTTATAAATGCAATGAATCTACAGAACAGATTGATCTGCTCTCCTAGAGTCCATTGTTCCCAGCTGCTTCGCATCAACCCCCGATCAACCGCTATTTCCTTTTCACCCAGACTGATCTCTGTAGCTCTGTTTCAGGATGACATTTCCATTCCTCTCGGAGTTTCGAGCCGCAGAGACCGGGCTGCGGAATCAGAAATCACACCGCTCTCTATAAAACAAGGCTGTGGGGCTGAAAAGATCCTCTTTTTCTTGGCCCGCGCTTCATTCGGGAGCCAAACCTATTGTTTTTTTTTCGTGCGTAAAGCATAAAAGAGTTAACTAATGGATG